>NC_047104.1:147220117-147550117 GCF_902500255.1 Thalassophryne amazonica | reverse complement strand
ATGTTGTGTTTTTCTGAGTGTCATGGGTCTCTGGGTAGCTTCAGCATTGTCTTTGACATATTTGATGGCATGGGTGTTTTCCTAGTCCAAAACCCACTTTTACCTACAGACACATGTTTGGGTGATTTTCACCCAGCAATAGTGATCGAGGGTAAAGTAAGTTTTGGGTGGATGCTACCCAGGGATAGTGTTAGTGTATAAAAGTTATTGAGTTTTACAACAAAACAAAGGGAGGTGTCGATACTTTTGATCAGATGTGTGCTCACTATGGCTGTGGAAGAGACACCAAGAGAAGGCCTTTGTGCATGTTGTATGGCATGATAAACGTTAGTGTGATAAACTCATGGATCATACAGATGAAAATGCGATGAAGAGAGGTGACAACAACCTGCAGAGGAGGCCTTATATGCAGGTTTTGGCACTGGCACTTATCAAACCATGGGCAGAGCAGAGGCTCCTCTCTTCTCGTCATGCCAACTCAGAATCCTGATCTGTACCGTGCTCGACATCCCTTCCCCTGGCACTCCTGCAAGTGAGGCGGGACCAGTGGCAGCAGAAAGCAGTAGTCCCTTAGTGAGGTGTGCCCGCTGCTGCTCAGGGTCAAACAGGAAGACACGACACAGGTGCCACATCTGCCGTCGACCAGTGTGTTCACGCCATTACCACCCTGCGTGTACTGACTGCATGTAAGGAATAAAGTAAGTGAAAGTGGTCCTAGAATTTGCATGTTATCTTTATTTAGTCCAGTGGTTACGAATAACTATCACAAACTGGTGATTTCCAAGGGAATTCATATAATGATAAAAATATTTTAGTCACCTGGTCATTGTTACCCATTCAAAATATGCCATATTTGTTTGTCTCTCCTACAGCCGTTTGTGTGCCAAGGAGATTGTGCCTGCACCAGGGAAGTCTCAAATACCTCCCAAATGGGTGGACCAAGAAACAAGTTTCCACCTTCATTATTTTTTTCTTTTAGGAATTTTTTGTTCTCAAATTTCTTATTTTGCAGTAATTTTGGAGCATTTTATATGGTCCCCTCATTGTACCCTTTTTTTTAAATTTTGTTAGACATGGCACAGTTTAAAATAAAAGAACACTACTCTTATTTGTCATGTCACATTTTGATATATTTTAATGACAAGTACTTTTTATTGGGTATATTACATCGGGTAAAAATCACCTGGCGTTAGTGATCGTGTTACTAATTTGAGCGATAGTGTTCTAGGGTTAATAAATGGAATAGTTTAGACTCTGTTGAGAGGTTGGTCTGCAAAGTAAAGATTAAACAATGTCGATGTCCATTGGATTCTATGACATGTGACATATGTTACCCCGTAACATGATAACTAAGCATGACACATGATGCAGACTATTCTCTTGTAAAACCCTATTAACTCAACCCATAAGCTGCATGATTTTTTTTTTCCAAAATTAGAGCAACTTTAGCTTTTGACCCCTGCACAAACTGAAATTGACCTTTGTCACCTTTCTTGCTGTTTTGACCCCATAACTCCAGAACATTTCGTCACAGACCATCCAAACTATACCTTTTTGGAATCTCTGTGATCAGACAAATAATATGGTATAGTGTTCAAAATGATTGGAACATCTTTTAATTTTTGTCCCAAATTTGTGACTCTAACTCCTTCCCAACAGTCGCAGCCTAGTGAATAGTACCCTTACTGAAGTAAAGCACTCTTGTGTTCCACTCCTCCAGCTGTGGGTTTTAAAAAGGTGAGATGAAAACGTTCCTCCAGCAGGCCCTGAATGCTGCACTGTTATCACACGTAGCAGCGGTGCCTGGCTCCGACTGCCAGCCCCAAACATACTCATGCATGAACAACCGTAATGGAAAAACACGCTGTTCTGCAGCTGCAATGAAAAGCGGTGAAATTAAGTCTCCCCTGGGCTCAGGAAAACATCAAAAACTCCACTGTGAAACAAGACTTTTTAATCAGCTTAATCAAGTTATAGTAGTTTTTTTTGTCTTTCATGGGATGGCGGGTAAATGTCCACTTACTGTGTTGTAGACAGAATATGCAGAGAGAACATGGAAGAGAGACTGCTGCCTGTGATTGGGAAAGATACAGAGGAAGAAAAGGAAGATGAGAAAACAAAAAGAAGGAAAGGGAAGGAGAGAGCAGAAAAAACAGAAAAGAAAGAATGACCAAAGATACAAGAGGTGAGGAGGATTCAGGTGATATTGTTCCTTAACAATAACTGAATAATAACATGGGGCATACAGATAACATAGAAGGAGCACAGAGGGAACAAGGAACAGCTCCACAGCAGCCACGCTGCTCTCTGTCGCTATAAAAGTCCTTGTGTTTTTTCAGGTGTAACAAACCCCTGTTATATACTGAAGTGTTTTCTTGAACCACACTTTCCACTGCTGCTCCTGAAACGGGCCTGTGGTCTATTAAACTGTGAGTGACAACACTCTACGAGCAGATCAGGTTCCAAACACGCCCAGTGACATCGGGAACAGCCCGCCTCTCTCACTCTGTCAGCTTCGGTTCACAGGACACAAACAACTGCTTCCTTACTGCCGTTCCAGAACACCTCAAAACAACATTTACAAAGAAATTTAAATTCAATTCAATTTATTTATACAGCACCAAAGCCATGGTGCATCACAAGAGTGTGAGCTAACCTTACCCACCCCTTGAGCAAGCACACTGGCAACGGTGGTCAGGAAATTATCCCTGTTTTTTTTGTTTGTTTGTTTTGTTTTGTTTTTTAAATACAGGAAGAAACCTCAATCAGACCAGACTCGTGGGGTGTCCATCTGCTTTGGCCAATCTACCAACAACAGAACAACAAATAACAAAGCATAACAAAATATGTAACTGATTATGACTCTTGGCACACTGAAAAAAGAGAATAGTTGAACCAACTTACAACCCCAATTCCAATAAAGTTGGGACGTTGTGTAAAATTTAAGTAAAAACAGAATACAATGATTTGCAAATCCTCTTCAACCTATATTCAATTGAATACACCACAAAGACAAGATATTCAAACGCTTATTGAGTGTTGTTAGAAGGAAAGGTGATGTAACACAGTGGTAAACATACCACTGTCCCAGCTTTTTTGAAATGTGTTGCAGGCATCCATTTCAAAATGAGCAAATATTTGCACAAAAACAATCAAGTTTATCAGTTTGACATTAAATATCTTGTCTTTGTGGTGAATTTAATTGAATATAGGTTGAAGAGGATTTTCAAATCATTGTGTTCTGTTTTATTTACATTTTACACAATGTCCCAACTTCATTGGAATTGGAGTTGTAAGAAAGCATTACAATTGGCAAAACTTGAATGAATTAAGTTGTTTGAACATATGTTTGTAAGTTAGAGGTGATCTAACTTGCTAAGTTCAAACAACTTAATTCATTCAGGTTTTACCAATTGCAGTTTTTTTTTTTTTAAAGGTGGTTCTTTTTGCATGCATACAGCTAGGTTATAAATATTTGGGCATCAACTGGGTTTTATATTTTAGCTGATGCACACAGCATTTTGGGGAAGACATTATTATTATTATTATTATTGTAATTCAGGTTGAATTTTGTGGGGATTAACTTTAATTTGAGAAGATGACAATCTTCTGGATTTCAGATGAATCCTTATGGAAGCAACAGCAGGTCAATGGACAATGGTCACAAACTTGTCCCCTTCTGTAAAGCCTGAACTCTTCCAGGAGTGTCCTGGTTGTACCCACAAGAACATGGCTAGACCACTCTCAGTGATGCAAATCTGGATACTGGAACCAGGATCGAACAACTTGTAGTGCTCAATAATTTGCAAAGGTTCTTTACACATGGTTATCAGATCATAAACGTCAGACAGAGCACCATAAGAATGCCCAAGTCTGAGCCTCATGAGGCACTTGTTGGCAGGGGTGATTTGTGACACCACAGGAAGGAGGCGGTCTACAAGACAGTGGTGTGCCTAAGACAGTGGTGCCTTTGGTACATCAGCCACTGACCAAAATGAGGTGCATCCACACTACGAGGTCTGACTGCTTTCAGGGCTGCAAAACTAATCTCTTGGATGAAATTCATTTCAAAGGAAAACTGTGGCTTTTGAACATTTAAAGAAACTTACTTGACACCAAAACGATCCATAAACATGATGTGGTTTCGAAAGGTCCTGTTGATGTCCAGGTCAATCTGTTTAATCTCTGATGAATACAGCATGGCCTGCTCCTTCATATTCTGCAAAAACAAATAAAGAACCAATTTCACTGAAAGACAAACTACAAGTCGAGAATTTACAAAATTATAGAGAGTATCCAAAATTAGACAAAAACATTAGATTAGATTTGACTTTATTGTCACTGTGCCAAGTGCAGGGATAGGTCCAATGAAATGCAGTTTACATCCAACCAGAAGGGCAAAAAAAAAATCATTAATACCAAGTGCAATTGCATAATATGTACAGTTAGGAGTGAGGTAGACACATAGGACATTGATAATATATAGATTGGTATGTACAGTAATATATAAACAGATGACTATATATATATATATATATATATATATATATATATATATATATATGCAAGAGTGCAGATGATTGTATTGAGGTAATTACAACATAAATGTGTAACCAATGCTCTAAAACCCAAAGACATTCAGTATATAGATATTCACTGTTCAGGGCTGGGCCCCTCCTCCCTCCAGACTGGTCGAACAAGGCCGTTGATGGTGCCTAAAGGCGGCCTCCGGGTGTTCTGTCTGATAACTGTCTGTCTGTGGTTTGAGCGCCTTGGGGCAACTGTTTGTTGTGATTTGGCGCTATATAAGAAAAAAGTTGATTGATTGATTGATAACTGGACTCTTACAAATCTTGGTCGTCATCTCTCATCCTGTTGTTGTGTGTGATTATTGTTTATTGTGCTGATGGGTTTTTTTCCTGCTTTGCTGCTGCGTGATTCAATGCAGCAGCAATGAAGGTTTTTCTTTCCCAAGTTTTACCTTGTGTGTGCTTTTTTATATGTGTTCATGTACCGGGCCGGCTTCATTATAAGGCCGGTCAAGGTTTGCTCAGCCCTGCTGATGACCATAAGGGAGGGATATACATCTGGAGCTGGTCCCCGGGCGCCTAAAGGCGACTTCTGCTCCTAACTGGCAATTAGGATGGGTTAAATGCAGTAATCACATTTCATTGTGCAGGGAACATGTTCCTTTGAGCATATGACATTAAAATTCTTTTGAATCCTTGAATCCTTTGAATATAAATAAAACAAATAATCAAAGGAGTATGTAAATGTATATCCACAACTGGCATTCGTTTAATAAAGTCAAATGAAAAAAAAGCAAATGGCTAACCCATCCCATAACTGATGCTGTTAGGGTTAAAATGTACGAGGTCTGTCAATAAAGTAACGGTCCTTTTTATTTTTTTCAAAAACTATATGGATTTCATTCATATGTTTTTACGTCAGACATGCTTAAACCCTCGTGCGCATGCATGAGTTTTTCCACGCCTGTCAGTGACGTCATTCGCCTGTGAGCACACCTTGGGAAGGAGTGGTCCTGCCCCGTCGTCGGATTTTCATTGTCTGGAAATGGCGAAATGAAAAGGAATTTTTTTCCATCAGAATTTTTTCAGAAGCTGTTAGAGACTGGCACCTGGAAACCATTCGAAAAATTTATCTGGCTTTCGGTGAAAATTATACAGGACGCTTGGAGCACCACGCTCCGAGCTGCGACAACACGGCACAAGCCACCGGACCATTTCTAAACGGATGGCTCTGTGGATACGAGACCATCGTGTGCTCTTTCTCTGGTTATCACAAGAGCTGGACATCAGCCATTTTCTGGCAGATTTCACTTTTAACAAGAGATTTTGTCATGGAAAGCCGCGCGGAGGCTTCGCGCATCACGACTGATTCACTTTGGAAGCGAGACAAAGGAACACCTCCGTTTCGGCGTGTCAGAGGACAAGTTTGGACATGTCCAGCTCTCCACAATTTCACTGATACTTACTGGACTGGTAAGCATTGAAAGCCGAGATAGACATGCAGAAGCAGAAGACTGCCCCTCCCTGAGCCTGGTTCTGCTGGAGGTTTCTTCCTGTTAAAAGGGAGTTTTTCCTTCCCACTGTAGCCAAGTGCTTGCTCACAGGGGGTCGTTTTGACCGTTGGGGTTTTTCATAATTATTGTATGGCCTTGCCTTACAATATAAAGCGCCTTGGGGCAACTGTTTGTTGTGATTTGGCGCTATATAAAAAAAAGTTGATTGATTGATTGATGTCTGACGTAAAAAAATATGAATGAAATCCATATAGTTTTTGAAAAAAGTAAAAAGGACCGTTACTTTATTGACAGACCTCGTACATTGTTTCATTCCCCAACAGTGCTGCCGCTGAGGATCAAGCAGTGTTGGGCACAGTTCTGTGAATCTGCTAACCGCTAATTAGCTAAGCTAACATTTTCGTTAGCGGATTAGCTTTTCAGCTAACTTTGAAAACCATCAGCTTCCGCTAAATTTAGTTCCACTAACTTTCAGTCCGCTAATTTTTTTTTTTTTTTACTGGTAAAGTGAGTACATTTAACAGTCAAAAACGTTTGTAAACCCTAAAATCATACATATTAGCTCCTGTTTATGAATGCAGAGAGCTAGCTAATACTTCCGGTTCACAGGTCAAAGCACACAAGCGCTGGTAAGAAGACAAGAAGTTACACTATGGACAAAAATGGTCTGTAAGCAGTTCAAAAGTCATTATTTTTATTTATTTATTTTTCATGCATTGTGAACACAATACGGGTGAACAGTAGCTCCAGTTAATGGTTTATAAACATATAATATAGAGATAAACTGTGACTTCTAATACTGCGATTTACTGCTTTTGATAAAGTGTTTGGGTTTTATTTTTTTTATTTATTTATTTTTCGTGTGTTCCTTTTGTGTTTGTGATCGCCTTTGAATTTACACGTAGCCGACAGTGTACCGAGTCATTACGAAATGTTAGCGGTAACTTCCACTAATTATTTTTTTGCGGTTTATCGGTTTAGTGATAGAAAAGATAACTTTTCAGTTAGCGGTTTAATGGTTATCAAAACTAACTTTTCGGTTAGGTGTGCCCACCACTGGAATAAAGTACTTTAAGTAGGCTGGTGTGCCTGTGTGGGTGACACAGTTTGGAAACAGTTTAGAAACCAAATTGGGTTCTCAGACTCGTATCCACGTTCAAATTACCAACAACACAAATGTTCACTATTCCTTGTAATGTGTGTGATCCTCAAAGCTGAGCTGGCTTTGACTCCCATTTCAATGTTTTTGTAAAATGTGCAGCGGGCTGAATCGTGTGTCTGTACCTCGTATTTTCCTTCATTTTCATTCTTAATGGCCTGTACATCCAGCATGAGAGCCCAGGCTTGGCCTCTGAGCTGCAGAGGAATGCTCTTGTACACTCGTTTCACCATCTGTCAGGAAAACATACAAACTGTGTGAGCAGATCCAGAAAACTTACAGGGCGGAAGCTGTGAGGTATGAGTCATTGGAAAATTTAAACACCTACCATTCGCCCACAGAAAAATTCACAAAGATCAATTTTTTCATGTTAAAATGCCTCCTTTCCCAACACAAATTAGACCACATTGTGGTCAAATAACTGCTAAAGCTGAATCCAGTTCTTGTTATTTTTCAGAACCCACTTGAAGAGAAATGACTTGAAACATTATGACCAGTCAGCTGTAATCAGGACCCAAGATTTTTGTGATCATCGTCATCAATGCAGTTGGAACACCAGACTATTTGGTCACAAAGTTTAGAAATTATAAAAAGTAAAATTAATTAATTAATTAAAAAATAAAATTAAATCAGGATTTTTGTACCAAAGTGCAAAATATTTTGGTTGGAACTGTAGGTGTGGAAAACAGTATGTTAAATTTTTTTATTTTATTGTTTGTTTCTTTTTACACCCCCCCCCCCCCAAGTGAGTAAGACAATGGAAAGAAATTATGTGATCAACCCATTCATTCATTTTCTATACCTGCTTATTACAATTAAGGGAAGAAGGAGTCTATCCCAGCAGCCATTGGGCAAAAGGCGGGGTACACCCTGGACAAGAAGCCAGTCTATTATATATATATATATATATATATATATATATATATATATATATATATATATATATTAGACAAACACATTCACACTCATATTCAATTTAAAGTTTCCAAGTTTCCAACTCACCAAACCTGCATGCCTTTGGAAGCTGGAGGAAGCCAGAGAACCCAGTGGGAACCCACACAAACACGGGAAGAACATCCAAACTCCACACAGAAAGGACCAGCACAGAAAGCAATCCCAGGACCTTCTTGCTGTGAGGCAGCAACCCTAACCACCGAACTGCTCCACCCCATATTCAGATTTCCAAAATAAAACAAAATAAACTGCAAGGAAAAATAGTCCATGGTTGGGGTTTAAATGTACTTAGAAATGTTGCATCATTTTTTCTTTAAATTCTTGAAGAGTTTTGCCTTATGATGTCACAAACATTTACAATCTCTGCATACACTTCTTGGTTTGTGTTCACACATTATAGATATGATCCACGGCACATACTGCACCATGGTATTGTGATTTGATGTTTACAGTAATGGTCCAGTCAAAATACAAAGTACAAAAACAGAAAAGACTAAGTGAAATGATTTGGTGTGATCACCCTATAGACTGGCGTCCTGTCCAGGTTGTACCCCACCTCACGTCCTGTGACTGCTGGGATAGGGCGTGATAGGCTGGCATAGGCTCCAGCCCCTCCCATGACTCTTAAATGGAGTAAGCTGGTATAGAAAATGAATGAATGAGTGGATGGATGGATGGTGTGACCACCCTTCACCTACAAAACATTCTACATTCTCTGAGGTATAGTTGGAAGACGGTCAAACTGAAATGTGAGAAATTTTGATTTTTGATCAAATAAAAAATGTGTTTTATGTGAAATAGTGTCTGTATGTACGGGTTATTACTTACCTTGACACTGTTTTTGTATTTATCCCACTTCTTTACCATCTTCAGCCATTTCTCCACTCTCTCAAGCTCCAGCTGCTTCCTCTGTGAAAGAAACAGAAGCTAGCAAACTACAAGAAACCCAGACAGCACAACATATACAACCCCAATTCCAATGAAGTTGGGACGTTGTGTAAAATGCAAATAAAAACAGAATACAATGATTTGCAAATCCTCTTCAACCTATATTCAATTGAATACACCACAAAGACAAGATATTTAATGTTCAAACTGATAAACTTTATTGTTTTTGTGCAAATATTTGCTTATTTTGAAATGGATGCCTGCAACACATTTCAAAAAAGTTGGGACGGGGCAACAAAAGACTGGGAAAGTTGATGAATGCTCAAAAAACACCTAATTGGAAACAGGTGAGTGTCACGATTGGGTATAAATATTTGTACAAAAATAAAAAAGTCTATCAGATTGAACATTAAATATCTTGTCTTTGTGGTGTATTTAGTTGAATATAGGTTGAAGAGGATTTGCAAATCATTGTATTCTGTTTTTAATTTACATTTTACACCACGTCCCAATTCCAACCCCAATTCCAATGAAGTTGGAATTGGGGTTGTACCCTTACAGATATAAGTTTACATACACCGTGCCTGAAATATTTAAAACTAAGTTTGTCCCAACTACACATATTCCATTTTAGCAACAAATCTGAATTTAAAACACATAGGATGTCTACTTAATTCCAATATACAATTATTTAAAAGTAAAAGTTGCAGCTTACACTTTTCTTCATTATGTCAGATTTTCAGGAGCGACCCACTTTACATACACCTGGAGTAATGCCTCTTTAAGTAGGATGGATGGACGATTCCACAAAAAGACTCCAGAAGATTATAGAAATTGATGGAAGTACTTTCAGAAGCTTCTAAATGACTAACTTGCATAATTTGGGGTTAACTAGGGAATTTTAGGCTGTATTTAAGGCTGCATTTGGCATTTAAGAGGAGGAAAAAAAGATCTAAAGATTAAGACAAGGCTTCTGAAGCACAATTTGTAGTCTCTCCACTCCACATGTTCAGTTTGTCCTTAGGAGCCATCTTGGAGAGATTCCTGCCACCACGAACAACTGTACACTCGGTTATACAAAAAAAAAAAGAGAGATGCTTGGAACCATAAAGATTATAAATCACAGAGGTAGGAGACCCAGATTAACACCCATAAAATAGAGTGCCGCGCTCAAAGAGCGCAAACCTCCACTGACACTAGTTTCCAATTCTACAAAATTTTACCTTGTAAAAAAGTTTCAAGGTCAAAGTCCTATTAGAAGTGGCTTTTCATAAGCTAAATTAGATGTGATGAAATGTCAGGCGCATGAAGTTTTTTGTGGTATTGTCAGGTTTTCTTTTTTCAACTTTTTTGGTTTCTTAATTCTTTTTGAGATCATTTTCACAGAACATCAGTTGTATCTACTATGCACAATTTGTCAGTGCTTTCTGGCACTTAGTTTCTGACTAATAACTGGAAGACAAAACAGGCATAAAATTGGAACCTTCATCCAATTTTGGTGGTGTAGGTAAATCCATAACAGAAAAATGAGACTGAGATATAATGCAAAATGTAAATTCAAACGTCCACAAAATCCACCATCCGGCTCAGATCCGGATCAACCTTTGTCAGGTGATAGTGTGAGTCTGCACCTCACTTTCAAATATGAGAGTAATTGGGGTAATATTGATTAAGACATAATGTAAAATATACATTAAATGACATTTTCAATGTTAAATTTAAATGGCCACACAATTTGTAATGTGGCTCAGATTCGGATCAAACTTTGTCAGTTGATAAAGGATACTATTCTACATAACCCTATCAAATATGAAAGAAATTTGATCATTCTCGACATAGTTATGGATTTTTGAAAATTTGTTCAATGTTAAAGATAGGGATTTTTTCAGTTTTACAAGATTTTTCCTGACTTTGACCTTTGACCTATGACCTTGAAAATTGAATCAGTTCTTGCCTATCAGGATATGAATCTTCAGTAAAAATAATTCATAATGATATATGAAATATTGTGGGCTGCAGGGTGTTACCAAGCAAACAAACAAACAAACAAACGGGCTAAAACATATCTTCCTCTAATTTTGTTGGCAGAGGTAATTAAGTAAATTTCAATCTGAAGGTCCAGCAGAAGTGCAGGATCACAACTAAGGAGTTGATGCAGGAGTTGAAAGCATCAGAGGGAAAAGTGACATCACCCCCCTTTAAGAGAGTGCTTTATCACCATGACCCGAAAGGCTGCCATATATGAAGGTTGTTCACACGCAAAATTCCTGCATGAATGGAAGTACAGACTCATCAGTGCACAAACACGTGCACAGAATCACCACAAAGGAGACACATGGTAATTTTGGGCTTTTAATGATGTCTTTGACCTTTTTTTGTTGTTGATTTTTTGTTTTTGCCAGGGTGGAATCATTGCACAGCATACATCATTAATGACTAAAAAAAAACAAAAAAACAAAAAACAAGAATAGTTAAAACTCTGACTGAAGATAAACAATGCGGATTCCGTCCTGGTCATGGAACAACTGACCAGCTCCTCACTCTCACAAGGATCCTGGAGGGTGTCTGGAAGGATGCCCATCCAATCTACATACATGTGTTTTGTGGACTTGGAGAAGGCATATGATCAGGTCCCCGTGGAGATACTGTGGGAGGTGCTGCGGGAGTATGGAGTGTGGGGGCCCCTTCTCAGGGCCATCCAATCTCTGTACTCACAAAGGGAGAGCTGTGTTCAGGTGCTCGGCAGTAAGTCACACTTGTTTCCAGTGGGGGTTGGCCTCCGCCAGGGTTGCGCCTCATTACCAATCCTGTTTGTGATATTCATGGACAGGATATTGAGGCGTAGTCGGGGGGAGGAGGGTTTCCAGTTTGGTGGGCTCAGGTTCTCATCACTGCTTTTTGCAGATGATGTGGTCCTGTTGGCTTCATCAGCCGGTGACCTCCAACACTCACTGGATTGGTTCACAGCCGAGTGTGAAGCAGCTGGGATGAGGATCAGCACCTCTAAATCTGAGGCCATGGTTGTCAGCAGGAAACTGATGGACTGCCTACTCCGGGTAGTGAATGCGGTCTTGCCCCAAGTGAAGGAGTTCAAGTGCCTCCGGGTCTTGTTCAGGAGTGAGGGAACAAAGGAGACAAAGGAGTGGCATTGGCCAGAGAATCTGCACAGCAGGGGCGGTGTTGCATTTGCTCTACTGTACTGTTGTGATGAAAAGGGAGCTGAGCCCAAAGGTGAAGCTCTCGATATACTGGTCAATCTTCGTTCCTGGCTAACCGATCGGTTGTTATGACGCCTCACAGAGCAGCTGACCAATCAAAGCTGGACGCCGGTTAAACGATGTCTCTGAGAGTCAACGTAAGTCCAGATTGCTTGTTCCGGTTTGGCTTTTGTGTCCTGCGTTAGTGCCATGTGTCCGGGGCTTTACATTTGTTGCAAGGAAAGTTTAACGATCAAAATATCAACATTTTGGGCGCAATGAACATGTTTTCACTATTATTTGATTTCGTTGTGCAACTGACATCGTTATTCAAGCATTCAAAAGGCTATTCCTACCTCCACAAAAACTCCAAACAGCGACGAGAATGTTTCTTGACAGTTCTTGTTGTTGAACGAAACCTCATCTTCCTAACCGGACAGAATTGTGACATCATCATGCATGCGCATAGGCACTGCTCTATCGCACCTTGAAAATCCCCCATTTACAGTAATCCAGATGAGATGGGTCCATAAATTCAGCAGTGTTTGATGACAATGAGTAAAAAGGACCTTTAAAAGTGAAATAAGCTTGTACTTTTTCCTCCATCATGGAATTAAGAAAGAGTGTTTAGCTCAGCAAAATAATTTTGTACAGAGATCATTTTGGCACAACACCATTTGTGGGTTTGAGATATGACAGGATTTTATTTTTTTTTTTTTAAATCAAGAGCTTTTACATAATTGCAATTGTTTGGCATTCTCACCTTCTCTTCGTGCATAGTTGGAGCTGGCAGCTCATCTTCACTGAGAAGAGAGAGAAAGACAAACACTATTAGGAATACATTGACAGTGACTGCCACACAACAGGCAGAAAACTATTGTTTGCGGTACATTACAGTCCTGTTTGCAGAGAAACTAAGGACGGACTCACTGCATGAAGCCAAAACGATTGATGACTTTGTAGATGCTATAGTCAGCATCTTCCCAGGGATCAATTTCCACACCGTCCTGCCTACCCTGGAGACACAAATGGCATCATTGTTTTCAGAAATATCAAGCAGGAACATGTAAGCACACAAAACAAGCATATTGTATTAATTATAAGCCTGAATTTTGTAGATACAGTAAAATTTAATACATGGTTTAAACTTTTCATCCTTTATAATGGATTAACTTTACTGCTACTTATTAATGTACGTCCAATACATTATCGGTAAAAATGTCTTTTAAAACTATTTTTTTTCTTGTGTTAAACTTTTTGATTAGTCATCTTCTATTGTGGACAAATTCCTTCAAACTGGTTAAGATTCTGAACCAACTGAAGTCATCTACAATGCGTATCTGACAAGCCAGAAAATGCAACAGCAATCAATTCTCAAATAAATAAAAGTGGCCAGAACAGAATATGCCTAATTTTCATGATGTAAGACAGATGTAAAGAAGCATTCTTGGGAACCCTTTCAATATATGTATCAAAACACAGAGTTCAATGAAACATCATCCCAACACAAACATCTCGTGGTAAATGTTAACTGATCATTAAAATGTCTGTTTCTCACAGGACCAATGATCATTACCTCACTCTTTTCAGAATTCTGAAGCAGGAAATGACATGACACCCACCTCTTAACTGAAGTCATGCACCAGCCCAAGGTCTTTAGTTGAGAGAGATTATTTACTTTTATGGGCATGTAAAATTGAGAGTCATCAGCATACCACTGAAAAGTAATTTCATAGTTGGCAGTATCTGTCCAAGAGGTGCTATATAAAAGGAAAACCACAAAGGACCAAGAATAGAATCTTGATCTAGCCCATATTTTATAATGCAGGTGTTGGCAGTGGTGGGCACAAATAACCAAAAATTAACTTCGATAACAGATAATCAGATAACGGAAAAGTTATCTTTGATAAAGATAAACCAATAAACCACCCAAAAATGTATCAGAAGTTACAGATAACGATAACTTCCAGTATCATCTCTAGTACATTTGCAACTACTAACAAGCTGAATTTGAGTTTTAACACCATGATCGCTTTTGGAAGCATCAAAAGCGACAAAAGACCCAAACAATAAGCCAGTACTTCTATGTTTGAACATGCTGCCCCTGCTGGAGCTACACAAGCTACACAAGCTACACAAGCATCCTGAGAGCAGCCACAAAGCCAGCTCTCTACCAATCACAATGCTCCGGTCAGGCGGAGGTCTTGAAAAATAAAGTCATACTGACTTATGGTTTTGTGTGAATACTGATAGAATAACTCCATTAATGTCAATTCTGTCATTTGTACAAAGTTAAAATATAACATATATCATTTAATGTTGAATAATGCACTAATTCTGAGGTTTTGTAACAAACACAGACAGATTGCAAAGGATTCTGGGTAAAAGTGCCTCTGCTAAACACTGATTGGTTCAGTCATTCATTATGTAAACCTATAAACCCAGATAATATATATTCACAAGAGTTTTAGGCACTAGAGTTTAATGCTGTTGTCCGTGGAGCCTGAACAGAGTGTCTGAAATGCATTTGTGTTGACGTGAACATACTGAGATTACGCTATCCTACCCATAATACACTGCTGGGCACAGCATGTGCTCACAAAACCTTAAAAATTAGCACATTACTTTAAAACTAAAACATATCTGATATTTTCACTTTATAAAACTTCAGACATGACAGTAATTTTAAATAACTTGTCCAAAATTAGTTTTGTTAAAATTTGACCCATAAGTTAAAAATGTATGCCTCTGGATGACTTGGGTGATACTGGCAGTGTATCAGTATGGTATTAAAGAAAATGATATTTTTGGGGTTTTTTTGTGACCACTTCTCCTTTGCCTGCAGAGGATAGAGTGGTTTCTCCTGAAAGCAGCTCTCTTCTGTTTGCAGAGGATAGAACTATACATCAATAAAACAATGTCGGACTCTGTAGTTTTCTCTGGGCCCCTCCCCAATCGGACCGGGAGTGACATGTTTAGCCGCATGTTCTCCTTGAATTGCTGGCTGTCTGAGTGGTGTCCAAAAAATGAGGTGGGCTTCATAGATAATTGGCAAAGCTTCTGGGGAAAACCTGGTCTTGTTAGGAGAGACGGCATCCATCCCACTTTGGATGGAGCAGCTCTCATTTCTAGAAATCTGGCCAATTTTCTTAAATCCTCCAAACCGTGACTATCCAGGGTTGGGACCAGGAAGCAGAGTTGTAGTCTTACACACCTCTCTGCAGCTTCTCTCCCCCTACCATCCCCTCATTACCCCATCCCCGTAGAGACGGTGCCTGCTCCCAGACTACCAATAACCAGCAAAAATCTATTTAAGCATAAAAATTCAAAAAGAAAAAATAATATAGCACCTTCAACTGCACCACAGACTAAAACAGTTAAATGTGGTCTATTAAACATTAGGTCTCTCTCTTCTAAGTCCCTGTTGGTAAATGATATAATAATTGATCAACATATTGATTTATTCTGCCTTACAGAAACCTGGTTACAGCAGGATGAATATGTTAGTTTAAATGAGTCAACACCCCCGAGTCACACTAACTGTCAGAATGCTCGTAGCACGGGCCGGGGCGGAGGATTAGCAGCAATCTTCCATTCCAGCTTATTAATTAATCAAAAACCCAGACAGAGCTTTAATTCATTTGAAAGCTTGACTCTTAGTCTTGTCCATCCAAATTGGAAGTCCCAAAAACCAGTTTTATTTGTTATTATCTATCGTCCACCTGGTCGTTACTGTGAGTTTCTCTGTGAATTTTCAGACCTTTTGTCTGACTTAGTGCTTAGCTCAGATAAGATAATTATAGTGGGCGATTTTAACATCCACACAGATGCTGAGAATGACAGCCTCAACACTGCATTTAATCTATTATTAGACTCTATTGGCTTTGCTCAAAAAGTAAATGAGTCCACCCACCACTTTAATCATATCTTAGATCTTGTTCTGACTTATGGTATGGAAATAGAAGACTTAACAGTATTCCCTGAAAACTCCCTTCTGTCTGATCATTTCTTAATAACATTTACATTTACTCTGATGGACTACCCAGCAGTGGGGAATAAGTTTCATTACACTAGAAGTCTTTCAGAAAGCGCTGTAACTAGGTTTAAGGATATGATTCCTTCTTTATGTTCTCTAATGCCATATACCAACACAGTGCAGAGTAGCTACCTAAACTCTGTAAGTGAGATAGAGTATCTCGTCAATAGTTTTACATCCTCATTGAAGACAACTTTGGATGCTGTAGCTCCTCTGAAAAAGAGAGCTTTAAATCAGAAGTGCCTGACTCCGTGGTATAACTCACAAACTCATAGCTTAAAGCAGATAACCCGTAAGTTGGAGAGGAAATGGCGTCTCACTAATTTAGAAGATCTTCACTTAGCCTGGAAAAAGAGTCTGTTGCTCTATAAAAAAAGCCCTCCGTAAAGGTAGGACATCTTTCTACTCATCACTAATTGAAGAAAATAAGAACAACCCCAGGTTTCTTTTCAGCACTGTAGCCAGGCTGACAAAGAGTCAGAGCTCTATTGAGCTGAGTATTCCATTAACTTTAACTAGTAATGACTTCATGACTTTCTTTGCTAACAAAATTTTAACTATTAGAGAAAAAATTACTCATAACCATCCCAAAGACGTATCGTTATCTTTGGCTGCTTTCAGTGATGCTGGTATTTGGTTAGACTCTTTCTCTCCGATTGTTCTGTCTGAGTTATTTTCATTAGTTACTTCATCCAAACCATCAACATGTCTATTAGACCCCATTCCTACCAGGCTGCTCAAGGAAGCCCTACCATTATTTAATGCTTCGATCTTAAATATGATCAATCTATCTTTGTTAGTTGGCTATGTACCACAGGCTTTTAAGGTGGCAGTAATTAAACCATTACTTAAAAAGCCATCACTTTACCCAGCTATCTTAGCTAATTATAGGCCAATCTCCAACCTTCCTTTTCTCTCAAAAATTCTTGAAAGGGTAGTTGTAAAACAGCTAACTGATCATCTGCAGAGGAATGGTCTATTTGAAGAGTTTCAGTCAGGGTTTAGAATTCATCATAGTACAGAAACAGCATTAGTGAAGGTTACAAATGATCTTCTTATGGCCTCGGACAGTGGACTCATCTCTGTGCTTGTTCTGTTAGACCTCAGTGCTGCTTTTGATACTGTTGACCATAAAATTTTATTACAGAGATTAGAGCATGCCATAGGTATTAAAGGCACTGCGCTGCGGTGGTTTGAATCATATTTGTCTAATAGATTACAATTTGTTCATGTAAATGGGGAATCTTCTTCACAGACTAAAGTTAATTATGGAGTTCCACAAGGTTCTGTGCTAGGACCAATTTTATTTACTTTATACATGCTTCCCTTAGGTAGTATTATTAGATGGTATTGCGTAAATTTTCATTGTTACGCAGATGATACCCAGCTTTATCTATCCATGAAGCCAGAGGACACACACCAATTAGCTAAACTGCAGGATTGTCTTACAGACATAAAGACATGGATGACCTCTAATTTCCTGCTTTTAAACTCAGATAAAACTGAAGTTATTGTACTTGGCCCCACAAATCTTAGAAACATGGTGTCTAACCAGATCCTTACTCTGGATGGCATTACCCTGACCTCTAGTAATACTGTGAGAAATCTTGGAGTCATTTTTGATCAGGATATGTCATTCAAAGCGCATA
Organism: Thalassophryne amazonica; assembly: GCF_902500255.1. Lineage (NCBI taxonomy): Eukaryota > Metazoa > Chordata > Actinopteri > Batrachoidiformes > Batrachoididae > Thalassophryne > Thalassophryne amazonica. The sequence goes on along the minus strand of NC_047104.1, from coordinate 147,532,191 downwards.
TTAAACAAATATGTAGGACTGCTTTTTTGCATTTACGCAATATCTCTAAAATCAGAAAGGTCTTGTCTCAGAGTGATGCTGAAAAACTAATTCATGCATTTATTTCCTCTAGGCTGGACTATTGTAATTCATTATTATCAGGTTGTCCTAAAAGTTCCCTAAAAAGCCTTCAGTTAATTCAAAATGCTGCAGCTAGAGTACTGACGGGGACTAGAAGGAGAGAGCATATCTCACCCATATTGGCCTCTCTTCATTGGCTTCCTGTTAATTCTCGAATAGAATTTAAAATTCTTCTTCTTACTTATAAGGTTTTGAATAATCAGGTCCCATCTTATCTTAGGGACCTCGTAGTACCATATCACCCCAATAGAGCGCTTCGCTCTCAGACTGCAGGCTTAGTTGTAGTTCCTAGGGTTTGTAAGAGTAGAATGGGAGGCAGAGCCTTCAGCTTTCAGGCTCCTCTCCTGTGGAACCAGCTCCCAATTCAGATCAGGGAGACAGACACCCTCTCTACTTTAAGATTAGGCTTAAAACTTTCCTTTTTGCTAAAGCTTATAGTTAGGGCTGGATCAGGTGACCCTGAACCATCCCTTAGTTATGCTGCTATAGACGTAGACTGCTGGGGGGTTCCCATGATGCACTGTTTCTTTCTCTTTTTGCTCTGTATGCACCACTCTGCATTTAATCATTAGTGATCGATCTCTGCTCCCCTCCACAGCATGTCTTTTTCCTGGTTCTCTCCCTCAGCCCCAACCAGTCCCAGCAGAAGACTGCCCCTCCCTGAGCCTGGTTCTGCTGGAGGTTTCTTCCTGTTAAAAGGGAGTTTTTCCTTCCCACTGTAGCCAAGTGCTTGCTCACAGGGGGTCGTTTTGACCGTTGGGGTTTTACATAATTATTGTATGGCCTTGCCTTACAAGATAAAGCGCCTTGGGGCAACTGTTTGTTGTGATTTGGCACTATATAAAAAAAATTGATTGATTGATTGATCTCTTAGGAAACTTTTAACAGGTAGGTCTCAACTGATTTTAAAAATGTTTGCCTGCCTACGTTATCGGTCGACAATTTATCGGAAGATAATTAGTCCGATAATGGTTTTCAAAGTTATTTAAAAAGATAATCCGATAATTAAAACATTCTTTGATAATTATCTGTTATTGGATTATTGGAAGTGTGCCCACCACTGGGTGTTGGTAAGCAAAGTATACTGCAATTGGTTGGACAAGTACAATCCCAACCAAACAACAACCTGAAAACAAATAAAAAAAAAAAAAAGTGTATCTAGCAATACATAAGATCAACTGTATCAAAAGCTGCACTAAGATCCAACAGCAGCAGGACTGAAGCAATTAGTTTAATTACCTAATAATGCAGGATAGGGGTGGTGGCCACATGGTTAGTGCACTTAGTTACAGTGCAGAAGATTCCCAGTTCAAACCCCACCCCTGCCACATTTCTCCATGCAATGTGGAATTGCATTAGGAAGGGCATCTTGGATCTGCAGTGGTGACCCCGAGTGAAAACAAGGGAGCAGCCAAAGCAACTTACTTAGGTAATAATGCAGGATCATTGTGATTTTTCAGAAGAAGATGTTTAATTGCAGTGACAGTTGTACGTCACAGGTTAATAACATTAAAGAAAATGAGCCCTAATAATTGCTGAAAATCACAAACCAATTTAGTTGGTAGTGCACTGAAGATAGAAGTAGTAATTTTGGCATCATTCACAATTTTGGTAAACTTAAAACTACCAGCCCTATGTAATGGTTCCTAGGTTCCTTAAACTTTTTTAGAGATTTGGAAAATGATACATTTTTAGAAAGTTTCTGAAATAAAGAATGTAAAACCAAGAATATATTTCCAATCAGAGGTTGTTATGGCCGCCATGTTGGACTTCTAAAATTGGTCACCTTCTAACTAACGTTTCGCTTTCTGGACTTCTGGTTAACTTCATGATTGAAGTGACGAATAAGAATATAGAATAAGAATTATGTAGGGCAAGGATCCAAAGATACTAATTAGAAATTACTGAAGCTGATGAACAGTAATATTTTCTGCTGCCATTTTGGATTTTAATTGCATGCAACTGACATCAATGATTTATGGGACATAGGAACCTGATCCATGTGGGTGTCTTTTCCTTACTAATCATATCCACATATTTGTAACTGTCTAATTTTTTTTAAATATTATTCAATTCTTGATGAAATTTGCAATAAAAGCATTGAACCCTTAAACCAAGAACAGTACTGTTATCTGTTACCTTTGTACCACAACACTGACCCACAAATAACCAGAGATCAAGAAAATGAAAAGTTAGTTTGGTAGGTCACCAATTTTGGAAATCCAACATGGTAGCCACAACAACCTTTTAAAGTTAGAGTTGCATTCAGGCCACCTGCCAAACCATCCACCATGCAGTCCTTTTCAAACAGTGACTCCAGAATATCAGTAATTTAGTACTGTTTCCAGTTAGTCAGTGGAATCAGATTCACAAATTTATGAGATAAAAACCTCAATATTTATCAGACAGCATAAAGATGCTTTCAACCCAATGAATGAGTGATTGGAAACAGCAGAACTAAGAGAGAACATGCTGATATTCAAATGACAACACCACAAGTTAACAAGTCCAAAGTGTACCCATTACAACATGCGTGTCCATGTATAAACTGAACAGACCCAAGCATCTCCACAATATACTGAAATGTCTTCCTTAGAGGGCTCTTAGATTGATTTTGTTGAAAGCTACAAGTATCTCGGTATTTGTCTTGACAGCAAACTCTAAATTGAAACTCACACACATTTTATATATATATATACGAGGTCTATTAGAAAAGTATCCGACCTTATTATTTTTTCAAAAACCATATGGATTTGAATCACGTGTGATTACATCAGACATGCTTGAACCCTCGTGGGCATGCGAGAGTTTTTTCACGCCTGTCGGTTACGTAATTCGCCTGTGGGCAGTCTTTGAGTGAGGAGTCGTCCACCCGCTCGTCGATTTTTTTCATTGTTTAGGAATGGCTCAGAGACTGTTGCTTTGTTTGATAAAAATTTTTTCAAAACTGTAAGGCACAACTGAGTGGACACCATTCAATAAATTCAGCTGGTTTTCGGTAAAAATTTTAACGGCTGATGAGAGATTTTGGTCTGGTAGTGTCGCTTTAAGGACGGTCCACGGCGCCTGATGGCGATCTGCGCTTCGAGGCGGCAGCGTCTCGCCGTTTCAAGTTGAAAACTTACACATTTCAGGTTCTGTTGACGCAGTAAGTCGTCAGAGAACAGAGAACTTTCAGAAGAAGTCGGCATGAGGAGTTTATTCGGACATTCCATTGTTAACGGTCATTTTGTAATGAAAGAACGTGCGGGCAGAGTCGCATGTCGGGCTGGACCCGACCGCGGGGGGTCGCGGCAGGAAAACACCTCCGTTGGAAATCTTAACGGGCAAGTTGGAACATGCCCAAGCTGTTAAACAATTTCTCAGTTACTCACTTGTTGAAAGCCATTAAAAGCCGCCTGAATTCTACAAATGGTTTTCAACATGGAGGTGTTTTTCCTGTCGCGGCGCACACAGATTTGCCGAGTCGTCACGGAAACGACTCGGCGAATTTGCGCGTACGTCTTTCATTAAAAAAATGTCCTTAAACAGTGGAATGTCCGCATAAATTCCTCATGCCGGCCTCTTCTGAATCTTCTCTGTTCTCTCACGATGTCCTGGGTGAATTAAGCCTTAAATTAGGATGGTTTCAGCTCGAAACAGGCCGACGACAGCGCCTGGAAGCGCTGCAGGACGTCTCGCTCCGTGGGAAGTCCTTACACCGACAGAAACACCCCATAATCTCTCATCAGCCGTTAAACTTTTCACAGAAAACCAGCTTAATTTCTTGAATAGTGTCCACTCGGATATTCCTCACAGGTCCAGAAAAAATTTTGATAAAGCAACGCGCGCCGTCTGGAGCAGCGTGTGAAACAAAGGAATTCAGCCGAGAGGGCGGGACCACATCTCACTCAAGGCCTGCCCACAGGGAAATGACGTCACCGACACGCGTGAAAAAACTCACGTATGCGCACGAGGGTTCAAGCATGATTGGTGTAATCGCATGTCATTCAAATCCATATAGTTAAAAAAAAAAATAAAAGGGTCGGTTTATTATCTAAGAGACCTCGTATATATATATATATATATATATATATATATATATGCTTTTTTTGGGGGTGTCACATTTTCGTGGCACATTTCATCACAGTGTCATGAAACTGGGTATATATAGGCACACTAAGATTTCTAACCATGGCAAAGGTGCACACTAAAATCTAACTGCATGCACTGCAATGCTCTTGAGTCAAGCACCATCGTTTTAAATATTGTGTGTAATCTTACATTCCACAGTACAAATGTCTGACTTAAAACATGCATTCAGAATCTGCCTTAACCACCACAAAATTTAAGAGTGATTTTTTTTTTCTTTTTTTTTCATCAAGGAAAATCCATTTAAGCAGCAGTCTGGTTCCAATGTTGACACAACGGAAAAGGAGTTAATCCTCTTCCGTCCCACCAGAGGGGCTTTTCACTTACAATATCAACACCACAGTGTGGTCGGCTGCTTGTCTGGAAAGCAGACAATCAACAGCTTGCTTACAGAAAGAATGTGCACAGAGAAATGACATGGCTGTGTTCTGTTTGAGTCTGCACTCCGGCAGCCCTGCAGAAACTGAGTGATGTCATCTTTATGAAAGTGAGAGAACTAAAAATACTCCCATCACCTACGTTTGCAGCCAGCTAAAGAAAGAGATCAAATTCACATGGGAAAATTTTAGATTTGAAGGTTTAAGATTTTTATGTCTGAAGCCTCCAGACTGTATGAATCACAGATCTCTATACACTAGACTGGGAGGTGCTATAGTGGATCTCACATTACACATTTAATGTTACTCTACACATTGTTAGAAAAACTGCAAATCCATCTATGTATTGGTTGGCCAAATAATCAACAGCAAACTATAACAAAATTATATGTTTATTGTACAGACCCAAATCAGAAAAAGTTGGGATGAAAAAAGAAAAAGGAAAAAACAAAACAAAAAACAATGATTTGTACATTCACTTTTGACTTTTATTTTTTTATATTACAAAAATAAAATAACTTCTTCATGTCATTATGGGGTGTTGTGAGGAGAATTTTGCAGGGGAAAAAAATTAATATACTCCATCTTAGAATAAGGCCATTACATAACAATATATGCAAAAAATGAAGCGCTGTGAATACTTTCCGGATGCGCTTGCTGAACAAGATGTTTGAATTGCAACAGTCTGTGTTCAGGACAAAATTACAAAGAAACTGCACTCACTGAAATGCTGAGGTTATGCTTGCCATGGGTGAAGATTCTACAGCAGGGTTGCTGTTGTTGGGCCTTACTACAGTGTTTTACACTACTCATCATTGCACTGTACTGGCCCAGAGAATTGAAAATATGTTGGTGTCACTGGAAAATTTTGGGACATCTCAGGTACCAGGATTTTAGTTGCTGATCAGTCTACCCACATGATGTCATGTGCTATGAAGAAACAAGCATAGACACGTACTGCTGTCAGCAAACAGCAATGCAAGGAATACCAAACTCACCTTTTATTTCTGTAAACCAGTGTAAAACAATAAATAGGTCAATCAAAATCTATTTACAAGGTAAATAAGAGATGTTTTACCAACTATTTTAACAAGAAACATATTCAAACTATGTATCTATATAATCATTTTAAATGTGAGCACATATGTTTTAAAGTTCTTCATGACAAGTGTGATTTTAAAATCTGAACAGTAAAAATCAGTTGAGATTATATCATTTTGGGGAGTCAAGCCGCTGCTCCTCCACGTCAAAAGGAGCCAGCTGAGGTGGCTCGGGCATCTTTTTCGGATGCCCCCTGGACACCTCACTGGAGAAGTGTTCCAGGCATGTCCCATTGGGAGGAGGCCCCGAGGAAGACCCAGGACATGCTGGAGGGACTGCATCTCGCAGCTGGCTTGGGAACACCTCGGGGTTCCCCCGGAGGAGCTGGGGGAAGTGTGTGTGGATCGGGAGGTCTGGGCAGCTTTGCTTGAGCTGCTGCCCCCGCGACCTGACCTCGGATGAAGCAGAAGAAAATGGATGGATGGATGGATAACTACTCTGAGTCATAACGCCACGATGGTGGAACGAGCTACCAGTCATTATCAGAAGAAGGCAACCCTCTCTATCTTTAAGAATCTCTTGAAAACCCATTTCTTCTGAGAGCACCTCCTCTCCTCAACCTCTAATAAGTTAACATGCCTCGCTCTCTTATAAATGCCTGCACTTGTCTTCCTCTTTGATTAGATGAAGTATTTAGTACCTTGCACTCATTCAAATGTCTTACTTGGGCTTGATTGCTTGTTCCACACATGTAACTACCTTTTGCTAAAGCTGTCTGCCAAATGAGTAAATGTATGAATGGCAACTGGTAGGTCTCACTTTTGACCACACTCTTGCGGTAGCAAACAACAAGCTTCTGGCAGTGTGGTGGTCTGTCCCCTGCCCAGGTCTTATGTCCTGTATTAGTTGTTGTGTCTTCCTGAATGTCATACTTTAGTCTTTCTTGAGTTCCCTTGAGTTTAGTTTGGAATTCATTATAGTTTTCTTTTAGATGCTATTCACCTCAGGGTTCTTTGTAGTTTGAGGTTTCAATCTGTTTCTATTGGTCCCTGTGTGTGTTTGCAGGTGTGTCTCTGTCACCTGGTGTTCTTTCACAGGTGTGTCTCATCACAATCAGAACACCTGTCACTCGTCTTCTCATTACAGGTCACTATTTAAGTTTGTCACTGTTCTGCCCTCAGTTTGTTGGGTTACTGCTGTTCTGCTCATGTTAGCAGTTGCTAGATCTGCGTGTGCTTGTCTCCCGCTGTACTGGTGCTGCTGCAAACTCCCTCCTTGTTCCTGTTCATGTGGACTGTTCATCAGTTTTGGATTTGCTGTGTTTCACATTCTGGACTCATCTTGTTCCACGATAAATAAACTTGACATGTTCTTCTCCTGTCTGGTCCCTGTAGTGATGGTGAGATGAAGCTTCATAAAGCACTGAAGCTTCCCAGTAAATTGGTTTACAAAAGGATTCATTTCTCGAGGCTTCGCATGCACACAATATCACCTGACGGCCAAAGTGTGTAAAACAGAAATCTTAGCCATGTAATTTGTGATTTTGTCAGTAACAGCAGTTTGGAATGGCTGTAAACAATGAAAAAACTATGACCATATAATTTTTTTATATCAATGTATGGTATTTTATGATTATACTGTATCATGTGTTGTGAAAGTGACGTGACACGGACCCACAACAGGGGGCGTTAATGAACGGACAATGGATAAGCCAAAAAGTAACAATTTAATGTTGTGAATCGCACAACAACGTACAGACAATAACAATATGGTGACTGTCAATCATACACCAGGTGACGTGTGGGCAGGCTCAACGATAGAAGACGCCTGGAGAGAGAAGAGCTGGATCCCCACACAGCTTCCACCACCAACGGAGCTGAAGAACACCGGAGCCGCCAAGCCCTGCGCCCCAGGTGGCCGCTGTCTTCAGCAGTCAGACCCGGTACTGCTGGCAGAGAACAAAGACAGTCCAGATGAGTGTGAGTTCGCACACTCAGTAATCCACAGTCTGTCATAAGTAAAGGAGGGAAAACCTCCACCTCCAATCACACACACTCGTGCAGCTCCTGGTCAACCACTTATCTGAGTTGGGGTGTGAGGCGAAGCCGTCGATGTCACACCAAACGCCAATCCTCCAGATAAGGAAACACTCCAGGAAAACGGCTGCAAATAGAAGTTCAGGTTAAACACACACAGTGTCAGGCAGCAGAGAAATTACCTGAATGGTAGTTGATTTCTCGGCGAGGAGGTGGAGTTGCAGTCCGGTCTTTGTAGTGGTGATGATGGGTGACAGCTTGTGTTGATTGTTGACAGCTGTCACCTCCAGCAAAGCCGACGCCCTCTCGTGCTTGAAGCCCGCACTTCAAGCAGGGCGCCATCTTGTGGTGGTGGGCCAGCAGTACCTCCTCTTTAGCGGCCCACACAACAGGACCCCCCCCCCCCCTCAACGGGCGCCTCCTGGCGCCCGACCAGGCTTGTCAGGGTGCCGCCGGTAGAAGTCGGCCAGGAGGGCCGGGTCCAGGATGAAGCTCCTCTTCACCCAGGAGCGTTCTTCGGGTCCATACCCCTCCCAGTCCACCAAATACTGGAACCCCCGGCCCTTCCGACGGACGTCCAGGAGCCGGCGCACGGTCCAAGCCGGCTCCCCGTCGATGATCCGGGCAGGAGGCGGCGCCGGTCCGGGGGTACAGAGGGGTGACACGTGGTGAGGTTTGATGTGGGACACATGGAAAACTGGGTGGATCCGCAGTGAAGCTGGTAGCTTCAGCTTCACTGCAGCTGGACTGAGGACCTTGAGGATGGGGAAAGGTCTGATGTATCTGTCCTTCAACTTTTGGGATTCCACTTGCAGGGGAATGTCCTTTGTGGAAAGCCAAACCTCCTGCCCAGGCTGGTACACAGGGGCCGGGGCACGCCGGCGGTCTGCATGGTTCTTGGCCCTCGTCCGGGCTTTGAGCAGGGCAGAGCGGGCGGTACACCACACCCGACGGCACCTTCTCAGATGGGCCTGGACCGAGGGCACCCCGACCTCTCCCTCCACTAGCGGGAACAATGGGGGCTGGTACCCCAAACACACTTCAAATGGGGAGAGGCCGGTGGCAGACGAGACTTGGCTGTTATGAGCGTACTCGATCCAGGCCAGATGGTCACTCCAGGCCGTCGGGTGCGTGGAGGTCACGCAACGGAGGGCCTGCTCCAGTTCCTGGTTTGTCCGCTCTGCCTGCCCATTCGTCTGGGGGTGGTACCCAGACGAGAGACTGACGGTGGCCCCCAGTTCCCTACAGAAACTCCGCCAGACCTGGGAGGAGAACTGAGGACCACGATCCGACACAATGTCTGATGGAATCCCATGCAGACGCACGACGTGGTGGACCAGGTGGTCTGCAATCTCCTGGGCCGGCGGGAGCTTCAGGAGGGCCACGAAGTGGGCCGCCTTGGAGAACCAGTCCACTATCGTTAGGATGGTGGTGTTTCCCTGGGACGGTGGGAGGCCCGTGACAAAGTCCAGGCCGATATGAGACCAGGGGCGACGAGGCACTGGCAGAGGCTGGAGGAGGCCTTGGGCCTTGTGATGGTCAGCTTTGCCCCTGGCGCAGGTGGTGCAGGCCTGGACATACTCCCGGACGTCGGCTTCCATAGACGCCCACCAGAATCGCTGCCGGATCACTGCCACGGTTCTTCGCACCCCTGGGTGACAGGAGAGCTTGGAACCGTGACAGAAGTCAAGGACCGCAGCCCTGGCCTCTGGTGGGACGTACAGTTTGTTCTTCGGACCGGTCCCCGGGTCCGGGCTCCGTGTCAGGGCCTCCCGGACGGTCTTCTCCACGTCCCAGGTAAGGGCGGCCACGACAGTGGACTCGGGGATGATGGTTTCAGTGGGGTCTGACAGCTCGATCTTGACCTCCTCTTCGTGCACCCGGGACAGGGCATCAGATCGTTGGTTCTTTGTCCCGGGCGGTAGGTGATCGGGAAGTCAAAACGCCCGAAGAACAGCGACCAGCGGGCTTGCCTGGGGTTGAGACGCTTCGCGGTCCGGATGTACTCCAGGTTCCGATGGTCCGTGAAAACTGTAAATGGTACCGATGCTCCCTCCAACAGGTGTCTCCACTCTTCAAGAGCCTCCTTCACCGCAAGAAGTTCCCGATTGCCGACGTCATAGTTCCGTTCAGCTGGGGTCAACCTGCGGGAAAAGTAGGCACATGGGTGGAGAACCTTGTCGGACTCCCCGCTCTGGGATAACACGGCTCCTATCCCTGAGTCAGAGGCATCCACTTCAACAACAAACTGGCGCTTGGGATCGGGCTGCACCAGAACCGGTGCAGTCGAGAACCGGCGTTTCAACTCCCTAAACGCGGCTTCGCACCGATCCGACCAGGTGAAGGGGACTTTTGTGGAGGTCAGGGCTGTCAGGGGGCTAACTACCTGACTGTAGCCCTTGATGAACCTCCGGTAGAAATTTGCAAAACCGAGGAACTGTTGTAGTTTCCTACGGTTCGTTGGTTGGGGCCAATCTCTCACCGCCGCAACCTTGGCCGGATCAGGGGCGACGGAGTTGGAGGAGATTATGAACCCCAAGAAGGACAAAGAAGTGCGGTGGAACTCACACTTCTCGCCCTTCACAAACAGCCGGTTCTCCAACAACCGCTGTAGGACCTGACGTACATGCTTAACATGGGTCTCAGGATCCGGAGAAAAGATGAGTATATCGTCTAGATATACGAAGACAAACCGATGCAGGAAGTCCCGCAAGACATCATTAACCAATGCTTGGAACGTCGCGGGCGCACTGGTGAGGCCGAACGGCATGACCAGGTACTCAAAGTGACCTAACGGGGTGTTAAATGCCGTCTTCCACTCGTCTCCCTCCCGGATCCGAACCAGGTGATAAGCATTCCTAAGATCCAATTTTATAAAAATTGGGGCTCCATGCAGGGGCGTGAACACTGAATCCAACAGAGGTAACGGGTATCGGTTGCGAACCGTGATCTCGTTCAGCCCTCTGTAATCAATGCATGGACGGAGTCCGCCGTCCTTCTTGCCCACAAAAAAGAAACCAGCACCCATCGGGGAGGTGGAGTTCCGGATCAACCCGGCAGCTAACGAGTCCCGGATGTAGGTCTCCATTGATTCGCGTTCCGGACGTGAGAGGTTGTACAGCCTGCTGGACGGGTACTCAGCGCCCGGTATCAAATCAATGGCACAATCGTACGGACGGTGCGGAGGCAGCGTGAGTGCCAGATCCTTGCTGAAGACGTCAGCAAGGTCGTGGTACTCGGCTGGCACCGCCGCCAGATTGGGGGGGACTAAAACCTCCTCCTTAGCTGTCACACCGGGTGGAACCGAGGATCCTAAACACTCCTGGTGGCAGGTTTCGCTCCACTGAACCACAACCCCAGACAGCCAATCAATCCGGGGATTGTGTTTTAACACCCATGGAAAACCCAAAATCACTCGGGAGGTAGAAGGTGTTACATAAAACACAATCTCCTCCCTGTGATTCCCAGACACCACCAATGTCACTGGCTGAGTCTGGTGTGTGATTAGTGGAAGAAGGGTGCCATCTAGTGCCCGCACCGACAATGGTGACGGTAAGGCCACTAGAGGGAGCCCAACCTCCTTTGCCCATCTGCTATCCAGCAGATTTCCCTCCGACCCCGTGTCCACCAGTGCTGGAGCGTGAAGGGTTAAATCCTCACTCAGGATCGTGACTGGGATTCGTGCAGATTTACGGGGTCTCCCCGTGTGGGTATTGTGACCCACCCTTAGCCCAGTCTCTAAGGACGAGTGCTGCTGTTTTGATTGTTTGGGGCATTCTCTCTGTGTGTGCTCAGTAGAGCTGCAGAGAAAACACTCTCCACGGATCAGCCTCCTTTGTCTCTGATCTGATCGTTTTTTGGCCCTGCTCGTTTCCATAGCAACGTCAGCAGGGGGAGTTGTTGTCACATGGAGAGCCCTGGCAGTGGAGCGTGGGGAAGTCGGCTCCCTTTCAGACCCGGGAGGAAGAGGGACGGCTTGTGCCTGACCACGCCCTTCGTCTCACTCCCGTCGGTGTTCTGTTAATCGGTTGTCTAACCGTATAACCAGGTCGATAAGCCCGTCTAAATCCCGCGGCTCGTCCTTCGCCACCAGGTGCTCCTTAAGAACCAGAGACAGTCCGTTTACAAAGGCGGCGCGGAGCGCAACAGCATTCCAGCCGGCTCGCGCTGCCACGATGCGGAAGTGGACTGCATACTTAGCTGCGCTCCGACGCCCCTGCCGTATCGACAGCAGCACGCTTGAAGCGGTCTCGCCTCTATGAGGGTGATCGAACACCTGTCTGAACTCCCTCACAAACTCAGTATAAACCGTTAGGAGCCGTGAATTCTGCTCCCAAAGCGCCGTAGCCCAGGCGCGTGCGTCTCCTCGAAGCAAATTTATAACGTAAGCCACCCGACTGGCATCTGCTGCGTACATGACGGGACGCTGTGAAAAGACGAGCGAGCACTGCATCAAGAAGTCCGCGCACGTCTCCACACAGCCTCCGTACGGCTCCGGAGGGCTTATGCATGCTTCAGGGGAAGGTGGGGGGGGGACGTTGAACGACCAGCGGAATGTCTGTTTCTGGCACACGATCAGCAGGAGGAGGTGCTACAGCAGCGCCCTGAGCACGCGCTTCCACCTGGGCGGTGAGAGCCTCTATCCTGCGATTGAGAACACTGCTCTGCTCGGTAACTAAGTCCAACCGAGCGGCGAAGGCGGTTAAGATGTGCTGCAGCTCACCCAACACGCCTCCTACCTGTGCACCTCGCTCTCCCATTGGCTGTTCAAGCGATGGTTGACGCCCCTCGGGATCCATGACGCTGGCCGAGAAATCCTGTTGTGAAAGTGACGTGACACAGACCCACAACAGGGGGCGTTAATGAACGGACAATGGATAAGCCAAAAAGTAACAATTTAATGTTGTGAATCGCACAACAACGTACAGACAATAATAATATGGTGACTGTCAATCATACACCAGGTGACGTGTGGGCAGGCTCGACGATAGAAGACGCCTGGAGAGAGAAGAGATGGATCCCCACACAGCTTCCACCACCAACGGAGCTGAAGAACACCGGAGCCGCCAAGCCCTGCGCCCCAGGTGGCCGCTGTCTTCAGCAGTCAGACCCGGTACTGCTGGCAGAGAACAAAGACAGTCCAGATGAGTGTGAGTTCACACACTCAGTAATCCACAGTCTGTCATAAGTAAAGGAGGGAAAACCTCCACCTCCAATCACACACACTTGTGCAGCTCCTGGTCAACCACTTATCTGAGTTGGGGTGTGAGGCGAAGCCGTCGCTGTCACACCAAACACCAATCCTCCAGATAAGGAAACACTCCAGGAAAACGGCTGCAAATAGAAGTTCAGGTTAAACACACACAGTGTCAGGCAGCAGAGAAATTACCTGAATGGTAGTTGATTTCTCGGCGAGGAGGTGGAGTTGCAGTCCGGTCTTTGTAGTGGTGATGATGGGTGACAGCTTGTGTTGATTGTTGACAGCTGTCACCTCCAGCAAAGCCGACGCCCTCTCGTGCTTGAAGCCCGCACTTCAAGCAGGGCGCCATCTTGTGGTGGTGGGCCAGCAGTACCTCCTCTTCAGCGGCCCACACAACATCATGTACTTGTATAATAAACTAATTTTTTGGTGAATGTGTCTTGTGTGTAAACCAATCATTTGGCCAAAAATTGTATTGTGATGTAGACTCATATAATATAATAATGGTTATATACTTGTGTGCTGTCATTCTGGAAAAAAGCATAATTTGAAGATGGCAGTGGACAGTGGCTGTGCCTTTGTAATGAGTACAATGATGTACAGTACAGGGGAGATTTTATTCATTTTTATTAAGGGTTTAGCCGATCCTGTCTTCTACTCTCCAAGCTCGACTAACTCTCCAAACTGTCTTTCCTTCAACTGACAAAAACTCGCCATGATCACAACCACACATTTTGAATGGAAACTATGGAGTTTATATTGGAGTCCAAACCTCACACCAAGATCTGAACCATTTCCGGAACCAGTCACGTGGTACAGCCAGGCTGCAAGGCTTCACAACGTCATTGATGACATCAATAGTCTGAAATGATACAAGCCTCGAAATGTGAATTGTGGAAACACTTCCTGGATTACTTGACACACGCTTTGAAGCATTGGCACAACACATAACATCACTAGGTCCCCGTCTGCAACTTTGGGTTCCGTCCTTTAGGGTCCCCCATAGTGTGAATTTGGTCGATTTGCACATAAAGTGTGCATGGAGCAGGAATCGTGTGCAAAACATGTAAAATTGCAGCTGCCTCATACACCTATTGCTACAACTATTTGCGCACACCAACGGCTGAAAGACAAAGCGTGCGCTGTGTGAACCCATCGAACCCTCTCGCGGCAGGTGTTGGCCAAATTCAAGGTGACACACATGAACATCTAACACCGCTCGCATGGCACTTAGAAAACGTGTGGCCATTCGTACAATCGTCACGAAAACAATCAGCAGACAATCACTGTCGAACGTGGATGTGAAATTTGTCTAAGTGCCCCACGAGTGTGGCTTTGCAAAAACACACACTGACACACTGGTGTGTGCGCTAAACTGAGAGCAGGTGTGGCCGCCGACAGAAGCAGCTGTGGAGATCTGTCAATCTGGATGTCCCAGCTGGATGTCCAAACACGTACTGTGTTTGGACAGATATGAACTAACAACTGCCCACTGTGACACGCATGTCTGCTTGCTGTCATCACGTCAACATAAATATACATCGTTGTGGCGATGGGCTGCAGCGAGTGCACATTGACAGGCTGGTCCCAGGTTGAAACGGACCATCAGATCAGAACATGCAGCGGGTAATCTGACTGTCACACCACCCACGTGAGCTCCGTTCCACATGATGTGGTGTCAGTCCTGTGGCGCGGTGTCCACAAGACGTGTGTCGAGCAGAACATGCCGGACGCACCGGAACAGTAGATGTGGACAAGAGAAGAGCGAACTGCTTCATCATTCATGTCACTTCATGACTGTGCATCTGTGACCATGGGTCATCTACAGAGGAACAGATGGATCATATTTGTATTGCCGACTTGATAAGAGGGATTCAATAAAATGCAGTGTTTTTATATGGTGTGGTTTTTTTTTTTTTTTTTTAATACGTCCATCTCCTTCTTGATATGAGGCAGTTTTCCACAGCTATCACAGGACAGCGATCGTAGATTAGTGTTAAAGTTTCTGACTGGCAATCAGAGCTTTTGGCGTGGGTTTGATTCCCGTGGGTGGCACGAACCATCACACTGGCATCGTGCACGCCTGCCCTTCGGCGCAATGTTTCATGGTTTGCTCATACGAGCTGCCCCGACGAGTGTCGCCCTGAGTTGTACATATTCACACTCTGTGTGATGGAGCCCTTAGAAATCATGACAGGCAGAACACTGGTTGGCTATTTGATCACTCTTCTTGGCAGAATTGCGAAGTGTTAAACTAAATGTTTTAGTATGCCAGCCTGGAAGTGACTTTGAGGCACAGACCAGATATTTCTGATAGGATTGAGGTTGAGACTTTGAGAAAGCCAGTATAAAAGCTTATTGTTAGCCTGCTTTGACTACACCACAAGCAGCACTGATCGTTGTTTGGGGTCACTGTCTTGTTGGAACGTCATCCTGTTGGTGTCAGCCATCTAGATAAAGGATGAGACTTGGCTGACTAATTTTGAGGTTTCTTCTTCATTATTCCATCCACTTTGTGCAACACAGAATTTCAACTGGCAGCAAAACATTCCCAGAGCATGATAGTGCAGCACATTAGAGAATATTTACAAGGGAATCTTTCAAATGGTGATACAAGCACCAAATTCGGCACAAATAGTCCTTAGACATTACTCTTTTGAAAAAGCAGACTATCCACTTGATTTTTTAATAGGCAGCCAGGTAGGGGGTCAATGAAGTATTCCACAGGGATCAAAATTAAAAGATGGTCCAATCATATTGAAAACTATACCACATTATTTGTCTGATCATAAAGATTCCAAAAAGGTATCGTTTGGACTATCTATGACTGAATTCTATAGAGTTATGGGGTAAAAACAACAAGAATATTGACACAGTTCAGTTTCAGTTTATACAGTGGTCAAATTTAAAGTTGCTCCAATTTTAGTAAGAAATGGTACAAATTGTTGATTGAGCTATTTTGATTAATAAATGGAATAGATTTGACTGTGTTGATTACTTGGTCTCGGAAGTAAAGGTCAAATAATGTTGACGTCCATTGAATTCTATGACATGTGACATATGTTACCCCGTAACGTGATAACTAAGCATAATACATGGTGCAAACTATTCCTTTTTGAAACCCTATTAACTCAACCAATAATTTGCATCACCTTCGAACAAAATTGGAGCAACTCTAACTTTTGACCCCTGTACAAACTGAAACTGAACTGTCAATATTCTTGTTGTTTTTACCCCATAACTCTATAGAATTCAGTCATTTTACAATCAGACAAGTAATGTGGTATCATTTTCAATGTAACTGGAGCATTTTTATATTTTGACCCCTATGTAATTCTTCAGTTGAACCCTACGTGGCCGCCTATTGAACAATCAAGTGGATAGTCCCCTTTTTCAAAAGAGCAATGTTTAAGGAGTATTTGTGCCAAATTTGGTGCTTGTATCATTATTTGAAAGATTGTTTCAGTTTTCTGCTGCACTATGATGCTACACCACCACACATAAGAGTTGGTCCATTGTTCCTGGGATGGAATGCATCCCCTTCACTCTTTGAAACATACTTCTGGTCATTGTGGCCAAACAACTCAATTGTTGTCTCATTTGACCATAAAACATTCCTCTAAAGGCTTTTTCTTTGTTCAGGTTGTCAGCTGCAAACTTTATTTCAGCATGAAGGTATCAATTTTTGGAGGGCAGCCTCTTAGTCCATGGCAATGGGAAAACTAGATTGATTGCAGACAGCGATGCTGCTGTTCCAGCAGCTTCCAGTTCACGGTAGGTCTGTGACTTGGTGGTTCTTGAGTTCTTCACCATCAAAACCAAACAAATTTCCTCTCACCTGAAGGTGACAATTTGGGTCTTCTTAAATCCCCTGGCAAAGTGGCTACCTCTCCCAATAAATTCTATGCACATACAAGTGTTTGCAATGGGGTTAATGTGAGACATTATTGTAAAGCGCTTTGAGCATCTGAAGCAGATGGAAAAGCGCTATATAAATGCAGTCCATTTAACGTTCATCACCACTGATTTCATAACCTAAGTGGGTGGATGTATAACTTTGACCAAGTGTTGATTTAAAAAAAACCTCAATAAATTAAAATGTGCGGTCCAACCTTTTTATATGAACAATGTATGTTACAAAATTTATTATGCCCCAGAAAAATACCAGAACAATGAAATGACTGACAGCCGTTCATGCTCATTATGAGTACATTTCTGACTAGAAAGCTACCTTTTGCCTCACTATTTGTTAATTTATTGCAACTCAAATTGTCATCACAATACTGAACAAGGACATCACGTTTCCTCACATCATGGAGTCCTATTGGACACAAACTCACCGTAGCATATTTCAAAATGATGTTGGCACGTTCCTCTGCTATTAGAGTCTCAATGTCTTTCTTCATGTCAAAACCTGCAGAGAGAGGAAATATTTCAACAGTAAAGTTGGAGAAAAAACACCCATCCTCCACAAAAAATAAAAACAAGACAAGAACTGATGGTTGTGGGCGAATATTGGCTTCGAAGAGCAAATCAAGTTGGCAGTGCTGTGAAGCTGAATAACATTTTGTGTCAAGAATAGTCATCTATTGGACGTGTGAGTGTCAGTTGGACAAAACTACAGATTTCAACAAATCAGCCTGGCTAATGGAAAATTATGATATGCATTTTTTGCTTGACATATTGAGAATTAAACCTCTAATTTCCACAACTCGCTGGCGGTTTTGAAAAGGTGTGTTTTCTTACAAAAACAAAAGAGAGAAAAAGTGACCAAATTTGCACCACTTATCATATCAAAAACTGCCAAAATATCTCACATCTCAATTCATATCTATGTCATGGATGGCACTGTTCATGGCAGTATGAAGAGCCACACATTCACTAAAAGTGCTGAATCACAAACAGAATTTTCAGTTTTGAAACTGCCTTTTTTTAACAAATGGGAAAAAAATGACATATTTACAAATACAGATTTATTTGTAAAACCCACCACACATTTCAGTAACTTGTGGCTTATACCGACCAGCCAACCACTGATGCCAGGAAACTAATCTTCCCATAATTCATTGCGCCATTTGTGTCTAAACGCTAAAACCTTAACAATTAGTGCATTACTTTAAAACTAAAACATATCTGGTTGTTAAGTGTGATGTAACGCATCATGTGATTTTTAGTTTCCAGGTCCAAACAAAAAAGGCACATGAACAACAGCATTAACATCGCAACATAAAACTTTTTGTATATTGTGCCTAAAACTCTCTTGGATATATTGACTGGGTTTTTAGACATTGTTATTGTGCTTGTTTTATGTAAAAATACCAGGAGCTCAGGTCGTTTTCCCGTTATTTTCCCATTATTTTCAATGGGAGTTGCTGTGAGCTGTGATCACTTCCTGTTCATGTCGAAAGTGAAGTTCACACTTTAACGTCCTGTTTATTGTCCTTTACAACACTGTCTTCTTTGTTCCAGAGTAATATATATATATATATATATATATATATATATATATATATATATATATATGTGTGTGTAGGATGTCTCAAAAATGGTTTACGTTTATTAAATTCCATGCAGGTTAAACGTAGCAGACACGGATCATTGGTAATATTTGTTTTAGCAAGTTTTCAGGGTCTCATGGATGCGGTCTCTTATTAATGTGATGAAAAGCATAAAAAAATACATTTTAGTAGCACAGTGGAACCTTGATTTATGAGTTTATTTTGTTCCGTGACCATGCTCGTGAGCCAATCTGCTCATATTTCAAACAAATTTCTTCCATTGAAAATAGCTAAAATAATTTTAATCCGTTCCAGCCTTGTAAAACATCCCCAAATCATTCTAAATTATGAAAAAAATATTTTTTATTAACAAACAGCCATGTATATTTTACCTGTGCATAATAAAATGTATAAAGTAAAAGAAAAAAAAATGATTAAGTGTTCTTACCTTAGAAACAGATGAATGCGGTTAACGGAGGTGGAGGCGGAGAAGGGAGGGATGGAGGTTTGCGCACACTGTAAACATAAACTAAACTTAAACTGTAGATCCTTAAAAGGATCATACAGATGTAACTTAATTGTAAACTTGCAGGTCTTTGGACCCGGAAACAGATTTATCACGTGATGCATTACATCAGAGCTTTGACCCCTGTTACGTCAGAGCTTTGACCAGATAGCTGATATTTTCACTTTGTAAAACGACATGCGTGAAGTTAGTTTCAATAACTTGCCCGGAATTAGTTTGTTCAAAATATTTAACCATAAGTCAAAACTGTCTGCCTGTGCATGACTCCAGTAATATACCAGCATGTCTGTATGGTGTTAAAAAATGAATGATCTTTTTCTTCCCTCCCTCTTCCTTTTTCTCTGGTCACCAGGTCTCTTTTGCTGAGAGAATGCTGATCTGAGACAGAAGTACTGACTCACTGTGTCAGTAGCTGCCAATGTACTGAAGACAATACTGAAAGTTATCAGTTTAACGTATTATCTATAATTTTCACTTTTTTAGGGGTTTATCGGTTTGGCTTTCTAAAAGATAACTTTTCGCTTAGCAGATTAACGTTATTGAAGCTAATGTTTTGGTTAGCTGTGTCCACCACTGCTAAATACTAAAGTCAGCATTATGTACAGGAACTAAGTGCTTCCTCAACACAACTAAAAAGAAAATTATTCACATAAATGAGAGATATAATTCCCCAGATTGCATTACATACAACTGCATATTATAAACCAATAAATACAATGGTCCTGCAATGAAATCACCTGGGAGTTGAGTTGTTGCAAGAAGACAACAGTGTACAAATGGAGCACTTTGTCATCATATTCTGATTCAAATAAATATTGATAACATCATATTCATATAGTTGAATTGCACGTTCAGAATTATCTATAAATTAGCCATGACCATGTAACAACTTCACTCGTAAACACAAAGGAAACCCTCATCAACAATCAACTTATGTGGGCTTTGTGGAGAGATGCAGCACTGGGGAAGAAGCCTAAAATAAGTCATTATCTGTTTTAAAAAGTTTCTTTACATGTACTGAAGTAAATATCATGCTACTCCACATTTCTAGTGACATTTTTCCTTATTCAGTGTTAAAAAGAAACAGAAATTACTATGATGATTTTAACTTGCTCCATACACTTACACTGAGTAGCTGTTCAGCCCACGACTGTTGTAATGATCGAAGTAATTACTGGACCAATTAAAATCTTTGTGGTCCAGACTGAAAAGGTGATCCCAAAAATCATCTAAAAATAAGCCCCAGGTTGGAAAAGAAAAAAAATCCCAAAGTTCTCCTTTAACAAGTTCCCCCTTGACAAGATACTTGTGAAAGCAACAAGTCAACCAGCTTCTGCTAAAGTTTTGGTTGAATATTTGACCATTTTTCTTGTCTGACATGTGACACAGACCACATTTAATCACAAACCAAATAGTTTCAATCATGCTAAGGTCATGACTTTGAGAAGACCATTCCATTTATCCATTTGACATGGCCGTAGTTGTTCCCAGGTACTGTAGTTCCTGGATTGTCCTTGACAATCCAAACCAACTTCCTGTCAACTGAGTTTGTGTTTCCTTCCAACTGTGACAAAGGTTTTTTTTTTGTTTTTTTTTTGACTTTTCAGTTTTTTGACCAAGTTTTTTTTTAACCTTTCAAAAATACAACAGTTTGGATTGATAATCTTGATCTTCAGTTGTTTTTAGACATGACTCTGGAAGGCATTCTTGACTAAATCTACGATCCTCTTGCTCAGATCTGAAGTGAGCTTCTTGAACTTTCCCACTGCATTGTGTGGTGGTCCAGTCCAGACTGCTGTCAAACAAACCGATTTGGGGTGTGTCGAGGTGCATTTGAAAGCATTCTCAGAACAATCTAAACAGTCATGTGGCTGATGTGAAGTTTTGCTCATGTTCGAAACAGTCCTGGCGCAGTTGAGGTGGAACCACTATTGAACGGTAGTCAAAAGGCTGTCTGACCACAGCCTGACTGCATTCTAAACAATCAGACTGTGTGAAAACGGCATTTGTGCCATTCTGATTATGTTCAAGGGGGACGTTCCGCATGTTTCCGCCACAGCTGAATGTCACGACTACACCGGTACGCACCATGAGCACACCTCAAGTGCTGCTGGATTATATTTGCTCCACCTGCAATCGGACCTCACTTGTATGGCACTGTAAGTGCAATCTTCGTATTCTCACTGCATTTTGAGCCTAATGTGTTCCACCAACATTTGTACCATGTTCGGGGGCACGTGCATGAATCAGTCGGGGTGGGTCAGTGTGCAGTCTAGGGGTTCGGACAGCAGTCCTTCGTGATTCTTATTTTGCCCCTGTGTATCAAATTTAGTGCCTCATTTGTCCCAAGTACAATTCTGTCCTAGAATCGCCCTAAAATTCAGATATAAGTAAATCAGAAACAGGGCATTAGCTGTTAAGTCATTTTAACAAATGTCAGTACCAGAAGAGTATGAATGGATCGGTACCATCCTCAGGCACTTGCAACTTCACACATATATTTACGATATTTGTTTGAGTGTGTAATGATTTTAATTTAATTTCCTACAGCCAAGATTTAATGCATCATAAAATTTTTTAACCTGCAGTGAGAAGTTAAAACAACTTGAATCAACAGTGTTTGAGCTTGGCTCCCGCTCTGCAGGGACTCATAAAGAATGGATGACAGCTCACACAAGCGTTTAATGCGAGCTGTCATCTGAAGCATATGGCAGCGGGTGCATGTGGTCAGCGCACTAAATCACAGAGCAGTTCTGGCAGGAGGCCCGGTTTGGAGGGTGGAGGCCCAAATGGGGAGAGTGCAGACACGGGACAGCAGTGATTACATTACATGACTGATGCACACTCGCCGTAGATGGTTTAAGCTATGCGTTATAAACAAATACTTAGTTGTGCAAAGTATCTCTAAACTACCGGTTCATCGGTCTGGCTTGTAGCTACAATGGCAAAACTGGAGTGAAATGCAAAATTCTAGTATGAGCTTGATGTCGTAGAGCACAGAGGGTTGACTATATATATATATATATATATATATATATATATATATACAGTGTTGCCACAATTACTTTGAAAAAGTAATCCAATTACTGATTACTGATTACTCCTTGAAAAAGTAACTTAGTTACTTTACTGATTACTCAGTTGTAAAAGTAACTAAGTTAGATTACTAGTTACTTTTTAGTTACTTTCCCCAGCTGCCGACAACAACCCTCTGCCACGTCAACATGACAGTGATACTTGTTTTGCCAAAACTCACTTTATAGTCACCCTTTCTTGGGTTCAATGAAAATAAATACTTGTTTTATAAAAAGTAAAATAAAGACCTCTTTCTTGACCTCATATTTAACTATTGACAGCACTGCAACAGTAAAACTTGGTATTTCTAACCTACATTGTTTATAAATGTAACTATTAAATTCATTCTAACATTTTTCTAACACTTAAATTCTCTCTAAACATTTTACTTGTCGAAATTATTATTATTTTAAGTAGTAGTAGTAGTTGTAGTAAAAAAAGGCTTCAAAACTGGACCTTCAATCTAGGGGTGTTGTGGGGGGGCACATCCCTGCCCCACGCCTCCATTCCATCTGGATTCGCCCCTGCTTTGGCGTTTGAGCACAAAGAATGGATAACATTTATTTATGCAGAAAACATGACCAGATTTACAGGTAAGAAATTTTTATTGCGTTTTCACATCATGTGGTCCTCAGAAAGAGAGTTTAGGTGCATTTGAGTGGAAAATAGTGTTAGTTGTTGACACGTCTAGGAGGATCAGCTGTTTTTATCGAGCAGATACGGAGCGGCTCGGAGAAAAAAAAGCATAAAAATGTCTTTGTAAAGCTCAGTGCAGGTGTGCTGGTGAGGACGAGTCGTAGCTGTTGCAGAAAAACGTGGATGAAAAGCTCACAGCTCGCTTAAAGTGGGCAGTTCAGTCGAACCCGACCCCCTGCCCACAGACCAAGTTTAATGCTGCTATCGACCCACAATGCAAAAATAATAATAACGCACAGTGACTTGGAGAAGTAACTTTAATCTGATTACTGATTTGGAAAGATTAACGCGTTAGATTACTCGTTACTAAAAAAAAGTGGTCAGATTAGAGTAACGCGTTACTGAGCAACACGTTACCGGCATCACTGTATATATATATATATATATATATATATATATATACATATATATATATATGACAGTGAGTCAAGAGAAAAGATACTTTCTAACCTGTTTTTTATTCATTTGAACTTGTGTTGCAAATTCCTTGAATGTGATCCCATGGCATGATGATGACAATTAAGAAAGAACATCTGAACTGTCTGTGGCTAAAAAAAGTGAATACCCTTGCTACACTTTGCTGAGTCATGGTCTGTTGCAAATATATCGAGCTGAGTCACTTGTTTTTGAATAGAGGGTTTAGAATTCATTTAATTCATTTATATAGTGCCAAATCACAACAAAGTTGCCTCAAGGCGCTTCACACAAGATCTAACTTTACCAATCCCTAGAGCAAACACACAGGTGACAGTGGTACGGAAAAACTCGCTCTGATGATTTGAGGAAGAAACCTCAAGCAGACCAGACTCAAATGGGTGACCCACTGCTTGGGCCACACTACAGACACAACTGACAATTCAAATATAGAGGAAATTTGCACCCATGGTTATTTCAGCGACTAAGAAATTTGAAATTTGGATAATAATTTTACTTTTTTTTCAGTCTCTAGCTTTGAAACACAGCATAATTTGGGCAATTTTAAAATTCAGTGTGTCTTTTTACACTTAATTTACCAGACATCTGTAACCATGAGGGGCACATGTCAAGGTGTCATTTTTAAGGTCACAGCGATGCCCCCCCCCCCCCCCCCCAAAAAAAACAAAACATATGCACCACACCAATGCACAGCATCTAGTGGTAGCACAGGGGAACTGCAAAAATACACAACCTCATCCACAAATCTTCTTTGTCTCATCAAATTAAAAAAAATACACAATTAGTAATTATGCTGATTGAGAAACAGGTGTGTAGCCTCACTGGTGACAAAACCTGCAAGGGTTTGGATAGGAATTCAGAAAAAAAAAAGAGTAATATCATTTCAATATGAGAGTCAATCAACGCACAATGATTGGGGCTGTGTGAGTTTTACGAATAAAGTTCATTTTATGAAGTGCAAAATGACTTCCCTGTTAACTCATGTCAGCGGAGTTTCTCAGAAAGTTTTGTGCATGTTAAGAACTTTGAGGGGAGCTCAGGCAGAGAGATGTGTTTTATACTTTTCCTCCAGCTGATGTTTCCTTCTGGGCTTTTGAAAGGTCTGGTGTCAGTTCAGCACAAAGAGAAAAAAATTTCTTCATACTCCAACATTTAGAACCTTATCTGTGCATAGTTTGCGTGGAAAAGGTCTGCAGACAGCTGCGAACAGAAGACTGACCCCGTGCAAAAGAAAGTGGAAATGAAGTAGTGCAGCAGATAGCTGAAACAATTGTGCAAATGGTGATACAAGCACCAAAGTTGGCACAAATACTCCTTAGACATTACTCTTTTGAGCAAACCAACTAGCCACTTGAATCTTCAATAGTAGGTCAGGTAGGGGTCAATTGAAGAATTACACAGGGGTCAAAATTAAAAATGCTCAGATCATATTGAAAACTATACCACATTATTTGTCTGATCATAAAGATTCCAAAAAGGTTTAGTTTGGACTATCTATGACTGAATGATCAGAAGTTATGGGGTAAAAACAGCAAAAATGGTGACAAAGGTCAGTTTCAGTTTGTACAGGGGTCAAAAGTTAAAGGTGCTCCAATTTTGGTAAAAAGTCATGCAAAGTATTGGTTGAGCTAATAGGATTAACAAATGGAATAGTTTTGATTGTATTGAATGTTGAAGGTCAAACAAGGTCAATGTCCACTGGATTATATGACATGTGTGACATATTTTACCCTGTAACATGATAACTAAGCATGATACATGGTCCAAACTATTCCTTTTTAAAACCCTGTTAACTCAACTAATAATTTGCATCATTTTTTTTTAATCAAAATTGGAGCAACTTTAACTTTTGTCACCATTTTTGCTGTTTTTACCCCATAACTCCGTCATAGATAGTCCAAACTAAACCTTCTTGGATTTTTTATGACCAGACAAATAATGTGGTGTAGTTTTCATAATGATTTGAGAATTTTTTTTTTTTTTTACCCCTGTGCAATTCTTCAATTGACCCCTACTAGAGGTGGGCGGATCGATCCTAATATTGATAATATCGATACCAACGCTGGTATTGATATTGAACAATCCTTGTGTAAAAAGATCGATACTCAAGCTTTTTTCTCTCCCGCATGCACTGACTACTGTGCACGCAGATTCATCAAAGTCTACTCTCTATCTGTAAGAGAAGCGCTGCGCTGTCACACACAACACAGAGCAGTGCACCCTTGTATTGTGGTTTGTCAGCCCTCTACCTCAGGAGATTTTGTTTTAAGTTGTGTTGAGTGATATTTTTTTAAACAAAAATGTTGATTGTGATAATAAAGTATTTTGCTGTCAAGTACAATGTTTGGCGAAATTCTATCCTAGGTCTTTTGGATCCTTTGGATCTATGAAGCTTAAATATGAAAAAGTATCGGTATCGGTAACGATATCGGTGATACTGGGCCTGTATTTACTTGGTATCGGATCAATACCAAAATTCCCGGTATCTCCCACCTCTAACCCCTACCTGGCCGCCTATTGAAAATTCAAGTGGCCATTCTGTTTGTTCAAAAGAGTAAATGTCAAAAGAGAATGTGTGCCAACTTTGGTGCTTGTATCACCATTTGCACGACTTTGCTCTAAATATGCTGCACTAAACTATCACTGCGCACAACAGACTGATTTTCTTCATTTAGTGACAGAAAAAAAACAACACTGTAACATTGTGCCCGGTCTCCCCTATTGTCACACTGACGTCAGCAGGCCTCTGCCGTCCATCAGAGGTGATGCTGAGTAAATCTACACCTTATTTTCAAACAAACACCATCTCAGCCTCTCTGATCTTTAACAGTCCGCGCGGACGGACGCAAATCAAAGCGGACATACCGTTTCTGCGGGACGTGCGTGCGCGCTCCAGCAGACAAAACCACCGGGCTGACAACAATAGAGCCCCTGTGTCCGTCCGGAGGACCGCATCAGAGCGCACGGACCCGCTCAGGACACCAGCCGCCGGTCCACGATCCGAGCGCCCGTCACGGGGGAGCACTGAGCACGCGCTGCGGCGTGGCAGCCGTCAGCGGGGAGCGAGGTCCAAGAGTCCGGGTCCGGCCTTAAAGACGCAGACATCCGCACGCTGCTGCTGTTGGTGCTGCTGCTCTGTCAAACACAGTTGGGCCGCTGGCGCCATCTGCTGGACGGCTGGAGCGATGCAGGAGTGACATCAAAGACGAACCAGAGAGGATGAAAGAAAAAAAAAAAGAAAGCCAAAAGTCACTACTGCCAAAGTCAGCAGCCGGTGTTGCCAGATCTTTTGACAGAAACAAGCCCAAAATAAATAACATCAAATCCCTTTGACCCAGGTGATGACTGAGTGGTTAAGGCATTGGGTTTGAGACTAGAAGATCCTCAGTTCAAACCCCAGCCTGACTGGAAAATCACTGAGGACCCTTGGGCAAGGTCTTTAATCCCCTATTGCTCCCGGTGTGTAGTGAGCGCCTTGTGTGGCAACAGCCTAACATCAGGGTGAATGTGAGGGATTATTTGTAAAGCGCTTTGAGCGTCTGATGCAGATGGAAAAGCGCTATATAAACATAAATATCACTGATAATGATAGTAATAGTAAGCAAGTCCCTTCGGCTGCTGCCTTGTTTGCACTCGGGGTCGCCACAGAAAATCCAAGGTGGCTCTATATGTTGAATTGGCACACGTTTTACGCCGGATGCCCTTCCTGATGCAACTCCACATTATGTGCAGAGGTGGGACTTGAACTGGGAACCTTCCACACTGAAACCAAGTGCATTAACCACGTGGCCACCACCCCTGCAATAATGATAGTAAAAGTGATTCTCTGAAGACTACAGAATAGTAAGTCTCTTTGGCTGCTCCCTTGTTTTCACTAGGGGTTGTCCTGAGCAGGTCAGAGGCAGATCTGCATGTTGATTTGGCACAAGTTTTATACCGGATGCTTTTTGTGATGGAACTCCACATTACATGAAGAAATGTGGCAGGGGTTTGAACCGGAAACCTTACGCACTGAAACCAACCACTTGTCCACCTTACCTGTGTAATTAATATTGCACTGTATAACATTTTTTTGCATTGTGGTGATCTCTGAATGGGTTTCTGAAGTCCATGTGCTTTAATATAATAGTGGAATCCTGGAAAATGTGTTTTTCAGACAACTACAACATAATTTCATGACATCTTTGTAATAAAATAGGATTGATTTCACATCACAAAGGATTTACTGAGTAGTCTGAACTTTCCGTTGCATCTCTACCCCTCGGTTCTGCAATTATTCTGGCAAATGTATTTTCCCAATTATATTTGTGACGACTTTGACCTTTAACCAGTCAGCTCCTAAAATTAACCATCTGGAGACACTCGCACAAGGAATATTCTTTCCAGGATGGATGAAACTCTGCTCCTGAGTTATTTTGTGTGCAGAAATGAGCAATTATTATGCCATGCATTACCGCCAGCATGTACAGTAACGAAGACAGAAGAAATATGTCCATCGGTAGACATGCGTGCTCACAGCGTCAAATTAACACCTCATGCACTGTGCTTCCAAAGTGAGTTGGTATGTTTTCATTAATGAGCAGTTCCTTTCCTTCTCCACATCCAAGACACCATTTTTTCCATTGAAAAGGTTTTTGTTTTTTTTTTGGGGGGGGGGGGGGGGGGGTGCAAAACGATGCCAACCATAGAAAAGACACTGAAAACAGGTTCAACAATAAAAGGCTCCCAGAAACATAAAAATAATGCAGAGAAAAAAAATTCACTCTTAAAAACAATTACAGAAATATTTTAATGTATAAAAATAAATGGTGCCATCGATGAACTTTGCAAAAATGGGGCATCATGAACATGATTTACTGATGCACTACAAAATGTATTTTGATATATTTTTTTAAATCACTCACGATGGTGTTGTGTGATGGTGCAATTTCACTTTACATACTGTATCAAGGTTTTTTGTGATTTTGAAATACAGCTTTAATCCAGGGCTGTGGAGAAAGTGTGTGTCTGAGTGTTTGTGTGTGTGTGTGTGTGGGGGGGGGGGGGGGGGGGGGGGGTGCTTTTAATAATTTGAGGTTAAAATTAGAGGATCTAAGGAAAGCTGTGTCAGTCATAAATTCTACTTAAATCAGGAGAATATCTTTAAAAAAAACATTAACAGAATTGTGGGACTTTGGAGATGATGAACATTAAATATCAAACACATGAAAAAGAAAATGTAACAGAAATAAAATAAAGTAATTCGTCACAATATGCCCCCTTTAATATTTATCTTATTGGCTCAAAGACTATTTCAATTTCAAATTTGCCCATTGAACATGAAAATCTCCATGAAAAACAAGAATCAATTATTTATTATTTATTATTTATTAAACTGTTTTAAGCGTGTAAACGCTCTGATTGTGTTTGTGTTTAATTAACAACAATTAAAGTCTAATCAGCATTTTTTGTGTGAACATTTGAGCTATAACAATGACAGATATTAAGTTACTTTGGTAGGAAAACAGGTATTTCACCTCCATGTCTCGCAACAGAAAACAAAGAGGCTCTTTTATTCCTCACGTTGGAGAGCAGCACCAAGCTTATCTGTGCGCTGAGGAAGTGCTGATATAAAATGAAAACTTCTGGTCTGGTGCTGTTTAAAGATGTGCAAAAATGTGTCCAAAGGTACACACATCCAAATCAGCTAACCCCTAATCCCCTCAAAAACATTCTTTATTTCAAGACGAAGTCACTGATGCAAAAAGAAAAGGGATCACAGTGCAAATAATCACACATTATAGGTGCTGCAATGTAAATTAATGTTTTGTTTTGACAACCTTAATCTATATTATAATAGTCAAGTGGCCTCTGTGTGTGTGCGTGTGTGTGTGTCTGTGTGCATGTGTATGGATTTGATCATGCAAAAACTGGGGAGAGCTAACATTTTCCATTTGGCATGCTTATGTACGAGGGTAGGATGAAAAGTTCTAAAGCTCCCCATGAAGGAGTAATGCATTAACTGCATTATAGTGAGCCTTAGAACTTTTCAGCCTACCCTCGTATTTTGGGTAAAGGATGAACTCTTGCAAAAACAGAAAGTTGATAAGACAAATATTTTTGGAGAAATCATTTTAGCTAACCAGTAAACAATAGACATTGTGATGCAATGCACCATGGGAGTTCAGGGTTTTGAGGTTTTAAATGTTGGTATTGTGGTTTATGTAAGTTCAACAGTGCTAGTGTAATTGATTTGTTGTGTTTTTGTAGCTTAGTGGTTTAGTCAGTTTAGTTAAGTCTCATGTTGCTCCTACCATGAGTGAGTTTCATGTTGTACCATGTTTCATGTTGGTACCATGAGTGACGTGTAATGCTTTTAATATTTTCTGCCAGTGCCTTTGTTTTCCAAATTAAAAGCACATGCTTACAGCAGCTGTGCGTGCATGCAATTTCAATCACAGGAAAAACTGGGGATAGCTGACATTTGCTGTTTGGTATGCTTATGTATTTTGGGTCAAGAATGAATGCTGCAAAAATGGAACAATGTATGTTGCTAACTACTTTCTGGACTCATAAGCCATTCCAACAGGGGGCAGTAAGTCATGCTGATATTAAAAGCGTGAGTGTGGTGAGTGATTTTAAGTTCAATGTAAGTAAGTAAAAGTAAGTTCCTTCAGCTGCTCCCTTGTTTGCACTTGGGGTTGCCACAGCAAATCCAAGGTGGATCTGCATGTTGAATTGGCACAGGTTTTACGCCGGATGCCTTTCCTAACACAACTCCACATTACATGGAGAAATGTGGCAGGGGTGGGATTTGAACCTGGAACCTTCTGCACTGAAACCAAGTGTATTAACCACTTGGCCACCACCCCGCATTTAAGTTCAATGTAAGTACATAATATAATTGTAAATAAGTACATCCATTTAAAAATCAATTGACAAAATAGAAGTAGAAATAAAATACTAATACTACTACTACTACTACTACTACTACTAATAATAATTCAATCAATTCAATTCAATCAATTTTTTTATATAGCGCCAAATCACAACAAACAGTTGCCCCAAGGCGCTTTATATTGTAAGGCAAGGCCATACAATAATTATGTAAAACCCCAACGGTCAAAACGACCCCCTGTGAGCAAGCACTTGGCTACAGTGGGAAGGAAAAACTCCCTTTTAACAGGAAGAAACCTCCAGCAGAACCAGGCTCAGGGAGGGGCAGTCTTCTGCTGGGACTGGTTGGGGCTGAGGGAGAGAACCAGGAAAAAGACATGCTGTGGAGGGGAGCAGAGATCGATCACTAATGATTAAATGCAGAGTGGTGCATACAGAGCAAAAAGAGAAAGAAACAGTGCATCATGGGAACCCCCCAGCAGTCTACGTCTATAGCAGCATAACTAAGGGATGGTTCAGGGTCACCTGATCCAGCCCTAACTATAAACTTTAGCAAAAAGGAAAGTTTTAAGCCTAATCTTAAACGTAGAGAGGGTGTCTGTCTCCCTGATCTGAATTGGGAGCTGGTTCCACAGGAGAGGAGCCTGAAAGCTGAAGGCTCTGCCTCCCATTCTACTCTTACAAACCCTAGGAACTACAAGTAAGCCTGCAGTCTGAGAGCGAAGCGCTCTATTGGGGTGATATGGTACTACGAGGTCCCTAAGATAAGATGGGACCTGATTATTCAAAACCTTATAAGTAAGAAGAAGAATTTTAAATTCTATTCTAGAATTAACAGGAAGCCAATGAAGAGAGGCCAATATGGGTGAGATATGCTCTCTCCTTCTAGTCCCCGTCAGTACTCTAGCTGCAGCATTTTGAATTAACTGAAGGCTTTTTAGGGAACTTTTAGGACAACCTGATAATAATGAATTACAATAGTCCAGCCTAGAGGAAATAAATGCATGAATTAGTTTTTCAGCATCACTCTGAGACAAGACCTTTCTGATTTTAGAGATATTGCGTAAATGCAAAAAAGCAGTCCTACATATTTGTTTAATATGCGCTTTGAATGACATATCCTGATCAAAAATGACTCCAAGATTTCTCACAGTATTACTAGAGGTCAGGGTAATGCCATCCAGAGTAAGGATCTGGTTAGACACCATGTTTCTAAGATTTGTGGGGCCAAGTACAATAACTTCAGTTTTATCTGAGTTTAAAAGCAGGAAATTAGAGGTCATCCATGTCTTTATGTCTGTAAGACAATCCTGCAGTTTAGCTAATTGGTGTGTGTCCTCTGGCTTCATGGATAGATAAAGCTGGGTATCATCTGCGTAACAATGAAAATTTAAGCAATACCGTCTAATAATACTGCCTAAGGGAAGCATATATAAAGTGAATAAAATTGGTCCTAGCACAGAACCTTGTGGAACTCCATAATTAACTTTAGTCTGTGAAGAAGATTCCCCATTTACATGAACAAATTGTAATCTATTAGACAAATATGATTCAAACCACCGCAGCGCAGTGCCTTTAATACCTATGGCATGCTCTAATCTCTGTAATAAAATTTTATGGTCAACAGTATCAAAAGCAGCACTGAGGTCTAACAGAACAAGCACAGAGATGAGTCCACTGTCCGAGGCCATAAGAAGATCATTTGTAACCTTCACTAATGCTGTTTCTGTACTATGATGAATTCTAAAACCTGACTGAAACTCTTCAAATAGACCATTCCTCTGCAGATGATCAGTTAGCTGTTTTACAACTACCCTTTCAAGAATTTTTGAGAGAAAAGGAAGGTTGGAGATTGGCCTATAATTAGCTAAGATAGCTGGGTCAAGTGATGGCTTTTTAAGTAATGGTTTAATTACTGCCACCTTAAAAGCCTGTGGTACATAGCCAACTAACAAAGATAGATTGATCATATTTAAGATCGAAGCATTAAATAATGGTAGGGCTTCCTTGAGCAGCCTGGTAGGAATGGGGTCTAATAAACATGTTGATGGTTTGGATGAAGTAACTAATGAAAATAACTCAGACAGAACAATCGGAGAGAAAGAGTCTAACCAAATACCGGCATCACTGAAAGCAGCCAAAGATAACGATACGTCTTTGGGATGGTTATGAGTAATTTTTTCTCTAATAGTTAAAATTTTGTTAGCAAAGAAAGTCATGAAGTCATTACTAGTTAAAGTTAATGGAATACTCAGCTCAATAGAGCTCTGACTCTTTGTCAGCCTGGCTACAGTGCTGAAAAGAAACCTGGGGTTGTTCTTATTTTCTTCAATTAGTGATGAGTAGAAAGATGTCCTAGCTTTACGGAGGGCTTTTTTATAGAGCAACAGACTCTTTTTCCAGGCTAAGTGAAGATCTTCTAAATTAGTGAGACGCCATTTCCTCTCCAACTTACGGGTTATCTGCTTTAAGCTACGAGTTTGTGAGTTATACCACGGAGTCAGACACTTCTGATTTAAAGCTCTCTTTTTCAGAGGAGCTACAGCATCCAAAGTTGTCTTCAATGAGGATGTAAAACTATTGACGAGATACTCTATCTCCCTTACAGAGTTTAGGTAGCTACTCTGCACTGTGTTGTTATATGGCATTAGAGAACATAAAGAAGGAATCATATCCTTAAACCTAGTTACAGCGCTTTCTGAAAGACTTCTAGTGTAATAATAATAATAATAATTGTGTGTATATGATAACAAGAACCTAAATAATTTATAAATACATTAAGACAGTAAATTGACATAAAAATTACATAATTAACAGGAAATAAAAGGGTTGAGTTCATCATCTGAAAATTTTTGAGGTCTAAAAAGGTCTGGACTCAAACACCATTCTAACTCAAACTAAAAGCAGCTGCTTACAGCAGCTGTGCGTGCATGCATGCAACTTCGATCACAGAAAAGCTGACATTTGATGTTCGGTATGCTTATGTATTTTGGGTCAAGAATGAATGCTGCGAAAATAGAACAATGTATGTTGCTAACTACTTTCTGGACTCACAAGCCATTCCAACAGGGCGCAGTAAGTCATGCTTATATTAAAAGCGTGAGTGTGGTGAGTGATTTTAAGTTCAATGTAAGTACATAATATAATTGTAAATACATCCATTTAAAAATAAATTGACAAAATAGAAGTAGAAATAAAATACTACTACTACTAATAATAATAATAATAATTGTGTGTGTATATGATGACAAGAACCTAAACAATTTAAAAATACATTAAGACAGTAACTTGACGTAAAAAAATGACATAATTAACAGGAAATAAGTTGAGGTCTAAGATTCTAAAAGCATTCTGGTCTCACACGCCATTCTAACTCACCGCTTAATTTATTACCACCCTTAAAACATCAATGTCAGCTGCCTATTTTATGAACACTACCAAATCTAGACCCCATGGATCCCTACGGGCAACACACCAGTCTTCTATTTTGTCAATTGATTTTTAAATGGATGTACTTGTAAAAACTTTGCACAATTTATTACCACCTTTGAAAAATCCCAGCTACCTATTTTATAAACACGACCCAATCTAGAGCCCACGGATTCACACGGGCAACACACTAGTTCTAAATTACAGTAAATGTGTTTCTTAAACTGTTTAAAAGTGACTCCAAAGCCTTTTAAGGTTGAAATATACTGCTTTCGATATTTGGGGTTTTAGGTGGTCCGTGAGATATTTTTACTGTTTAAGTGATCCTTGGTCTGAAAAAGCCTGAGAAACACTGATTTAGATAAATTCCTAATAAATACAAACAGTGTGGTACTATATGAGAAATCTGTGTGGAGAAGGCAGTTCTCAAAAATGGAGCGAATGCACAAAAATGATCCCAGTGCACCCCCCACCTCCCAGCAAGATTGGTATTTTTTTGTTCCTTTTTGATGTGATGCGTCATTATGCAAAAAAAAACAAACAATTTTGATCATATCAAAACTGAGGGTATATGTTCTTATAGACCTATAGCTTTTTTGTTGGCTATTATTTAGCTATATTATCCCATCAATAGACAGAGGAGTAAATACGCTTTCATTTGGTATATAATAAGCTCAGGTCCCTTGAGAATGTGGGCATACACAACTTTTCAAGCACGTGGCAATGAAAACACATAGTTTGAAATTTTCACCCAAATTACAATTCATAGGAAACCAAAACTCCCTAAACTCACTAGTACCGTCAACTCACAACAAAATCAGTATTTATTTATTCTATAATGTATATCAAATTGATTAATAATGGTTACCAAACAACAAATATTTATGTCCTCCATATTCCTATTATGCAAATGTGGATTCAATTCGTGAATGTATAAGTTGCATCTAAAATATGAACGACCAATATACTCCAAGCTTTGTATATTTTACCATGACCACTGGGCTTCACATATTTAATGTCGAAAGAGAAGGCAAACAGATTAGTTTTCAGATATCCTACATGTACATTTTCATGAAAACATTTGTTTAAACATAAAAATGAGGCATGATATTGACAACCAAAATATAATTTCACGGTGAATATGCCATCTTTCTTTGATTTTACATTTCCCTAATACATCAGCGAATGAGAGAATTTGTACAAGCAAGTATATTTCATATGCCATTTTTTTCATATGCCTTTCTCCAGCCTTCACATTCAAACATACTTAAACCTTCAGTCGTCCATGCTCCTTTGCTTTTGATTTTCTTTCATGATTTTGAGTTGCAAAAAATGCAATCAGGTGCAAACAAGACTTTGTCATCAGATGAACTTCTGCAGATTCTGGAACTTGAAGGCTGTGAATCAGAATCACATGGTGAGGAGAACTGATTCAAATTCATTGTGAACCTCTGATAGCACTCCTTGTGATATCTACGATATTCTCAAAGAATATCTGGTATCAGTTCACAAGTATCAGCCATACAGTGAACTGAATTTGGAGGCTGCAGAAGTGTTTTTCTTTAATACTTTTAAGCTTGGCTAAACACTTGTTTGCATCTTTGACATCAGACAACATATGAATTGGTCTGTACCGCAGACCTGGAATGTGTACTGTGCATTCTGGGTTCTTT
Organism: Thalassophryne amazonica; assembly: GCF_902500255.1. Taxonomy (NCBI): domain Eukaryota; kingdom Metazoa; phylum Chordata; class Actinopteri; order Batrachoidiformes; family Batrachoididae; genus Thalassophryne; species Thalassophryne amazonica. The sequence continues at coordinate 147,497,078 of NC_047104.1, read as the reverse complement.
GTTTTGTCATCAATTGTTCTCCGGCGCTAATGTGGTGGGCTTGCATCCCCACGTGATGAAGTACCACTACTGCATTCCGCCATCTTTTCTGGATACAATCTAACAAAGGGTAAAGCACTAGTTACAGACTTTGACAGAGCCTTTCAAGGAAGAATGTTCTTCACTTTGGGAGTATCAATGATAAAGTCTGAGAGCATGATAGGAACCCAAGAACGATCTTGCACATGTAATTAAATCCTTGATTTCTTAATATAGGTTTTAATACATGTGTATGCAAGTATGAAATTGTTGTTAATTAGTGAGGAAATAAGCTTAAGTAACCTGTTTCATGTTCCATAAAAGATGAAATAACATGTTTCACCACCAAATTACATGCTTACTGGGCAAGGTATGAAATGCAGTGTGCAGAGATTAAATATCAATTGCACACTCGTTTCACTTTATCACCTAAAACAGGATCTACATGCACATCTAAGCATAGGTTCTACATATAGGAGTACAGTAGTGTTCAGAATAACAGTAGTGCTACGTGACTATAAAGATTAATCCAGGTTTTGAGTATATTTCTTATTGTTACATGGGAAACAAGGTACCAGTAGATTCAGTAGATTCTCACAAATCCAACAAGACCAAGCATTCATGATATGCACACTCTTAAGGCTATGAAATTGGGCTATTATTAGAAGAATTCTACAACAGTCTTGTTCTTGGAGGTGACTTTAACATGTCACCAGCTGACTTTTCTGTTACTGCACTTTATGCTAAGCACCACCTCAGGCAGGGTGTCACAAAACCAACTCACCATCATAGCAATCCTTGTAGTCAACTGGCTGCCCCTTTATCTGCTGTGATTTGCCAAGACCCCTTCCCTGTGCCTTACACAAACCACCTTTTCCCCTGGATCAGCATCCAGTTGCACAGGTAAGGTACAAAGTGCTTATTATCATGATGAACTGTCAAAACTAACCACTTATCATATTTCCAGCACATATCAGTCATGGTTATCAGTGAGGTGCATATATACAGTAGTGTTCAGAATAATAGTAGTGCTATGTGACTAAAAAGATTAATCCAGGTTTTGAGTGTATTTCTTATTGTTACATGGGAAACAAGGTACCAGTAGATTCAGTAGATTCTCACAAATCCAACAAGACCAAGCATTCATGATATGCACACTCTTAAGGCTATGAAATTGGGCTATTAGTAAAAAAAAAGTAGAAAAGGGAGTGTTCACAATAATAGTAGCACCTGCTGTTGATGCTACAAACTCAAAACTATTATGTTCAAACTGCTTTTTTAGCAATCCTGTGAATCACTAAACTAGTATTTAGTTGTATAACCAGAGTTTTTCATGATTTCTTCACATCTGCGAGGCATTAATTTTGTTGGTTTGGAACCAAGATTTTGCTCATTTACTAGTGTGCTTGGGGTCATTGTCTTGTTGAAACACCCATTTCAAGGGCATGTCCTCTTCAGCATAAGGCAACATGACCTCTTCAAGTATTTTGACATATCCAAACTGATCCATGATACCTGGTATGCGATATATAGGCCCAACACCATAGTAGGAGAAACATGCCCATATCATGATGCTTGCACCACCATGCTTCACTGTCTTCACTGTGAACTGTGGCTTGAATTCAGAGTTTGGGGGTCATCTCACAAACTGTCTGCAGCCCTTGGACCCAAAAAGAACAATTTTACTCTCATCAGTCCACAAAATATTCCTCCATTTCTCTTTAGGCCAGTTAATGTGTTCTTTGGCAAATTGTAACCTCTTCTGCACATGTCTTTTATTTAACATAGGGACTTTGCGGGGGATTCTTGCAAATAAATTAGCTTCAGACAGGCATCTTCTAACTGTCACAGCACTTACAGGTAACTCCAGACTGTCTTTGATCATCCTGGAGCTGATCAGTGGTTGAGCCTTTGCCATTCTGGTTATTCTGGTTATTAAAACTCCCTTTTAACAGGAAGAAACCTCCAGCAGAACCAGGCTCAGGGAGGGGCAGTCTTCTGCTGGGACTGGTTGGGGCTGAGGGAGAGAACCAGGAAAAAGACATGCTGTGGAGGGGAGCAGAGATCAATCACTAATGATTAAATGCAGAGTGGTGCATACAGAGCAAAAAGAGAAAGAAACACTCAGTGCATCATGGGAACCCCCCAGCAGTCTAAGTCTATAGCAGCATAACTAAGGGATGTTCAGGGTCACCTGATCCAGCCCTAACTATAGGTTTTAGCAAAAAGGAAAGTTTTAAGCCTAATCTTAAAAGTAGAGAGGGTGTCTGTCTCCCTGATCCGAATTGGGAGCTGGTTCCAGAGGAGAGGAGCCTGAAAGCTGAAGGCTCTGCCTCTCATTCTACTCTTACAAACCCTAGGAACTACAAGTAAGCCTGCAGTCTGAGAGCGAAGAGCTCTATTGGGGTGATATGGTACTATGAGGTCCCTCAGATAAGATGGGACCTGATTATTCAAAACCTTATAAGTAAGAAGAAGAATTTTAAATTCTATTCTAGAATTAACAGGAAGCCAATGAAGAGAGGCCAATATGGGTGAGATATGCTCTCTCCTTCTAGTCCCTGTCAGTACTCTAGCTGCAGCATTTTGAATTAACTGAAGGCTTTTCAGGGAACTTTTAGGACAACCTGATAATAATGAATTACAATAGTCCAGCCTAGAGGAAATAAATGCATGAATTAGTTTTTCAGCATCACTCTGAGACAAGACCTTTCTAATTTTAGAGATATTGCGCAAATGCAAAAAAGCAGTCCTACATATTTGTTTAATATGCGCATTGAATGACATATCCTGATCAAAAATGACTCCATGATTTTTTACAGTATTACTAGAGGTCAGGGTAATGCCATCCAGAGTAAGGATCTGGTTAGACACCATGTTTCTAAGATTTGTGGGGCCAAGTACAATAACTTCAGTTTTATCTGAGTTTAAAAGCAGGAAATTAGAGGTCATCCATGTCTTTATGTAAGACAATCCTGCAGTTTAGCTAATTGGTGTGTGTCCTCTGGCTTCATGGATAGATAAAGCTGGGTATCATCTGCGTAACAATGAAAATTTAAGCAATGCTGTCTAATAATACTGCCTAAGGGAAGCATGTATAAAGTGAATAAAATTGGTCCTAGCACAGAACCTTGTGGAACTGCATAATTAACCTTAGTCTGTGAAGAAGATTCCCCATTTACATGAACAAATTGTAATCTATTAGATAAATATGATTCAAACCACCGCAGCGCAGTGCCTTTAATACCTATGGCATGCTCTAATCTCTGTAATAAAATTTTATGGTCAACAGTATCAAAAGCAGCACTGAGGTCTAACAGAACAAGCACAGAGATGAGTCCACTGTCTGAGGCCATAAGAAGATCATTTGTAACCTTCACTTCACTGTTTCTGTACTATGATGAATTCTAAACCCTGACTGAAACTCTTCAAATAGACCATTCCTCTGCAGATGATCAGTTAGCTGTTTTACAACTACCCTTTCAAGAATTTTTGAGAGAAAAGGAAGGTTGGAGATTGGCCTATAATTAGCTAAGATAGCTGGGTCAAGTGATGGCTTTTTAAGTAATGGTTTAATTACTGCCACCTTAAAAGCCTGTGGTACATAACCAACTACACTCAACAAAAATATAAACGCAACACTTTTGGTTTTGCTCCCATTTCGTATGAGATGAACTCAAAGATCTAAAACCTTTTCCACATACACAATATCACCATTTCCCTAAAATATTGTTCACAAACCAGTCTAAATCTGTGATAGTGAGCACTTCTCCTTTGCTGAGATAATCCATCCCACCTCACAGGCGTGCCCTATCAGGATGCTGATTAGACACCATGATTAGTGCACAGGTGTGCCTTAGACTGCCCACAATAAAAGGCCACTCTGAAAGGTGCAGTTTTATCACACAGCACAATGCCACAGATGTTGCAAGATTTGAGGGAGCATGCAATTGGCATGCTGACAGCAGGAATGTCAACCAGAGCTGTTGCTCGTGTATTGAATGTTCATTTCTCGACCATAAGCCATCTTCAAAGGTGTTTCAGAGAATTTGGCAGTACATCCAACCAGCCTCACAACCGCAGACCACGTGTAACCACACCAGCCCAGGACCTCCACATCCAGCATGTTCACCTCCAAGATCGTCTGAGACCAGCCACTCGAACAGCTGCTGAAACAATCGGTTTGCATAACCAAAGAATTTCTGCACAAACTGTCAGAAACCTTCTCAGGGAAGCTCATCTGCATGCTCGTCGTCCTCATCGGGGTCTTGACCTGACTCCAGTTCGTCATCATAACCGACTTGAGTGGGCAAATGCTAACATTCGCTGGCATTTGGCACGTTGGAGAGGTGTTCTATTCACGGATGAATCCCGGTTCACACTGTTCAGGGCAGATGGCAGACAGCGTGTGTGGCGTCGTGTGGGTGAGCGGTTTTCTGATGTCAATGTTGTGGATCGAGTGGCCCATGGTGGCGGTGGGGTTATGGTATGGGCAGGTGTCTATTATGGACGAAGAACACAGGTGCATTTTATTGATGGCATTTTGAATGCACAGAGATACCGTGACGAGATCCTGAGGCCCATTGTTGTGCCAACATCCAAGAACATCACCTCATGTTGCAGCAGGATAATGCATGGCCCCATGTTGCAAGGATCTGTACACAATTCTTGGAAGCTGAAAATGTCCCAGTTCTGGCATGGCCGGCATACTCATCAGACATGTCACCCATTGAGCATGTTTGGGATGCTCTGGACCGGCATATACGACAGCGTGTACCAGTTCCTGCCAATATCCAGCAACTTTGCACAGCCATTGAAGAGGAATGGACCAACATTCCACAGGCCACAATTGACAACCTGATCAACTCTATGCGAAGGAGATGTGTTACACTGCATGCGGCAAAAGATACTGACTGGTATCCCCCCCCAATAAAACAAAACTGCACCTTTCAGAGTGGCCTTTTATTGTGGACATCAGCATCTTGATATGGCACACCTGTGAGGTGGACTGAATGATCTCAGCAAAGGCGAAGTGCTCACTATCACAGATTTAGACTGGTTTGTCAACAATATTTGAAGGAAATGGTGATATTGTGTATGTGGAAAAAGTTTTAGATCTTTGAGTTCATCTCATACAAAATGGGAGCAAAACCAAAAGTGTTGCGTTTATATTTTTGTTGAGTGTATTTAAGATCGAAGCATTAATTAATGGTAGGGCTTCCTTGAGCAGCCTGGTAGGAATGGGGTCTAATAGACCTGTTGATGGTTTGGAGGAAGTAACTAATGAAAATAACTCAGACAGAACAATCGGAGAGAAAGAGTCTAACCAAATACTGGCATCACTGAAAGCAGCCAAAGATAATGATACGTCTTTGGGATTGTTATGCGTAATTTTTTCTCTAATAGTTAAAATTTTATTAGCAAAGAAAGTCATGAAGTCATTACTAGTTAAAGTTAAAGGAATACTCGGCTCAACAGAGCTCTGACTCTTTGTCAGCCTGGCTACAGTGCTGAAAAGAAACCTGGGGTTGTTCTTATTTTCTTCAATTAGTGATGAGTAGTAAGATGTCCTAGCTTTACGGAGGGCTTTTTTTTATAGAGCAACAGACTCTTTTTCCAGGCTAAGTGAAGATCTTCTAAATTAGTGAGACGCCATTTCCTCTCCAACTTACGGGTTATCTCTTTAAGCTGCGAGTTTGTGAGTTATACCACGGAGTCAGGCACTTCTGATTTAAATCAAATCAAATCAAATCAATTTATAAATTAATTTATATAGCGCCAAATCACAACAAACAGTTGCCCCAAGGCACTTTATATTGTAAGGCAAGGCCATACAATAATTACGGAAAAACCCAATGGTCAAAACGACCAAGCACTTGGCAACAGTGGGAAGGAAAAACTTTAAGGCTCTCTTTTTCAGAGGAGCTACAGCATCCAAAGTTGTCCTCAATGAGGATGTAAAACTATGGACGAGATAATCTATCTCACTCACAGAGTTGATGTAACCCCCATTACAAATATGGTTCTAATAAATATGAATAAATACATAATTAAAATATGCACTTAAAAACAGTTAAAAACTACATGATACATAAATAAATAGTGACTGCATAAATAATTCATAAGTTATTATTTTATTTAAAAAACAAATAGTAAAGAGAGAAACATTAACCCAGAGCATGCCCCTCCCCCACCTGCCGAGGCCCAGTGCACCCGCAGCCAGCAGAGAGACGCAGAGCAGCAGTTTGCTATCAAAAACACTCAGAAAACTACTAAAGTTTGGTGAAAACGTAAAACCTGGCCTGTAAGGAGGAGGAGTGCACTCTGGTTTTTAAGTAGCCTTCCAGAGGCAATTTGCAGTTGTTGCTGCACTGGTTACAAAGAGACACTTAAACCTCCGTCTGAGACTGAGGAGAGCAGAGAAACGGCCAGGTTTCTTACTCCACCCAAGAACCACCCCATTCCCTAGACTTGGACTCAGACCTGAGCTGACAGCAAGGCGAGCCACCCAACAGACAAATCCCTGGATCAATCAACAGAGCTGCACAAGGCACATGTGCTGCCTGTTGAGCATCAGAACCTTACTCATTACCAGACAAAGGTTTAGGTAGAAACAAAAGGATTCTGCATTGGATTAAAGAACATTTAAAGAGACAAGTGAGACTTTGCAAGCTTTTGGACATTTAGGAAAACTATTTATTTGATTTTGCTCTGCATTAACTATTGTCATTTGAATGTTTCTTGATGAATTGTTTTGTGTACTTTTAAGGGTACATACAGTGTCATTACAAAGTGACAAATACTGTCATGAAATTGATACAGTCAAATAGTACAAACCTAAAACAAAGCTTAAATGTAAATTAAAGCAACATAAGCTATGTTTAAACTGCAAAAACATGAAATAAAATGACCGGTCATACATGAAAGCTAAACAGCTTTGCAACAAGAAAAAGAAACAAAGTAAAACCTTAACAGAACTTTATTTCAAATAGTGAGGTAAAAAAAAGAGGTTTTATAAAGGAAACTTTTTGATTTTAAGTTAATATTAATTGTGTGTCTGTCATTGGTTGTATTACATTTTGCCGGCTTTTCTATTTAAAAGTTCCTGTCTTTGGCTCTATCTTTGAATTGCACACCACTCCATTACGAATCTAAAACTGGTCCTAACCCATTCCCTTTGCCTAACAGCATAGGTGTTCCATTTAGGTAGCTACTCTGCCCTGTGTTGGTATATGGCATTAGAGAACATAAAGAAGGAATCATATCCTTAAACCTAGTTACAGAGCTTTCTGAAAGACTTCTATTGTAATGAAACTTATTCCCCACTGCTGGGTAGTCCATCAGAGTAAATGTAAATGTTATTAAGAAATGATCAGACAGAAGGGGGTTTTCAGGGAATACTGTTAAGTCTTCAATTTCCATACCATAAGTCAGAACAAGATCTAAGGTATGATTAAAGTGGTGGGTGGACTCATTTACATTTTGAGCAAAGCCAATTGAGTCTAATAATAGATTAAATGCAGCGTTGAGGCTGTCATTCTCAGCATCTGTGTGGATGTTAAAATCGCCCACTATAATTATCTGAGCTAAGCACTAAGTCAGACAAAAGGTCTGAAAATTCACAGAGAAACTCACAGTAACGACCAGGTGGATGATAGATAACAACAAATAAAACTGGTTTTTGGGACTTCCAATTTGGATGGACAAGACTAAGACTCAAGCTTTCAAATGAATTAAAGCTCTGTCTGGGTTTTTGATTAATTAATAAGCTGGAGTGGAAGATTGCTGCTAATCCTCCGCCTCGGCCCGTGCTACGAGCGTTCTGGCAGTTAGTGTGACTCGGAGGTGTTGACTCATTTAAACTAACATATTCATCCTGCTGTAACCAGGTTTCTGTAAGGCAGAATAAATCAATATGTTGATCAATTATTATATCATTTACTAACAGGGACTTAGAAGAGAGGGATCTAATGTTTAATAGACCACATTTAACTGTTTTAGTCTGTGGTGCAGTTGAAGGTGCTATATTATTTTTTCTTTTTGAATTTTTATGCTTAAATAGATTTTTGCTGGTTATTGGTGGTCTGGGAGCAGGCACCGTCTCTACAGGGATGGGGTAATGAGGGGATGGCAGGGGGAGAGAAGCTGCAGAGAGGTGTGTAAGACTACAACTCTGCTTCCTGGTCACAACCCTGGATAGTCACGGTTTGGAGGATTTAAGAAAATTGGCCAGATTTCTAGAAATGAGAGCTGCTCCATCCAAAGTGGGATGGATGCCATCTCTCCTAACAAGACCAGGTTTTCCCCAGAAGCTTTGCCAATTATCTATGAAGCCCACCTCATTTTTTTTGAATGCCTGAATGCCACACTACTATTATTGTGAACATCCCCTTTTCTACTTTTTTTTAATAATAGCCCAATTTCATAGCCTTAAGAGTGTGCATATCATGAATGCTTGGTCTTGTTGGATTTGTGAGAATCTACTGAATCTACTGGTACCTTGTTTCCCATGTAACAATAAGAAATATACTCAAAACCTGGATTAATCTTTTTAGTCACATAGCACTACTATTATTCTGAACAGTACTGTACATTATCACAATGTTCTTTTATTTCTGCAGGAGAAAATAAAGGTCTTACAAATATTCCATATGTCAAGGGTTGGGTTTGTTAATTGCCACTGTACTGGGTTCTCATACCAACAAGAGAAGAACTGGTATAATGTGATAGGATGGATATTGCCAGATCAGTAATAAAGGTCTCTGTAAATATACTTTATTGTATGGCTGTAAAAAATACACAGTGCATGAAACATAAATCAACTTTCATGCAGTATACTTTTATAATCATCTATAAACTGACATCAACAAAGTTTCATGAGCATGTTTTTCATGAATTAATATTGCCTTTAGAGAGCAGACCAGAATGCAGAGTTTGACCCAAATCATATGAACCTAGTCAATTTGGCAGAAACCTTAGAACCAAACAATGGCAAAAGTTGCTTTGTTGGCAGAGCAATAAGTTTAGGGACTTTTTCTTACTTGTGACTTAAAATTCTGATGAAAACTTGTTCAGTGTATTGTCAATGCCATGTACACAAAAGCTTGTATATGCCCACATTCTCAAGGAAACTAAGCATATTAGTATCATATAAGCTGATTCATTTGTTTGTTCATTGATGGCATATCTATATAATATGAAGTCAACCAATGAGATTAATGGAGTATTAGCATGTATGCCCTCAATATTTTATATGGTCAAAATCGGGATTTTACGTAATGACCCCACACGTCAAACAGTGGCCTGTATGGATAGTGCATCCCAAATTTTTTGATGTTAACCTTTTTTTTCTGATTCAGTAGACTACAAGGAACAAAAAATTACCAAACTTGCTGGGAGGTGGGGGGGGTGCACTGGGACCCCCCGTAGACCGTGGCCTATGAGATCTGTGAGGAAAGCCACCAACACCCAGACAACTCTGAAGGAGTCAAAGGCTTTTGTGCCTACAATTGGAGAAATTGTGGATAGTACATGATTTGCAATTCGCATCTCACCACTCACAGCAGAGTGGAATGGAGCAGCGAAGGATTTTCATACAACAAAACAGATCAAACATCTGCCATCTGCCTTCTGGAAAACTACGTGAACCTTCAAGTCTTTTTAAGAAAATCCTCCTCTATACCACTTCATCAAAAATTGTAAAACTTCAAATTAGCTAAAGGCCTTCACATACCCTTTCTTATCAGTGTATTACACTAGAAAAGTATCAAACTTCTATATTCATCTTCTATTAACATTTCTGCATTTCCACTAACCGGAATGTAGAAAGCCACACCAACATTACTTTGAACCATCTCCTAACAAAATCTCTGAACTCCAAAGACATTCTTCATGCTAAAAGTAGTTTGTGTCCCAAAGCTCTATTTCAATGACCTAATAAAATCTTTTGCTGCAGACACACCAGCAATCCTCCTACACGACATTCCCTTGAGTGGCAATGGCGGTTCCCAAGAACAAAGTCCAGGGGCATGTTTCAGAGACCAGCTTTAGTGAAAACTCTGAGGATGTTAATCCTAAAATGAGGTAAACTCTGTTTTCTGTTTCAGAAAGGGATGTTAAGTAAACCAGAGAAAGTAGGCTAACTCAAGCCTGTTTCAGAAAAGGAGGGGTTGGTACGGTAACCGCCCCCACTAACACATGGGTGAAGTACTATGGGCCTCCCATGTGCAACCACAAAATCTGGAAGGACATCACAGGATGTTCAAGGAAGGAACAGCACACATCAACCTCGTACAAGGCACACTCAGTGGAAGTACACACGACTCAACAGTCTCTATGAATTTTTGAGCATGTTCAAAACAAACACACAAGGGATGCAAAGGCTGGAGGATGCTCAAAGGAGGCACAGACACCATGGTCAGACAATGGGTGCTCAATGAACGGACAATGATATGGGCAGTTTCCCATAATTGTTATGTATAAATTTCATTATAAAATGTTGTATTTACAATCTAGGTTACCACAGGTGAATTCAACGGCAAAGGAAAGTCTTCCAACCAATCAATAACTATTGTAAAAAGTAAACAGTGGAAAAGCGGTTGATGCATGTTTTTTGTTATTTATTTTTAAAAACAGGAGATGTGAATGGACATTAATGATGAGTCCCAAAGTGCTGCACTATAATGCTGCACAGACCCATAACCGGCAGTTTCACTCCACTCTTTCAGCACCTTCGGCAGCGGCGCAGCCTGAGGCTTGTGTCTAAATAACAATCATGATTCTGCATCCAAATCAGACAGGGGATGTTTTTTCTTCGACAGTTAGGCAAAGAGAGGATGTTTGGAGAACGCACAGATCACTGAGAAATTTGGTCTTTGCACTGCTGAAACAATGCACAAGGGACGTTGGGGCACTTACACAGAAAGGTGTTTTTGCATCCCTTGTGCATCTTGAGAATTTTTTGGGACACAAAAAGTACTCTAAAAAGGTGTTTCAAGGACACCTTATTCTTGTGAAGCACCTTGGGGTGACTTATGTTGTGATTTGACACTATATAAATAAACTGAAGTAAGTTAAGCTCACAGTCAGATACTGTGGTAACTTTGTCTGTGACCCTGAACAGGTTACGAGCAGGTTTTTGTCACAAAAGCCTGAATATCTCTGTCTCCTTCCTCTTACACAGTTGTTGCACTTCCTCATTCATTCATCTGCATTGCCCAATAAACATGAGCATTACGTTTTTGTGTACTCTGACCTACTTTTTAGCTCAATCTTTGGAGTCCTGAGTAACTTTCTTACAGTTGAATATGTTGCAACAAACAGTTGACAGATGAACAGGAACCAATGTTACACAACCCCAATTCCAATGAAGTTGGGACATTGTGTAAAATGTAAATAAAAACAGAATACAATGATTTGCAAATCCTCTTCAACCTATATTCAATTAAATACACCACAAACACAAGATATTTAATATTCAAACTGATAAACTTTATTGTTTTTGTGCAAATATTTGCACATTTTGAAATGGATGCCTGCAACATGTTTCAAAAAAGCTGGGACAGTGGTACGTTTACCACTGTATTACATCACTTTTCCTTCTAACAACACTCAATAAGTGTTTGGGAACTGAGGACACTCATGACTGGGTATAAAAGGAGCATCCCCGAGAACAATGTTTCTCAACATTCAATTGCAAGGAATTTGGAGATTCCATCAACTACAGTACATAATATAATCAGAAAATTCAGAGAATCTGGAGAACTTTCTACACGTAAGCGGCAAGGCCGAAAACCAACACTGAATGCCCGTTACCTTCGACTTTTGAAAAAAAAAATAAAAAAATAAATAAAAGGACTGGCTACATGACCACATGTTGCTGCAGCCCCCCTCCACACACACACACACACCACACACACACACACACACACACACACACACACACACACACACACACACACACACACACACACACACACACACACACACACACACACACACACACACACACACACACACATTTCCTCAATTCGGATGACGGACTGTTTCAAAGTTTAGCGTACATAAACAATCAAATGTACGTTTTTTAAATTCTGATGTGGGCCCTTATTACATTCAACTAGTAATAATTGTGGATTAATTGCTGTACATTTGTATGAGGTAATTGGGTGTGAAATGAATTGTCCTTTTAGGGATCAATAAAGTTGAAGTCTGAACCCTCAGGCGTCACTGCATTAAAAACCGACATCATTGTGTAAAGGATCTTACCACGTGGGCTCAGGAACACTTCAGAAAACCACTGTCAGTTAATACAGTTCGTCGCTACATCTACAAGTTCAAGTTAAAACTCTACCATGCAAAGTGAAAGCCATACATCAATAACATCCAGAAATGCCGCCACCTTCTCTGGGCCCGAGCTCATTTGAAATGGACAGACTTGTTGTGAAAGTGTCGTGACACGGACCCACAACAGGGGGCGGTAATGAATGGACAATGGATAAGCCAAAAAGTAACAATTTAATGTTGTGAATCGCACAACGAAGTACAGACAATAACAATATGGTGGAATGTCCATTATACACAAGGTGACGTGTGGGCAGGCTCGAAGATAGAAGACGTCTGGCGAGAGAAGAGCCGGATCCCACACAGCTTCCACAATCAACGGATCTGAAGAACATCGGAGCCGCCAAGCCCTGCGCCCCAGGTGGCCACTGTCTTCAGCAGTCAGACCCAGTACTGCTGGCAGAGAACAGAAACAGTATTGATGAGTGCGAGTTCGCACACTCAGGAATCCCACAGTCAGTGTTTAGTTAGGAGGGAGCACCTCCACCTCCAATCACACACTCGTGCAGCTCCTGTTTAACCACTTATCTGGTACATCCATGTTTTGGAGCAACACATGCTGCCATCCAAGCAATGTCTTTTTCAGGGATGTCCCAGCTTATTTCAGCAAGACAATGTCAAGCCACATTCTGCACGTGTTACAACAGCGTGGCTTCAAAGTAAGAGAGTGCGGGTACTAGACTGGCCTGCCTGCAGTCCAGACCTGTCGTCCATTGAAAATGTGTGGCGCATTATGAAGCGCAAAATACGACAACAGAGACCCCGGACTGTTGAACAACTGAACTCGTACATCAAGCAAGAATGGGAAAGAATTCCACCTACAAAGCTTCAACAATTAGTGTCCTCAGTTCCCAAATGCTTATTGAGTGTTGTTAGAAGGAAATGTGATGTAACACAGTGGTAAACATACCACTGTCCCAGCTTTTTTGAAACATGTTGCAGGCATCCATTTCAAAATGAGCAAATATTTGCACAAAAACAATAAAGTTTATCAGTTTGAACATTAAATATCTTGTCTTTGTGGTGTATTCATTTGAATATAGGTTGAAGAAGATTTTCAAATCATTGTATTCTGTTTTTATTTACATTTTACACAACGTCCCAAATTCATTGGAATTGGGGTTGTATATATAAGACAAATGTATGTGGGTATGAGTATCCGTTACACCCCACAGAACCCCCCATGCCACCCTGTCCACACACAGGCCTCCACACATGCCCCCCCGACATACATGCCATCCCTCCCCCACCCTATCAGCCGGTAACCTGACAACTCAAAAAGCAGTTTCTGCCCGGAGAACGTTGTATTTTGTCACTGGGCCCAAAATTTGTAGTAATGCTGATGGCTGTTGAGTACAGGTGCATCCAAAAAAAAAAAAAAAAACTGTATCATGAAAGTTCAATATTTTTTCAGTTATTTCAAAAAGTGAAAATTTTATATATTCTAAACCAGGACTGATTAAATCTGGTTCTGGATGACACCTACCCTGCCGTGATTTTTCACTCTCCTGACTCCATCCACCATTAATTAACTCTGACAGGTGTGTTCAGCCAGTGAGGAGCTGGGAAACACCAGAGTCCAATAATCAGGTATAAGTAGAGCAGGTAGAAATGAACACATGGAGAGAACTGGAAAACCCTGTTCAAGACCCATGGCATATACACAACTCTTTCAAGCATTAAATAAATAAAAAAATAAAAATTGACCTTGATTACATACAGCTAAAAACAACAAACAAACCAGTATCTCAAAATATAAGAATTTTTACACAAGATGAATAAAAAAAGGTTCCACATTAGGAATTTCCTAAACTCTGTTCATTTATGTACTCAATATTTGGTTGGGGCTCCTTTTGCATGAATTACAGCATCAGCGTAGCGTGGCATTGGAGGTGATCAGCCTGTGGGCTGCTGAGGTGTTATGGAGGCCCAGGTTGCTTTGATTGTGGCTTTCAGCTAATTTGCATTGTTGTCTGGTGTCATCTTCCTCTTGTCAATACCCCATAGATGTGTTGTTTACAGTACCAGCCAAGTACAGTAATTCCATGGTCAGCAAGCCAATTACTAGTATTTTTCCCCACTGTGGGCAGGTGCCAGGGTACCAGTGTGGACTTTGGACTTGATCAAACACAGTGGACCAACACCAGCAGATGACACAGGACAGTGACACCACTGACAGTGGAAACTCTCCACTCTTTCTCCAGACTTGACTTCCAAATAAAATCCAAAATTTACTTTCATCTGAAAAAGAGGACTTTGAACTGGCTGTTTGGACTAGATACGTTTTTCTTTTCATTTATTTATTTGAGGTGTAGGCTGTCATTATCAGAATTGGAATAAAAAAAATGCTTGAAACATTTGAGTTTATATATCAAATAAGTCTGGAATATATAAAAATTTTATTTTCTGAAATAAACTGAAAATGTTGAACATTTTTATATTTATTTATTTATTTTTTTAATCGACAGCTGTGTTTCCATTACAGGTTTGCGCAAAACGTTTAGTGATATTTTCACAATGTTGACAAAGCCAAATAGTGAAAATGACAGTGTTTCCATTAACTGATGTAGTGTGACTACTGGTTTCTACGTTCATTCCAGCTATGCGCTTGAAAGAACTGTAAATCCAACAGACATGACGATGGAACGGTAAGTCCCGCAAAATACTGACATGTTGGATTTTTTTTAAATCCAATATTGCTGTTATGTCATCTTTTAGAATGTTTAACAAGCTCTCAGTCTCTTACTCAGTCTATATGTACCACCTTATGTGTCATAATGTCATGTAACACTTCCTGTACATCATATGACCTGTCACAGCGGGTAAAGTCATTCACATGTACTTCCCTATTTTTCAAAATAGTGTTTTCAAATCAACTAAACTACCTCATGTGAGCTGAACAACTTTTTTAATGTGTTTCCATTGAGCAAATTTTTAATTCACTGCTTCCAACTTGCACAATTTGGAGAGTACTGGAAATGCTCCCTAGGGACCCTTCACACATAGTGGGAATTTGCTCGATTTGTGCAGGAATTGTGTGCAAAATGTGTAAAATTGTAGCTGCCCCGTACACCTGTTGCTACAACTATTTGCACACACCAGCGGCTGAAAGACAGAGTGTGCGCTGTGCAAGCCCATCGAACCCTCTCGCGGCAGGTGTCAGCCAAATTCCAAGTGACACACAAGAAAATCTAACACCGCTCATTTGGCACTTGGAAACTGTGTGGCCATTCGCACTATTAACACGACAACAGTCAGCAGACAATCACTGTCGAGCTGGCAGTGACATTTGTCTAAGTGCCCCATGACTGTGAAGTTGCCGAGTGCACATGTGGCGTGCCAGAGTGTCAGCTTCCCCCATAACACGTTTGTGTGTGTTTCGCACTCACCCCGCTACCCCCCACCCCACCCCCCAACACGTGTACGGCAGACGAGGCATCTCTCATCTGATCACAGAGTGACATCTTGGTCTGTGCGCTGACAGGACAGGGGCCGTTGCTGAATGCCCACAGCTGTTGAGACATCTCCGGTTCTGGATATCACAGCTGCAGCACACATCCCGTGTTTTGACGGACACGCGCGTGTGTGTGCTTGTGTGGAAATACATAAAAACGGACCATCACTTCATGTGGATACACATCAGGTGATCTGAATGTCACATCTGACAGGACACACATGCCAGGCCATGAGGGCGCGCCGCAGGACCGGGACAACCCAACCATTTCAGTCACGTATCAGCAGAAATACGTCGTACCGAACGCCGTTTGATCAGTTATCATAGAGCTTTTTTCTTTTTTTAGAAAATACGTTTACCTGCTTGTTGATTTTAGCCATTTCACGCTGCTGTTACAAGACAGTGATTGTAACACAGTGTTAAAGTTTCTGTCTGGTAATCAGAGCATGCGGGTTCAAATCCTGTGAGTGGCATTTTTTATTTAACTGCAGGGTTCTGTATTGTGTCCCCTTTTATGCATTATTTATATCAACCCAGTGATATTCACTAATTATACAGCTGTTTTTTATTTTATTTTCCTCCACATCAGCGGCACGATGTGGTGCACCTCGTGTTCCTGCTTGAAAGACACCGTCATGTGCACGAACCATTGCACCGGCATTGTGCACCCCTGCCCGTTGGCGCGATGTTTCGTGGTCCGCTCATACGAGCTCTACCACCGTGAGTGTCCCTGAGTTGTATACATTCGCACTATGTGTGAAGGAGCCCTTATGTATGCACACATTTTTCAATTTGCAAGTTTTATTTTATTTTATTTTATTTATTTATTTATTTTTTTGATGCATCAATCTGTTGAACTGATGCAATATTATTTTTTGGAAATGTTTGTCTACAAAGAGGCTTTTACTTCAGGATTACCTTTTGCAAAATTGACAAGCTGGTGAGTTAGAGTGCGATTAAGGCAATGCAGTAAAGCAGTGGCATAAATAAGGTTTAGTGATGAATCATCAGACAGATGCTGGCTCAGTTAATCCAGGCGTAGGCATAGAGTCCATTCTGTTGCCACAGCTGACACCGCTCAGCCGAGTAGTTCTGCACCACTGACAGGTTGCTGGACAGGAGCGCTGTGGCTGATGGGTACTCTGGCCACTGGTCCTCCAGTTTACCTGCAAGACGAAAGGAAGAAATGTGACGCAGGACAAAAAAGGGACCCTCAGACCCTCAGAAATATGTTATAAGTACTGCAGTCTGCAGCAGCAATTGTTGTAATTTGGATGGGTTGGGGGGTGGGGGGGTGGGTGGGATTTAAACAAATAGCACATTCATTAAAATTCTTGAGCATCCAAAACCTTTGCACAGTATTATTTTGTCTTGATTTTGTCACAAACACAGCTCAAACTCTGAACTCTTCTCAGAATATGATTAAACTCTATATCATGACAGTGTTTTAACATTTTTCCAACAGATTATGACAAAGCATTTAATATAAACTTTAATCTATAAAATATACAACACTATTGAACATTAAATCAAATAAAAAATGTATCATGCTTGAAAAGCACAGCATTATAGAGTACAAATTATTCTGTGATCTATAATCATAGTTTGTAGCAGGGCATTGACTGGAAGGCTGGTGGATCAAATCCAGAGCAATCCTATGGGTGGGGAAGGTTCTTGAACAGCACAAATTTGCTCAAATTGTTTCTGGTAACTGACGTGAAGGAGGGTTGGAATTACAGAAGGCAATAAAACCTCAAGAGACAAAAACATGGCAATGCCACACAGAAGTAGGAAAAAAAAAAAGCAAAAATGACATCCATAAATAGAGACTGGAGGGGCATTCAGCAGAGTGAATACCTTTGCCGTGGCACAACAGGACCTTCAAACAGAGTAACCACAATCCTTCAACCATTTGTTCCTTCTCCAGCAAAGGTACAGTCATCGACAGACATCATCTAATGATCTCATAATTCCATAAACTCTTCCTAGACAACAAAGCCTGAGCTCCCAGAGACAGAAACATCACTGAAGAGCTAAGTGAATCTTTCAAAAAGATTGACACTTTCACTGCAATCAGATACACTTTGATGGCTGAGTACAGGAAGTCACTGATAGTCTGGATCTTGAACTTAGTCTTGATCCAGGACAATTATGGAGTCAAACACTCCAACAAATCACTCACGTTTCCAAATGTTATAGTCAGCCATTGACTTGTATCAGTTCCCCTGTTTTGTTGTTGTTGTTGTTTTTTTGTTTTTTTTTGCTTTTTTATGTTGGTGTTCAAAATAACTATGAAAACAAGAGATTGTGGAGGTCAATATGTCAAAGAATGAAATGTTTATAAATTTGAGCAGAGAGACCTATACAGACCATCAAATGAAGATTCAATAAAAATTAAAAAATAAAACATAAAAAAATCGAACAGATTTTTTAAAACTTTTTCTGAACTTCTTGCTTACATGCAAAAACCTTGAAATCACATGAAATAATAATAATAAAAAAAATGCAATGCTAAAATACCCTCAACCATATGAGCATTGTGTTCTGTATAATTTGAAGTTGTTTTTATTAATTATTAAGATCCTATTCTCTTATGTACAAATTGTACATGTTCAATAAAGTGCCTCTATCAATCAATCAATCATAAACAATATTTACATTTTAATGGCGTTTGCAGTGTTGTGAAAGTGTAGTGACACGGACCCACAACAGGGGGCGTAAATGAACGGACAATAGAAGGAGTTAAATTTGAACACTTTACTGTTGTGAATGCCACAACCACACACAGCAGATTATAGAATAAATACAAAGTCAATGGATAAAGGTGTCGTGTGGGCAGGCTCGACGATAGGAGACGTCCGTCTGGAGAAGAACCGGAACCACACGATTTCCTCCGCCACCGAACCCAAAGGATACTGGAGCCGCCAGGTCCCGAGTCCCTCAGGTGGCCACCGTCTCCGCGTGTCGGATCTGGTACTGCTGGCGAAGAGCAAAGACAGTCAAGTGTGGGTGTGTGTACACCCAGTAACAACCACGGTGGGAATTCCACCTCCACCTCTAACACACACTTGTGCAGCGTCTGTCTATTCACTTATCTGGCGGAAAGCAGAGCGACGCAGTTGCGGCCCACGCCGGTCCTCCGGGGAGACAGCTGCAACAATGTATCTACTGGAATCAATATCGGAATATTCAGGCTGAGAGTGTTACCTCCGTAGAAGAACGATATCTCGGTGACGTGGTGGAGGTGTCATCCTGCTTTTATCCGGGGTGAAGTGCAGATGATCGGTGACAGCTGTCATTGTTGATGAGTGACAGCTGTCACCTCGGCTGTTCCTGTGAGGCGGCAGCGCCCTCTCGTGCCTGAAGCCCGCATTTCAGGCAGGGCGCCCTCTGGTGGTGGGCCAGCAGTACCTCCTCTTCTGGCGGCCCACACAACAGGACCCCTCCCTCAACGGGCGCCTCCTGGCGCCCGGCCAGGCTTGTCCGGGTGGCGACGGTAAAAATCGGCCAGGAGGGCCGGGTCCAGGATGAAGCTCCTCTTCACCCAGGAGCGTTCTTCGGGTCCATACCCCTCCCAGTCCACCAAATATTGGAAACCCCGGCCCATTCGACGGACGTCCAGGAGCTGGCGCACTGTCCAAGCTGGCTCCCCGTCGATGATACGGGCAGGAGGCGGCGCCGGACCGGGTGTACAGAGGGGTGAGGTGTGATGTGGTTTCAATCTTGAAACGTGGAATACTGGATGGATCCGCAGTGAGGCCGGAAGTTGGAGCCTCACTGCGGCGGGACTGAGGACCTTGAGGATCTTGAAGGGCCCTATGTACCGGTCCTTCAGTTTGGGGGAATCCACCTGGAGGGGGATGTCCCTTGTGGATAGCCACACCTCCTGCCCGGGCCAATATGCGGGGGCCGGGGACCGTTGACGGTCTGCATGGGTCTTTGCCCTCGTCCGGGCCCTCAACAAGGCCGAACGGGCGGTGCGCCACACCTGACGGCATCTCCGCAGGTGGGCCTGGACCAAGGGTACACCGACCTCTCCCTCCACCACAGGAAACAAAGGGGGCTGGTACCCCAGACACACCTCGAACGGGGAGAGGCCAGTGGCAGAGGACACTTGGCTGTTATGCGCATACTCGATCCAGGCCAGGTGTTCACTCCAAGCCGTCGGGTGTGCGGATGTGGTACATCACAGGGCCTGCTCCAGCTCTTGGTTAGCCCGTTCAGCTTGTCCGTTGGTCTGTGGGTGATACCCAGACGAGAGGCTCACGGTGGCCCCCAGCTCCCGGCAGAAACTTCTCCAAACCTGCGAGGAAAACTGGGGACCACAATCTGAGACGATGTCTGTTGGTATCCCATGCAGACGTACGACATGGTGGACCAGGAGATCCGCTGTCTCCTGGGCCGACGGGAGCTTCGGGAGGGCCACGAAGTGGGCCACCTTGGAGAACCGGTCCACTATCGTGAGGATGGTGGTGTGCCCCCGGGACGGCGGGAGGCCCGTGACGAAATCGAGCCCAATGTGGGACCAGGGGCGATGAGGCACAGGAAGCGGCTGAAGGAGTCCCTGTGCCTTTTGGTGGTCCGCCTTGCCCCTGGCGCAGGTGGTGCAGGCTTGGATGTATGCCCGGATGTCAGCCTCCAGGGACGCCCACCAGAAGCGCTGCCGGACCACTGCCACGGTCCTACGCACCCCTGGGTGGCAGGAGAGCTTGGACCCGTGACAGAAGTCCAGGACAGCAGCCCTGGCCTCTGGTGGGATGTATAGTCTGTTCTTTGGCCCTGTTCCGGGATCCGGGCTCCGTGCCAGGGCCTCCCGGACGGTCTTCTCCACGTCCCAGGTAAGGGTGGCCACGATAGTGGACTCCGGTACGATGGGTTTTGACTTCATGTTCATGCACCCGGGACAAGGCATCCGACCTCTCGTTCTTGGTCCCCGGGAGGAAGGTAATCCGGAAGTCAAAACGGCCGAAGAACAGTGACCAGCGGGCTTGCCTGGGGTTCAGCCGCCTGGCGGTCCTGATATACTCCAGGTTCCGGTGGTCAGTAAAAACCGTGAATGGCACTGACGCTCCCTCCAACAGATGTCTCCACTCCTCAAGAGCCTCTTTCACCGCTAGGAGTTCTCGATTGCCCACATCATAGTTCCGTTCTGCTGGGGTCAACCTGCGGGAGAAATAGGCACACGGGTGAAGGACCTTATCGGTCTCTCCGCTCTGGGATAGCACGGCTCCTATCCCTGAGTCAGAGGCGTCCACTTCAACCACAAACTGGCGGCTAGGGTCTGGCTGCACCAAAATTGGCGCAGTAGAGAACCGTCGTTTCAACTCCTTGAACGCGGCTTCGCACCGATCCGACCAGGTGAAGGGGACTTTTGGAGAGGTCAGGGCTGTCAGGGGGCTAACTACCTGACTGTAGCCCTTGATGAACCTCCTATAGAAATTAGCGAAGCCGAGGAACTGTTGCAGCTTCCTACGGCTTGTTGGTTGGGGCCAATCTCTCACCGCCGCAACCTTGGCCGGATCAGGGGCGACGGAGTTAGAGGAGATGTTAAACCCCAGGAAGGACAAAGAAGTGCGGTGAAACTCGCACTTCTCGCCCTTCACAAACAGTCGGTTCTCTAGCAACCGCTGCAGGACCTGACGTACATGCTGGATATGGGTCTCAGGATCCGGAGAAAAGATGAGTATATCGTCCAGATATACAAAGACGAATCGGTGCAGGAAGTCCCGCAAGACGTCGTTAACCAAGGCTTGGAACATCGCGGGGGCGTTGGTGAGGCCGAATGGCATGACCAGGTACTAAAAGTGACCTAACGGGGTGTTAAATGCCGTCTTCCATTCGTCTCCCTTCCGGATCCGAACCAGGTGATACGCATTCCTAAGATCCAGCTTAGTAAAGATTTTGGCTCCATGCAGGGGGGTGAACACGGAATCTAACAACGGCAACGGGTATCGGTTGCGAACCGTAATCTCATTCAGCCCCCTGTAATCAATGCATGGACGGAGTCCGCCATCTTTCTTGCCCACAAAAAAGAAACCTGCACCCATCGGGGAGGTGGAGTTCCGGATCAGCCCGGCAGCTAATGAGTCCCGGATGTAGGTCTCCATTGATTCGCGTTCTGGGCGTGAGAGGTTGTACAGCCTGCTGGACGGGAACTCAACGCCCGGAACCAAATCAATGGCACAATCGTACGGACGGTGCGGGGGAAGGGTGAGTGCCAGATCCTTGCTGAAGACGTCAGCAAGATCGTGGTACTCAACCGGCACCGCCGTCAGATTGGGAGGGACTTTGACCTCCTCCTTAGTGTGTAAACCGGGAGGAACCGAGGATCCTAAACACACCCGATGGCAGGTTTTGCTCCACTGAA
The DNA here is from genome assembly GCF_902500255.1 of Thalassophryne amazonica. NCBI lineage: Eukaryota > Metazoa > Chordata > Actinopteri > Batrachoidiformes > Batrachoididae > Thalassophryne > Thalassophryne amazonica. The sequence continues at coordinate 147,474,897 of NC_047104.1, read as the reverse complement.
CCACTACCCCAGACGGCCAATCAATCCGGGGATTGTGTTTCAACATCCATGGGAATCCCAAAATCACGCGGGAGGTAGAAGGAGTCACAAAAAACTCGATCTCCTCCCGATGATTTCCAGACACCACCAGAGTTACAGGTTGTCTTGTGCGTGATTAAAGGGAGAATGGTGCCATCTAGTACCCGCACCTGCAATGGCGAAGGAAGCGCCACCAGAGGGAGCCCTACCTCCCTTGCCCATCTGCTGTCTAGCAGATTCCCTTGTGACCCCGTGTCCACCAGTGCTGGGGCTTGAAGGGTTAAATCCCCGGTCAGGATTGTAACTGGGAGTCGTGTGGCAATATGTGTGTGTCCCACGTGAATGTTATGACCCCCCCTTAGCCCAGTCTCCAAGGGCGGGTGTTGTCGTTGTGGCCGTTTGGGGCAGTTTTTCTGTATGTGCTCTTTTGAGCTGCAGAGAAAACACTCCCCGTGGACCAGCTTCCTCATTCTGTCATCTGTTCTCATTTTGGCCCTGTGCGTTTCCCTAGCAACGTCAGCAGGGAGAGCTGTTACCCCACGGAGCACTGCGGCTGTGGAGCGTGGGGAGGGCGGAACCTTTTCGAACCCGGAAGGGAGAGGGATGGCGCGTACCCGGCCACGTCCTTCGCCTCGCTCCCGATGGCGTTCCTCCAACCGATTGTCTAACCGTATAACGAGATCGATAAGCCCATCTAAATCCTGCGGTTCTTCCTTAGCTACCAGGTGCTCCTTCAGGACCGATGACAGTCCGTTTATGAAGGCGGCGCGGAGCGCAACGCTATTCCAGCTGGACCTCGCAGCCGCGATGTGGAAGTCGACTGCATATTCGGGTGCCCTCCGGCGCCCCTGCCGCATTGACAGTAGCACTGTTGAAGCAGTCTATCCCCTGTTAGGGTGGTCAAACACGGTTTTCAACTCCCTCACAAACCCAGTGTACGTATGAAGGAGCCGTGAATTTTGCTCCCAAAGCATCGTAGCCCAAGCGCGTGCCTCTCCTCGAAGCAGATTAATCACATAAGCTACTTTACTAGCATCAGACGCGTACATGACGGGACGTTGTGCAAAGATGAGCGAACACTGCATAAGAAAGTCCGTGCACGTCTCCACACAACCTCCGTACGGCTCTGGGGGGCTTATGTATGCTTCAGGGGATGGTGGGAGGGGTTGTTGAACGACCACTGGAACATTTATATCCTGCACAGGGTCGGCAGGAGGAGGAGCTGCAGCAGCGCCCTGAGCGCTTGCTGCCACCTGTGCGGAGAGAGCCTCCACCCTGCGGTTCAGGAGGATGTTTTGCTCGGTCATCTGATCCAACCGAGCCGTAAAGGCGGTGAGGATGTGCTGCAACTCACCAATCACGCCTCCTGCAGACGCCTGAGAACCCTGCTCTCCCATTGGCCGTTCAATTGCTGGGTGACGCCCCTCGGAGTCCATGACGCTGGCCGAGATATCTTGTTGTGAAAGTGTAGTGACACGGACCCACAACAGGGGGCGTAAATGAACGGACAATAGAAGGAGTTAAATTTGAACACTTTACTGTTGTGAATGCCACAACCACACACAGCAGATTATAGAATAAATACAAAGTCAATGGATAAAGGTGTCGTGTGGGCAGGCTCGACGATAGGAGACGTCCGTCTGGAGAAGAACCGGAACCACACGATTTCCTCCGCCACCGAACCCGAAGGATACTGGAGCCGCCAGGTCCCGAGTCCCTCAGGTGGCCACCGTCTCTGCGTGTCGGATCTGGTACTGCTGGCAAAGAGCAAAGACAGTCAAGTGTGGGTGTGTGTACACCCAGTAACAACCACGGTGGGAATTCCACCTCCACCTCTAACACACACTCGTGCAGCATCTGTCTATTCACTTATCTGGTGGAAAGCAGAGCGAAGCAGTCGCGGCCCACGCCGGTCCTCCGGGGAGACAGCTGCAACAATGTATCTACTGGAATCAATATCGGAATATTCAGGCTGAGAGTGTTACCTCCGTAGAAGAACGATATCTCGGCGACGTGGTGGAGGTGTCATCCTGCTTTTATCCGGGGTGAAGTGCAGATGATCAGTGACAGCTGTCATAGTTGATGAGTGACAGCTGTCACCTCGGCTGTTCCTGTGAGGCGGCAGCGCCCTCTCGTGCCTGAAGCCCGCACTTCAGGCAGGGCGCCCTCTGGTGGTGGGCCAGCAGTACCTCCTCTTCTGGCGGCCCACGCAACATGCAGGAGACTTTGCGTGTGCGTTTACATGAGCTTTTGACAAGAGCGGAAGTTGTGCAAATCAAAGAATATTTGTGGATCACCCTACGTGCATTTGCAAGTATTAATAAGACAAATTTTAATTTAAATTTAGCTTTGAGTTTGAGGATGTTAGCATTAGTGGATGTTAGCGCACATGCTAACGTCCACTAAATGTCTTATAAATTACTCCAGGGGTGTTATTAGGTTCCAAAAACAGTGTTTTCAGTTTTAGAAGTGTTTATTTCTCACTAGTTTTTACATAATATATGACAAAGAGGTTATATTTACACACAAACGAAACAGAGTTTCCAGCTAGCTAGCAGCCTGTAACTTCACCACGTGAACATCCGCTAAATGGTTTGTAAATCTTTCCAGAGGTGTTATCAGGTTACAAAGACAGTATTTTCAGTTTTAGAAGTGTTTGTTTCTCACTAGCTTTTACATAATATGTGAGAAACATGTATATAAACACAAAACAAAGCAGTTTTGAAATTTGCAGCGACTGACGTCACGGTGTAGCTTTACTCTGATTGGCTGTCACTCAAACACAAAAGGACCAGATTGAAACAGAATGTGACTTTTTAACCTATTAAAGTACATCAAGGTTAGCCATCTTTGAACTTGTCCAAGAATTTTTCATGTAAATTTCAAGAGTCTGGCATTAATAGGACTAGACTTATGCTGAGCACAGACAGACGGACGGACAAAAAAGCCTTTGCAATACCCGATGGCCATATTTGATGGCCTCCGGTAAAAATGAAAATGAAATGAACACAAAATAGAAACTGATAACATCGGAAAACTGTCATGTGTGGACTGCAGCAAAGGATTGAGCCTGATTCATTATTTCAGGTCTGATGGATGTATAAGTGTTTTAGATGAAGTCTTTATACATCCCCAATTCCAATGAAGTTGGGAAATTGTGTGAAATGTAAATAAAAACAGAATACATTGATTTGCAAATCCTCTTCAACCTATATTCAACTGAATACACCACAAAGACAAGATATTTAAAGTTCAAACTGATAAACTTTATTGTTTTTGTGCAAATATTTGCTCATTTTTAAATGGATGCCTGCAACACATTTCAAGAAAGTTGGGATGGGGCAACAAAAGACTGGGGAAGTTGATGAATGCTCAAAGAACACCTAACTGGAAAAAGGTGAGTGTCAGGCATGGGTATAAAAGGAGCATCCCCAAAAGGGTTAGCTGTTCACAAGCAAGGATCGAGCAAGGATCACCAGTTTGTGAACAACTGCGTGAAAAAATAGACCAACAGTTTAAGAACAATGTTTCTCAATGTTCAATTGCAAGGAATTTAGGGATTCCATCATCTACAGTCCGTAATATAATCAGAAGATTCAGAGAATTTGGAGAACTTTATACACATAAGCTGCAAGGCCGAAAACCAACACTGAATGCCTGTGACCTTCGATCCCTCAGGCAGTACTGCATTAAAAAATGACATAATTGTGTAAAGGATCTTACTGCGTGGGTTCAGGAACACTTCAAAAAAACATTGTCAGTTAACACAGTTCGTCGCTACATCTACAAGTGCAAGTTAAAACTCAAAGCAATTCGAAAGCCATACATCAACAACATCCAGAAACACCGTCACCTTCTGTGGGCCCGAGCTCATTTGAAATGGACAGACACAAAGTGGAAAAGTGTGCTGTAGTCTGATGAGTCCACATTTCACATTGTTTTTGGAAATCATGGACGTCGTGTCCTCTGGACAAAAGAGGAAAAAGACCATCCAGCACTAAGTTCAAAAGCCAGCATCTGTGATGGTATGGGCGTGTGTTAGTGCCCATGGCATGGGCAACTTACACATCTGTGATGGCACCATCAATGCTGAAAGGTACATCCAATTGCAAATCACTGTATTCTGTTTTTATTTACATTTTACACAACATCCCAACTTCATTGGAATTGGGGTTGCACTAACAACAGAAATGGAAGTTGGCATGCTTGGGACTGTGAAGAATGTTTACCTTTTTTGATAAAATTAACAAGGTGATGTGTGATGAGATCTTGAAAGCTCTTGTCCTCATTGGAGAGAGAACCTCCCAGCAGGAACTCCAGCCCTCTGAAGAAAGCCACTGTGTCCAGACCATGAAATGAGAAGCGGCTGGGGAACCAAAACAGACTGGTGGATACGTTGATGGCTCGAGACGGCGTGTACGTAACCACGTAGCGATACACAGGACTGTGTAGTGCCGCTGAGAATGACACATTTAAGTTTAGTTTACAGGCATGAGATTGGCAAAGTGAAAAAAAGTCTGAAAGCAGAGCTGAATGCATTTGAACATGAAAGTGTTTTGAAGTACAATAAAATGGCCATCACTGTTTGGCAGTAATAGTTGGAAAACAGGGATCCTGTTTCACACTTTGCTGTGGTGTCACAGCTGCCATGTAAACAGAGTCACTGCAACTAAGCAAAGTCATACAGCAACATTTAGCATCCATTACTTTCTGTTAAACTGCGTCTGCATAGTGTACATACCAGCTTACAGTATCATTTAAGTATCATGTTTACTGCAGCAGCTGAGTGAAAGTATACTGATCACATTAAGGCAAAGTGTGTATCGTGCTGATCAGAGCAGAGTCTGATTACTTCTAATCAACATAACAACAGTAGTCCTATTTAATGTTTTAAATGCATTCTGCTCATTTTCTGTTTGACTGATGGAGTTAAACGGCCGTTAGTGGCGAATGTGATGAAGGTGATACAGTTACAGTGTGTCCAGAAATATTTTAATGCTAAAGTTTGTTATTTTTGCCATCTACAACCACATATTACAGTTTTACAAAGCATTACATCAAAGCAACAAAGTACAACTATGAAATCTTTCGTATCTTACGGAAAACGTAGTGTTGAGGCGGTATCTTGATCTATAGTGGATGGTATAAACCACATAGCTTGCGCATTTGGTATGTATCTAACTGCACTTTGTAATTTACAATGTACATAAAATGGAGGGCATAAACGGTGGGATGTTCTATTATCTAAAGTTTGTATTATCTGCAGTAGTTTTTTTTATTTCAGCTTTAACTCTTGTGGTTTTTGTTTGTTTTCATTTCAATATTATAGTTTCATGAGGTAATGAAATTATAACCGATGAAGTGTAGTGTTGTGAAACCATCTATGTAAGGTATATCATAGTACTGCACCAGATAAATAGCAGCAAAACGTTGTGCCATAAACCACCAAAAACTCAGTCTGAGGTTGTGCAGTCGCTTTCTGCTACAAAATGACAGCGATGCATCAACACTGCAACTGACCACATCTCATTTTAACATGTAGTCAAAGCCTATTTAAGCAAACTACAGGGAGATAAGTTATGAGAATAAGCTTCCTAAAGTTTAGTCGAGGCAAGTGTAAGAGTGAACAATCCCCCGGTTTCTCTGGAGGTTGCCAGGTTCTCAGTCATCCGGCCATTTCGCCACTCATCTGGAACATCGGTACAAGCAGGAACTAGACACTGCTAGCATTAGAGCTTACTGCCAACAGCTAGCCAATCAGAGCGCGGCATACGAAGGTCAGGAACTAGCTGACAGATGCTGGTTGAAAAAATGGCAACAAACATGACAACAACAGCAGAAAATTGTCTGCCAGCGAGGTTTGCTGAGTTCACAGAGGAGGAACTGGTGGAAATATTGAACTCCAAGGATGCCAAAAACACTAAGAATGTAGACAAGCATGCTACTGACGTTTTAGAAGCATTCATATGCTGTTCACAACAAAATAAATTGATCTAATTTACTTGACTCTTTGTTGTTTGCTTAATTTGGGAGGGGGGTGGAGAACATAACAATTGACGGATGGTAAGGAGTCCAACATAGAGAAATATTAGATGAAGAAAAGTTATACTGGACGAGGCGTAGGCTCTAGTTAATATTTGGACTCTTCGGAACACCAGAGGTATATGTTTCTCAGGAAGCACATCTGGCATAAAACATGTGCCAAATCCCAATGCAGCTGGGATTTGGCACGTTTGAACAAAAGCAGGGCAGCCGAAAGACAAACAACATCCATGGGTAGATGTTAGCAGTCCTGACTCCTGTTTATAGGGGATACTTGTGGTGCATCTTATTTCAGATCTTTGCTGATTCATAAAGACATTAGTCATATGTGTATTTGTCATGAGTCAGATGCCGTGTTTCATTATGCTCCCTCAAATAACTTTTAAAATGAATTAAATTTAATTATAAAAGAAAAAAGACAACTGAAGCCAGCACTGTTTATTTAAAGAACAGCTTTACCACATTTTATGACTGGTGTATGAATGTACCTGCAGCCCTACTGGCAAGGTCGTTGTTGGGACAGGTGACCCTCAAGTCAGAGACCATTGTGGTGTAGGCCCTCTCTGGGCATCGGTCTCTGGTGGGACAGTGTTCGGAGCTGGGATAAAGTGCTAATGCATCTTTGGCAAGATCTTCACTAAAGGACTGAAGCTTTTCTGAGTGGAACAGAGACATGAAAGGACATGACACACAACATACAAGTTATTTTACAGAGCTGACTCTTTTGGTTCTGCTCACTTAAAATATTGCTTCATTTGACTTGGATCATGCTTCAAAATTATTTACAGTGCCATGCAATAAACATTTAGGTAGCCACAAATGACAAAAGCTTTTTTTTTTCTTTAACATTATTTAAAATGTTATGTGTCGGACGCAGCTCGGGGAACCGACCAGCGTTTGAAGGACCCAGTATGAAATAAGCAGAGCACGGTACAAACGCTAACTGAATTTAATACATAACAGTGATACAAAAATAACAGAAAGTGCGGTCTGGCGTGGTGCGCTCCCAGCAGCGCTAACGGTCCGGAGCCAGAAGCTGTTCGGACCCAAGGACCCCGCCGACACCCCCCAGGTGGCCGCAACAAACCGAGTCTGTGAAAGAAGGAACCATTATGTGAGTCCACACTCTACACACAGAGAGAACACTTAAAGGTGTACAAACAGCAAACACTTCCTGGCTTGATTACTAATCAGCTTCCCAACCTGCAGGCATGGAACATCCAGTTCACAAAACTCCACTGCAGTGGAAGCCGATACATGACTAACATACAGCTCAATATAATAAAGGTGTGAGGGACACCACATTTACTGACTGTATAAATGTTAGTCACAAAATCTAACGTACCTCAGGAAGTGTGCTGACGAGCATGAGACCTCACCCCCTCCTCTTTCACAGACCGTGCATCAAACCCTGGACGTTCTCTGCATCCACTGATGATGAGATGGCTCCCGAGACGACGATCTCACCCGTCTGGTCACAAGGTCGAGTCTCTGGCAAATACACACTGTATACTCCAGTCTTAAATGCCACCATGTTCCAATCCATATAGATGCACCTCAGCTGTGAGTCCTGACGAGCCGCAGGTGATCAGGGTGAGGTCCTGATAACCTCAGCAACACAGCCACTCAGTCCCAAATGCAAGCCACCTGGAAGGAAAAACAAAAGACAGAAACAAAAAGGCAGCCAGGCCCCCCAGCCATACAACAGTACCCCACCCTCACGGGAAGCCTCCCGGCGACCACACAAACCTGGCCCAGGAGAAACACCCCCCTCCAGGGACCATGGCTGGAAACCGCATCTGCATTCGTCTTCCAATAGAATGGTTGATGTCCTCTCCTCTGGCTGCATCCTTGCCTTTGTTTCAGTCAGTCACTTAGCACAGGTGTGGCCAGGAGTTCTTAAACCTGTGCGGTCAGCCTTTATCCAACCATGTGCGGTCATTAGTCATAAAACAAAAAAGACAAACACAAACAACCAAACCACCCCCCCCTCCCCAGGGGACCGTCCCATCAAACCCCGGGACGAGGAGAAAAGAAAAACCCCAAACTTAAGCTTACAAATAAAAGCGCTGAAACACCCCCCCCCCCCCAAACGACATGTAGGGACCAACACCCCCCAGAGGACTTCCCGCCAGCTCCAGGAGTAATAACCACAGCCGAGGTCCCTCTGGGATCCAACGTCACCCACGGGGACTCCCAGCGCCTCCCAGAGGACCACTCGTCAACCCCAGGAGACGCCTCCCCTCACGACCAACGGACCCAGCCCCAGCATTCTATGGCTAGATGGACCCACAGCCCTTTCCCCCCCAGAGGACACCACAGTCAAACCCTGAGGGCGGAAACTGGGGGGAAAACACCCCCCCCCTCCCCCAGGTGCAGAGGTTACCTGGGAAACGCCCAGCATAACCACACTGCACCACTCCAGCAACGCCAACACTACGGCTCACATGGCTGGAGCCAGAGGAGAAGAGAGGGAACAAAAAGAAAATACCCCAAACCCCCCCCTCCCCTCCTGGGTGCAGAGGTTACCTGGGAAACGCCCAGCATAACCACACTGCACCACTCCAGCAACGCCGACACTACGGCTCACACGGCTGGAGCCAGAGGAGAAGAGAGGGAACAAAAAGAAAATACCCCAAACCCCCCCCTCCCCTCCCGGGTGCAGAGGTTACCTGGGAAACGCCCAGCACAACCTAACTGCACCACTCCAGCAACGCCGACACTACGGCTCACACGGCTGGAGCCAGAGGAGAAGAGAGGGAACAAAAAGAAAATACCCCAAACCCCCCCCTCCCCTCCCGGGTGCAGAGGTTACCTGGGAAACGCCCAGCACAACCTAACTGCACCACTCCAGCAACGCCGACACTACGGCTCACACGGCTGGAGTCAGAGGAGAAGAGAGGGCATAACAAAAAACAAAACAAAAAAAAAGAAAGAAAAAACAACAACCCAAATACCCCCCCATGACCCCCCAGGGGACCGTCCCATCAAACCCTGGGAGGTGAAACTGAAAAAAATAAATAAAAAGAAAGACTAACAGACTGACATAAGGTTGCTCGGGTCCTTTTTTTTTTTTTTTTTTTGGCAGAACTGCAGGGTCACGACCCCAGACACTAAATAGTGAAAAACAAAAAATAAAATCCCACACAAAAACCAACTCAAAAAAACACCCACACAAAATGAACTAACACAAAACAAATAAGTGATTTATACCGTCAAGCTCAAACAAATGGAACACACCTGTTCCAACTTAAGAGCTTGACGGTAATGTGACTCAGTCACCAACAGAGGGAGCCAGAGTGCTAAAAATAAAAAAAACCCTTTGGTGACAGAGAAAACAAACGAGCTGCTTTTCTCTGTGAGCAACACACAACCAAAAATGTGATTCAACTAAATAACACCGGAGCTGATACAACAGACGCAGTAGTTATCTTTATCCGGGGAAACGGGGCTACAACTGTAACACAGGAAGCTCAGCGACCCGTGCCACAGAGCTCCGCCGTGCGCGTGCACCCATTACAGACACACTCTTGCAGCTCCCGTTTAAACCTCTTATCCGGTCGGAGCGTGACGCGAAGCCGTCGCCAGTCACACTCCACCACGACCCACGGATAAGGCACAAACACAGGAACACGGCTGCAAGAGAGCACAAATCAGTATTCAGTAATGGGTCTCAAACACGCACCATCCGGGTGGAGAGCACCCGCAACTGATCCGGAAAACTACTGAACGTCTGCTGCCGCCTTCCCGGCGCGTTACCGTCTCTGCTACCGCTGGGTCCATGATGTTTGGCCAGAGACTACTGTTATGTGTCGGACGCAGCCCGGAGAACCGACCAGCGTTTGAAGGACCCAGTATGAAATAAGCAGAGCACGGTACAAAGGCTAACTGAATTTAATACATAACAGTGATACAAAAATAACAGAAAGTGCGGTCTGGCGTGGTGCGCTCCCAGCAGCGCTAACAGTCCGGAGCCAGAAGCTGTTTGGACCCAAGGACCCCGCCGACACCCCCCAGGTGGCCGCAACAAAGTGAGTCTGTGAAAGAAGGAACCATTATGTGAGTCCACACTCTACACACAGAGAGAACACTTAAAGGTGTGCAAACAGCAAACACTTCCTGGCTTGATTACTAATCAGCTTCCCAACCTGCAGGCATGGAACATCCAGTTCACAAAACTCCACTGCAGTGGAAGCCGATACATGACTAACATACAGCTCAATATAATAAAGGTGTGAGGGACACCACATTTACTGACTGTATAAATGTTAGTCACAAAATCTAACGTACCTCAGGAAGTGTGCTGACGAGCGTGAGACCTCACCCCCTCCTCTTTCACAGACCGTGCATCAAACCCTGGACGTTCTCTGCATCCACTGATGATGAGATGGCTCCCGAGACGACAATCTCACCCGTCTGGTCACAAGGTCGAGTCTCTGGCAAATACACACTGTATACTCCAGTCTTAAATGCCACCATGTTCCAATCCATATAGATGCACCTCAGCTGTGAGTCCTGACGAGCCGCAGGTGATCAGGGTGAGGTCCTGATAACCTCAGCAACACAGCCACTCAGTCCCAAATGCAAGCCACCTGGAAGGAAAAACAAAAGACAGAAACAAAAAGGCAGCCAGGCCCCCCAGCCATACAACATAAATTTTTTTAAAAATCATATGTTCAAACATTCATGTCTAAACAAAACCCAAATGTTTAAAGCCATACAGATTTTTAGGTTGTTTAAGCTCATAAACAGATTTTTCTTTGGCACCACTACAGTTCCTTAGCATTTTTTTTAGTCATTATATCCAATTTGATCAAAATTTACACTGTCTGGAAACAATTTAGCATTTGTACCCCTGAAGGGAAGAATTTCAAGCAATCAGATGGCCAAGACCTACATTTGGTAGTGATATTAAAGATCACGTGGTGACGTACCCAGATCCATGTGCTGCAAATCGGAGTAAAGAAAGGCAGGCAGTGTGACATCAGCTGCCTGCTCACTCGACCAAAATAAACAAAGATGGCAGAAAATGTTCTTTGATATATTTTGTAAAAATTTGCAAGAAATAAACACATCATACTAACAACAACCCTAAACCAGATAACAGCTCTGAAGTGGTTTACAAAACATCTACAGACGTTAGCGTGCACGTCCCGGGATTGCGCATCAAGGAAGTGGGTCAGGTCACAGGTAATCTCAAAACCTCATGCATGCTCACACAAGCTTCCTCTTCCAGTTCGTCTGCACGACGGAATAAGCAGGAAAAGACAATAGTCACTGCAGAATTCCACCCAGAAAAAAAATATGTTCTGTTCATTAAAATGAGCTGTAATTTTGAACGTTACAAAAATAAACCCACATTATAATGCTTGGATTTTGATAAAAATTACAATTTGACAGTTTTGTGAAATTTGAAAGGATGTACAGCTTTAAATGGTCACCCTTGACAAATAACAGAAAAATGGATCCCTATAAATTACAATTATAGCCGGACTGGTTTTTTGTATGCTTTCACCAAGAAATAAACTGGAACAAGACAGGAACTCTAACATTACAGTAGTTGTTTCTTTGTGGCATAAGAGACACATTTTCCAATCTCAGCTGAGTAGAGGGACAGACATTCCAGACGGGGGTGCCAGAGTAGTACTTCTTGGTCCATGTAGGAAACATTTATTTTGTTTATCCAATCAAGGGACAGACAAACACCCAATAAAAGGCGCAATTCTGAATGGCTGCAACTGCCCCAGTTTAATTTAGGTTATACAAATAATGAATGTTTATGAGTTGAATGGTATGAATATTTCATGAGGTGAAAGCTGGAATATACCATTCAAGGAGGTAAACCATGTTCCAGCTTTCACCCAATGAAATATTTGTACCATTGAAAGAATGTAAAAACATTCATTATTTGTTTAATATAACCGCTAAAATAGTTCCTTGTCATTTTCTGGAGTCTAAAAATAATTCTGACGATGAAGTCTGCCATGCCATGCACTGACTTTGTGCACTTAAAAAAAAAAAACTAAGTGCAGCGAAAAACAGTAAGTCCCTTCGGCTGCTCCCTAGTTTGCACTCGGGGTCTCCACAGCAAATCCAAGGTGGATCTGCAATTCTAACATTGTGTGGATGTTGTTGTATTCCATGTCTCCGAGGCCTTGTAAATAGAATGATAACCACAGCAATAAGTCCAGGACCAGGAGGGGGTCCAGCATCATATCCACTCCTGGGGAAAGACGACGACGAGGAGGACGATGACTCTCATGACCTGTACCCGGACCAATGGAAGTATGATGACCCAGACACCGATGATGGTGACACTGATGACATCACCTCTGGGGTGTAAGCCTATAGAACATACCATGATGAACCTCTTAGTGAAAATCTCAAAAAGAAGTGCTAAGCTGGGTGATGCCTACTGTATGTTTAACAGGCGATAAACAGGAGGGGAATGTTAAAGATTTTGTATATATGTTATCACTGTTAAACATTTGTACCTTTGTCTTCTTTCTCATGAGAACGGTGTTGTGCTGTTTTGCACCTAACCCTGAGAATGTACGTGTTATTCAACCTTGTTTTAGCATACCGGGGTCAATCTGAACTGGGAATGAAGAGCTGGATGTACTTATTATTATTATTATACAACTTTGTTTTTGTAGCCGCTAACGACTGGGAGTGAAGCATGACGGGGTCAGGCTGAACTAGGAGTAAAAGAACTGAAGGTTGTTTTGACTGTTGTGATGTGATGCTTAGTGTGAAGACCAGGACACTCCAGGCAGATGCACAACAGCCGATAACTGCAACAGACGAACGGGATGTGCTGACCTTCGACGATAAGAGCAAAAGAAAGAAACTGTTTTTCCTTACAGCTGCGCTTATTGACGTATGTGTTTATGTTACGGGAAGAAACTTGTCTTGCGTCGCCCCCCCCCCCCTTAGGACAAGTTTTTTTTATGTGATGAGGGCTTCTCTAATAAAAAGAGCGGGAGAGCAGGCCAGACTTTAGTGTAGCCTTGGTGTACAGCCTGACTGCACTCCGCGCGAGATAAATTTGACTTTCTGTCTCACTGGTGTTTCTTGACTCTGTTTGTCTTATCAAGGTTTTAAGAATGTTTGGAGGAGAAAATACCCAACAGTGCTCCACCTGCACTTCAAGGCTACTTTGACACCACAAACTGGGACATTTTCAAGCATGTAGCAATTTAGAACCTACAAGACTACACTAAAACTGTGACCGCCTATATCACCAAACTCACCGAGGATGTGACGGTCACTAAATCAATCACCACACGGGCCAACCAGAAGCCATGGTTGACAGGATCTGGTGAGGATCTGGAATGCTGACTTCAGTGATGGTGACACAACAACAGCCAACCTGTCTTATGGCATCAGGGAAGCAACACACCAATACACAGGTAAATAGCCACCCAATACAAGGACAGAAGAGACACAAGAGTCTGTGACAGAGAATTCAGACCCTCACAGATTACAAGTACAAGCCTGCAGCACATGCCTGTGATCATACATAACGCCTCCCTGCTGAACCAACTGAAGAAACGTTTGGATGTTTTGAAGTGTGACAGGCAAGTGCTTAGTGAGTTTCCTTGGAGATCACAAGGTTCTCAGTTCAACGACACCTGTGGCCTTTCTCCATCTAATGTGAAGCTGCATCAGAAAAAGGCATCTGGCATAAAATGTGTGCCTAAAGCATTTGATTTGAAGCATAAAAGACACCACCCTTTGTCCCTCAACAGTTTTTCTTCCACCAGCATTAGGAAAACCCCAGTAAGCTCACTATCTGCAAGGCCGTGGGTCTGGACGACATCCAAGTCTGGTGTTGAAAGGTTGCAGAGAAGCTGACAGATGTCTTCACTGAGACTGTCAACACCTTCTTGAGCCAGGCTGTTTCCATTTGTCCAAAAACCACCAACCTTCATACCTGTGCCAAAGAAGTCATCTCCACCTTGCTTCAATGACTACAGCCTCCTCACAATGACCCACAAAATCATGAAGTGCTTCCACAGGCTGGTGACAAACACCTAAAATTCATATACATGTCTATCACTTATGTTTTATACCACAAGTAAGTCACGCAGAGGGATTTATGATCATTTTGAAATGGTTGGACAAATGTATAGTCACTTTTGTAAGACACAGAAACAAACAGACATGTTGATAAATCTGCTGTTGCTCCATGCTGCACACATCTGTGCCAAACGGCCATTTAACACTCATTGCACCTGACAAATCCAACTTAACTAGAAGAAATCCTTCTTCTAAATCCATGGATATCAGTGGTAAAATATGACATTTCATGGTGATTCCACAGCTGCACTGTGGTGCATTTGAGGGGAAAAGGAAAAAAAGTATTCCACTGTGTGTGTTTTTTCACAATGAATTCCTTTTGTGAAAGACTGAATAAAAAAGAAAGTCTTTTCCAGTATGTGAAAAGGTTCTTCTTCCATCATCATTATCTACAGTATCACCATCAATATCACCATTATCATCATCATAATATTGATCACCATCGTTGCCCATCAATTATGAATATCTGTTATGTGTTGGACGCAGGACGGAGAACCGACCAGCGTTTGAAGGACCCAGTATAAAATAAGCAGAGCACAGAACAAAGGATAACAAAATTTAATGACATAACAGTGACGTGCTAAATACAACAAATGAGTGCGCGGTCTGCGAGGTGGAGATGACGGTGTGCTCCCAGCAGCACTAACGGTCCGGAGCCAGAAACAGTTCGGACCCAAGGACCCCGCCGACACCCCCCAGGTGGCCACGACAAACCGAGTCTGTGAAAGAAGAAACCATCATGTGAGTCCACACTCCACACACAGAGAGACCACTCAAAGGTGTACACAAACAGCAAACACTTCCTGGCTTAATTACTAATCAGCTTCCCACCCTGCAGGCATGGAACACCCAGTTCACATTCTTCACTGCAGTGGAAGCTGAACAAACGACTAACATAACAGCTCAATATAATAAGGTGTGAGGGACACCACATTTACTGACTGTACTCATGTTAGTCACAAAACCTAACGTACCTCAGGAAGTGTGCTGACGAGCGTGAGACCTCACCCCCTCCTCTTTCACAGACCATGGCATCAAACCTGGACGGTCTCTGCATCCATAATGATGAGATGGCTCTCAAGACGACAATCTCACCCGTCTGGTCACAAGGTCGAGTCTCTGGCAAATACACACTGTGTACTCCAGACTTAAATGCCACCATGCTCCAATCCGTGTAGATGCACCACAGCTGTGAGTCCTGACGAGCTGCACATGATCAGCCTCAGGTGATCAGGGTGAGGTCCTGAAAACTCAGCCACACAGCCACTCAGTCCTAAACGCGTGCCACCTGGAAGGAAAAACAAAAGACAGAAACAGAAGACAGAAACAAAAAGCAGCCAGGCACCCCCAACCATACAACAGCACCCCACCCTCACGGGAAGCCTCCCGGCGACCACACAAAGCTGGCCCAGGAGAAACACCCCCCTCCAGGGACCATGGCTGGAAACCGTATCTGCATTCATCTTCCAACAGAATCTTCATCTGAGAGAACGGTTGACGTCTTCTCCTCTGACTGCATCTTTGCCCTTGTTTCTGTCAGTCAATTTGCACAGGTGTGGCCAGGAGTTCTTGAACCTGTGCGGTCAGCCTTTGTCCAACTATGTTCAAAGTCTGTGTAGTCATAAAACCAAAAAAAACAAACACAAACAACCAAACCCCCCCCCCACCCCCCCACCCCCAGAGGACCGTTCCATCAAACCCCGGGAAGGGGAGAAAAGAGAAACAACCCAAACTTAAGCTTGCAAATAAAAACGCTAACACCCCCCCCACCCCCCCCGACGACATGTAGGGACCAACACCCCCCAGAGGACATCCCGCCAGCTCCAGGAGTAATAACCACAGCCGAGGTCCCTCTGGGATCCAAAGTCACCCACGGGGACTCCCAGCGCCTCCCAGAGGACCGTTCCATCAACCCCAGGAGACGCCCCCCCTCATGACCAATGGACCCAGCCCTGGCCGTCTATGGCTAGATGGACCCACAGCCCTTTCCCCCCCAGAGGACACCACAGTCACACCCTGAGGGCGGAAACTGGGGGGAAAAACAAAAGGAGAAAAAACAAAACAACCCCAACCCCACTCCCTCGGCGCAGTGGAAACAGGAAGCACGTCCAGCGTCACCAACCATGACTATACCCCAAAAGTCAACCGGGAGGAGTGGAACAGCGGTTATGGCAGACGGCACAAAACGGCGCCACCCCTCCGACTTCCAAACCAGCCACCAGCTGCGGGTATATTCCACTGCCCCAAACCTCAGCCACGCCGATGGCAGACGGCTCAAAGGCGCGCTGAAGCCGGAGGTGGAACAGGGAATCAAAAAAAAAAAAACAACACCCCGAACCCCCCCGCCTCCCAGGTACAGAGGTTACCTGGGAAACGCCCAGCATAACCAAACTGCACCACTCCAGCAACGCCGACAACCTATGGCTCACACGGCTGGAGCCAGAGGAGAAGAGAGGGAATAAAAAAAAAATACCCCAAACCCCCCCCCCCCCCCCGGGTGCAGAGGTTACCTGGGAAGCGCCCAGCATAACCAAACTGCAGCACTCCAGCAACGCCGACACGTACGGCTCACACGGCTGGTGCCAGAGGAGAAGAGAGGGCATAACAAAAACAAAAAAAAGAAAAAACAACCCAATTACCCCCCCATCACCCCCCAGAGGACCGTCCCATCAAACCCTGGGAGGTGAAACTAAAAAAAAGACTAACAGACTAACATACAGTTACTTGGGTCCTTTTTTATGCTCCAGACAGACTGCAGGGTCACGACCCCAGACACTAATAGTGTAAACAATCCCACACAAAAACCAACTCAAAAAACACCCACAAAAAATGAACCAACACAAAACTAATAAGTGACGTATACCGTTAAGCTCAAACAAATGGAACACACCTGTTCCACCTTAAGAGCATTAACGGTATTGTGACTCAGTCACCAACAGAGGGAGCCAAAGTGCTGAAAATAAAAACCCCTTTGGTGACAGAGAAAACAACTCATGCTGCTTTTCCTGTGCGCAGCTATGTGTAAAACACAACCAAAAATGTGCTTCAACTAAATTACGCCGGAGCTGACACAACAGACGCAGTAGTTATCTTCACCCGGGGAAACGGGGCTACAACTGTAACACAGGAAGCTCAGCGACCCGTGCCACAGAGCTCCGCCGTGCGCGTTCACCCATTACAGACACACTCTTGCAGCTCCTGTTTAAACCTCTTATCCGGTCGAAGTGTGACGCAAAGCCGTCGCCAGTCACACTCCACCTCGACCCACGGATAAGGCACAACACAGGAACACGGGTGCAAGAGAGCTCAAATCAGTATTCGATAATGGGTTCTCAAACACGCACCATCCGGGCGGAGAGCACCCGCAACTGATCCGGATAACTTCTGAACGTCTGCTGCCGCTGGGTCCGTGATGTTTGGCCAGAGACTACTGTTATGTGTTGGACGCAGGACGGAGAACCGACCAGCGTTTGAAGGACCCAGTATAAAATAAGCAGAGCACAGAACAAAGGATAACAAAATTTAATGACATAACAGTGACGTGCTAAATACAACAAATGAGTGCACGGTCTGCGAGGTGGAGATGACGGTGTGCTTACTTTTGTAAGACACAGAAACAAACAGACATGTTGATAAATCTGCTGTTGCTCCATGCTGCACACATCTGTGCCAAACGGCCATTTAACACTCATTGCACCTGACAAATCCAACTTAACTAGAAGAAATCCTTCTTCTAAATCCATGGATATCAGTGGTAAAATATGACATTTCATGGTGATTCCACAGCTGCACTGTGGTGCATTTGAGGGGAAAAGGAAAAAAAGTATTCCACTGTGTGTGTTTTTTCACAATGAATTCCTTTTGTGAAAGACTGAATAAAAAAGAAAGTCTTTTCCAGTATGTGAAAAGGTTCTTCTTCCATCATCATTATCTACAGTATCACCATCAATATCACCATTATCATCATCATAATATTGATCACCATCGTTGCCCATCAATTATGAATATCTGTTATGTGTTGGACGCAGGACGGAGAACCGACCAGCGTTTGAAGGACCCAGTATAAAATAAGCAGAGCACAGAACAAAGGATAACAAAATTTAATGACATAACAGTGACGTGCTAAATACAACAAATGAGTGCGCGGTCTGCGAGGTGGAGATGACGGTGTGCTCCCAGCAGCACTAACGGTCCGGAGCCAGAAACAGTTCGGACCCAAGGACCCCGCCGACACCCCCCAGGTGGCCGCGACAAACCGAGTCTGTGAAAGACGAAACCATCATGTGAGTCCACACTCCACACACAGAGAGACCACTCAAAGGTGTACACAAACAGCAAACACTTCCTGGCTTAATTACTAATCAGCTTCCCACCCTGCAGGCATGGAACACCCAGTTCACATTCTTCACTGCAGTGGAAGCTGAACAAACGACTAACATAACAGCTCAATATAATAAGGTGTGAGGGACACCACATTTACTGACTGTACTCATGTTAGTCACAAAACCTAACGTACCTCAGGAAGTGTGCTGACGAGCGTGAGACCTCACCCCCTCCTCTTTCACAGACCATGGCATCAAACCTGGACGGTCTCTGCATCCATAATGATGAGATGGCTCTCAAGACGACGATCTCACCCGTCTGGTCACAAGGTCGAGTCTCTGGCAAATACACACTGTGTACTCCAGACTTAAATGCCACCATGCTCCAATCCGTGTAGATGCACCACAGCTGTGAGTCCTGACGAGCTGCACATGATCAGCCTCAGGTGATCAGGGTGAGGTCCTGAAAACTCAGCCACACAGCCACTCAGTCCTAAACGCGTGCCACCTGGAAGGAAAAACAAAAGACAGAAACAGAAGACAGAAACAAAAAGCAGCCAGGCACCCCCAACCATACAACAATATCACCACCATAATCACCATCAGCACCGTCGCTTCCAACAATATCACCAACATCATCAATATCAACATTATCAAAATCTTAACCTTAATCACAATCACAATCATCATCGTCCCCCATTACAATTACCAATAATATCAACATCGTCATTATGAACAATTGAACCCTCCTGTCCTGTGCACCAACAGCATTTCTTGTATATTTGTTTCTGTGAATTGTTGTGTAATTTGTGTCTGTAGCATAGCCCAAGCAGAGGATCACCCCTTTGAGTCTGGTCTGCTTGAGGTTTCTTCCTCAGAGGGAGTTTTTTCCTTACCACTGCTGCTGTGGGTGTTAGTAAGATTAGACCTTACTTGTGTGAAGCACCTTGAGGCAACTCTGTTCTGATTTGGCGCTATATAAATGAAATAAACTGAAATTGCAATTGAACAATCACCATCATCATCAATATCATCATCAAAACCTTAATCACAGGTGGCACGGTGGCTGAATTTATTTGTTTATTAAAAAGGATCCCCATTAACTGATGTCAAAATGCCACCTTGTCTTCCTAGGGCCCAAACAATAAAATGCAAAGTCAAACGTTACAATATCAGTTCATAAAATACCATATTTTAAATAAAATTTACAAATAAAGAAAACATCATACAAATCATATATAATCTGATGTGTTAATCTCACTCAAATACACTGATTGGTTGAGTGGCTGAGTAGTTAGCACTGATGCAACACAGCAAGAAGGTTGTAGGATCACTTCCCGTCCTTTCTGTGTGTGGAGTTTGCATGTTCTCCCTGTGTCTGCGTGGGTTCCCTCCGGGTGCTCCAGCTTCCTCCCACATCCAAAGACATGCATGTTAGGTGAACTGGAAAAATTGACTAAATCGACTGAAGGTATGAATGTGTTTGTCTGTCTATAGGTGGCCCTGTGACAGACTGGCATCCTGTCCAGGGTGCACCCCGCCTCAAGCCCTGTGACTGCTGAGGTAGGCTCCAGCCACCCGAGACCCTTAATTGAAATAAGCGGGTACAGAAAATGGATGGATGGACAACCTTAATCACAGTTACCATCATCATAACCTTCAGATTATGAAGGCTGAGTTTTCTTATTTCAAATGGTTCCAATGTGTCAATATAAAGGCGCCCTATAATATTACTATATAATAATAATATGATTATTAGCTCTGATCCCAGAATCAGTAGCAGTGTTCATCATGTCTACATTTAGATTACATCTTAATTTCATGTTCTAAACAATAGGGTTCCAGCCATGCTGGGATTGGGAACAGCGCTGCCCTTGGCCCCATAGGGCTTGGACCCCTAAATTTCATCTGTGTCACTGGGACAGACAGCACTGGAAGGCAAGGAGCCTTTTCATGAATGTGATGTGTTACAGTTGCCCCCACATGCCCAGGAATATGTTCAGAATTTGTAGCGTCACCAAACGGTGCAGATGATTCATAATGAACCATTAAACTTCTTTACAGCCTCAGCATTTAAATGAAACCCATCTGCCACTGCTCGGACTTGGCTCATGCGCGCTTGAGATACCAAGCTCCAAATCAGTTTCTGCTGCAGCAGACAAAGTTCTAACTATAAATTGATTGAAATCAACCTGTAAACAGATATCTTGCACATTAGACTTATACACTCAATGGCAGTGGTGGGCACAGATAACCAAAAAATTAACTTTGATAACATTTAATCAGATAACTGAAAAGTTATCTTTGATAAAGATAAACCACCCAAAAATGTATTGGGAGTTACAGATAACTGATAAATTCCAGTATTGTCTCTGGTACATTTGCAACTACTAACAAGCTGAATTTGAGTTTTAACACCACGATTGCTTTTGGAAGCATCAAAAGACCCAAACAATGAGCCAATACTTCTATGTTTGAACATGCTGCCTCTGCTGGCAGCACCCTGAGAGCAGCCACAAAGCCAGCTCTCTACCAATCCAAACGCTCTGGTCAGGTGGAGGTCTTGAAAAATAAAGGCATGCTGACTTATGGTTTTGTGTGAATACTGATAGAATAACTCCATTAATGTCAATTCTGTCATTTGTACAACGTTAAAATATAACATATATCTTTTAATGTTGAATAATGCACTAATTCTGAGGTTTTGTAACAGACAGATGGCAAAGGATTCTGGGTAAAAGTGCCTCTGCTAAACACTGATTGGTTCAGTCATTCATTATGTAAACCAACACGTTAATGTGACGTGTGTCGTGTGTTGGTGTTTACACATAAATGTGCTTTTGTAAAATATTCCATTTTTTATTTGTAAAAACATGCATTTTTACGGAGCCCTGGAAGTGTCATCGCAAAATGTTTGCATGTGGAGAGAATGTGCGCTCATTTTATTAGTTTTTTATTATTAGTTTTATGATGTACGCTCATTTTATTAGTGCCGTGCGCACGTTTTATGATCTGTGCACGTTTCATGATGTTGTAAAACATGCACTCAATATTGTCTTGATACATAAATGTTGGCTTTACACTGTGCGTTTTGGCCCTTTTTCAGATGATTTTTCATTTGTGCGAAAATTTTTTGGACCGAGTTTCAGGTTAATCGTGCGTCCTGCATTGTGTAGTGTACATGGAGTAACAAGCTGCATTCAACATCTCACGACCACATCCTGAGTGCTGATCTTATGGTCGATGTTGGGAAAGTGTAGGAACACGGACCCACAACAGGGGGCGCAAATGAACGGACAATGGAGTAAGTCAAAATAACAACGCTTTACTGTTGTGAATGTGCACAACGAATACAACCAATTACAGAATTGGACAAAAGTCAATACACAAAGGTGTCGTGTGGGCAGGCTCGAAGATAGGAGACGCCTCTCCAAGGTAAGACCGGAACCACACGGCTTCCTCCGCCACAGGTCCCCGGGTATACTGGAGCCGCCAAGTCCCGAACTCCCAGGTGGCCACTGCCTCCGCGTGTCGGACCTGGTACTGCTGGCGAGGGAAAAAGAACAGTTAGATGGGGGCGCGTTTGCACCCAGAACTCCGAACGGCAGGAAAGGTACCTCCACCTCTCGTTGGAACAGTAACCAATAACTAGCTCAGTCAAATGCTGTGTACTCAGTAGGCTTTGATACGTCACCTTTCTGGTAGAAACGATATCTCGGCAATGAGGTGGAGATGCCGTCCTGCTGATATACCCGACTGATGATTGCTGTCAGCTGTCTCAGGTGATGGGTGACAGCTGTCACCTTGGCTGCTCCTGTGAGGCGGCGGCGCCCTCTGGTGCCTGGAGCCCGCACTCCAGGCAGGGCGCCCTCTGGTGGTGGCGGGCCAGCAGTACCTCCTCTTCAGCGGCCCACACAACAGTCGAATGAAAATCAAACCTGTTTGATACTATTCTGGTCGGCTGTCGTGAGGTTATCCTGCTGCTGCAGAGCTACAAGCATCCAACCGCTCGCCCTGTGCATGCGCAAACATCGCAGAGCTGTCGTAATGTTTTTTGTTGTTGTTTTGTTTTGTTTTTAAACTTAATTTGTAAAAAAAAAAAAGCCATTTGCAAAGCCAAAAAGTTGATTTGACAACCATCTGATATAACCGGGGTCAAAATAAATAGAACACTGCCATCTACTGGTGCCCAGACGCTTAGTACTTAGGGCGAATACTGCCATGAACAGTAGAGGCCTTGAAAACTTGCCAAAACAAAATTCCAGATAATCCGTGTCTGCTACATTTAAGATGCGTGGAATTTAACAAACGCAAATACAATAACGTCTATAAACCCAGAGATTATATTCATGAGAGTTTTAGGCACTAGAGTTTAATGCTGCTGTCCGTGGAGCCTGAACAGAGTGTCTGAAATGCAATTTGTCGTGTCGCGAACATACTGAGATTACCCTATCCTACCCATAATGCACTGCTGGGCACAGCATGTGCTCACAAAATCTTAAAAATTAGCACATTACTTTAAAACTAAAACATATATCTGATATTTTCACTTTATAAAACTTCAGACATGACAGTAATTTTAAATAACTTGTCCAAAATTAGTTAGGTTAAAATTTGAACCATAAGTTAAAAATCTATGCCTCTGGATGACTTGGGTGATATTGCCAGTGTATCAGTATGGTATTAAAGAAAATATATATATATTTTTTGTGACCAGTTCTCCTTTGCCTGCAGAAGATAGAGTGGTTTCTTCTGAAAGCAGCTCTCTTCTGTTTGCAGAGGACAGAACTATACATCTCTTAAGAAACTTTTAACAGGTAGGTCTCAACTGATTTTAAATTTTAAAAATGTTTGCCGTTGTTCAGCTTGGTTTACTACATTGTCAGTCTAAAAGTTATCGGGCGACAATTTATCGGAAGATAATTATTCTGATAATGGTTTTTAATGTTATCTAAAAAGATAATCCGATAATGAAAACATTATCTTCAATAATTATCTGTTATCGGCTTATCGGAAGTGTGCCCACCATTGCTCACTGGTCACTTTATTAGGTACACATGGCAGGGACTCAATACATAGGCATCTAGACGTGGTGACGACAACTTGCTGAAGTTCCAACTGAGCATCAGAATGGGGAAGAAAGGGGATTTAAGTGTCTTTGAACTGGCATGGTGGTTGATGCCAGATGGGTTGGTCTGAGTATTTCAGAAACTGCTGATCTACTGTGATTTTACAGAGAATGGTCCGAGAAAGAGAAGATATCCAGTGAGTGGCAGCTGTGTGGACAAAAATGCCTTGCTGATGTCAGAGGTCAGAGGAGAATGGGCAGATGTTGAATGGGTGACTGCGTGATGCCATCATGTCAATATGGACCAACATCTCTGAGGAATATTTTCAACAGGTTGCTGTTAAAGACAAAAATGGATTCAACACAGTACTAGCATGACGTACCTAATAAAGTGGCCAGTGAGCGTATGCGCTGTTGTTTTTGAATGGAAGGAGGAGTCTGTGCGCCATTGCTGTTCATGAGTCTTGAACTCTGAGTCTGAGTCAAGTCTCACGTTTTGGAGGTCGAGTCGCAAGTCAAGTCTGAACTCGAGTTCAAGTCTCAAACTTGAGTCCCCATGTAAACTGTTTAAAAATAACATGAAACCTTACGAGGTCTGTTAGAAAAGTATCAGACCTTTTTATTTTTTTCAAAAACCTGATGGGTTTGAATCATGTGTGCTTGCATGAGCAAACCTTGAACCATGCATGATTTTTTTCACGCCTGTCAGTTGCGTCATTTGCTTGTAAGCAGCGTTTGTGTGAGGATGGGTGTAGTCTCTCGTCGTTTTTTCTTTGCAAGGAAATGGCAGAACGACTGGAGCAGCGTGACTGCATCACATTTTGCCAGAAACTGGGTGACAGCCAGGTGGAAACCATTCGGATTATTCAGACGGCTTTCGGTGACGATCCTCTGGGCATCACACAGATTAAGGAGCGGTACAACCAAAGCATGAAGTTGATGGTGCAACATGCCCAGCTCTTGCACCATTCAGAAGATTCAGACGGCTTTCGGTGGCTTTTCAGTCGTGTGACTATCCGAGAAATCGTGGATGAGGTGGACATGCCACAACATGTCCTGTGAGACTTCAACACGGAGCTGCTTTTGCTGCGCCATCAGCTTCGTGCCGATGAATTTCGTCGCCTCTCTTTTCATGGCAAAATCTTCTTTCACGGTGGAATGTGCTGAAAAAGTGCTGATGTCCACCTCTTCCGCAATTTCTCAGATAATCACACGACTGTCCCACATCTCCACAGCGTTCACTTTGGAAATGATCCGGTCGTTTCAGCACGTTGATGGCCGATCGGAGTGTGGCTCGCTCTCCACCATTGTGCGGACGTCTTTAAACTGGTTGTACCGCTCCTTAATCTGTGTGATGCCCATAGGATCATCACCGAAAGCCGTCTGAATAATCCGAATGGTTTCCACCTGGCTGTCACCCAGTTTCTGGCAAAATTTGATGCAGTCGCGCTTGCTCCAGTCGTTCCGCCATTTCCTTGCAAAGAAAAAACGACAAGAGACTCCACCCATCCTCACACAAAGGCTGCTTACAAGCAAATGACGCAACCGACAGGCGTGAAAAAAATCACGCATGCGCACGAAGGTTCAAGGTTTGCTCATGCAAGCACACGTGTTTCAAATCCATCAGGTTTTTGAAAAAAATAAAAAGGTCCAATACTTTTCTAACACACCTCGTACTAACATTTAAATTTCACTGTGCTGTACAGTTTGCAGATTTGATTAACAGTTCGCAGTTAATTTAGGATACTTTAAGGACGATGAAGAAAGGTGTGTTTGCAGATGTTTGCCAATCAAGTAAAATTTTGTAAATTTCATTTATGCTGGTGTTACACAATGTAAAGTTCAGTACAACTGCACACACACAAACAAAATCTTTATTATTTTATTTTTACAACATGTTTCAAAATAAAAACATACATCCTGTTAACTATGCAAACACACATTATTATCACCACGTGGAGCTGGAGATCAAACGGGGCAACAGACAGGAAAAGGAAAGACACTCGGCCGGAAAAATGCCAACAATGGACAAAGGGCTTGAAAATAAACTGTGAACTTGTGCACAGTTATGACCAGAGAGAGATAAATCATGCAGCCGAGCTCACATAAGACAACAAAAATTTTGTGATCTGAGCCAAGACTGATTCAGCCCTCATGTCTTGTGCCTGGGTGGACAAACCCTTTCAGTGTGTGTGTGTTACTGGTGTGCAGCAAATATGGCCACAGGCATATCTTTACAGAATCAAAAGTTGGCTTAATTTTCCACTTTTAACAAAGAACTGACTCTTCAGCCATTTCTAAGTTTGGAATGTCTTAAGCTGTATGACTGTGTTATCACTTGGCTTTTCACAAAGTGACCAGTCTTCCAAACATTCCCCAGCTGAATTTACGATGCCTCAGGAAAGCTTCAACAAACAGTCCCTATGGATCAAAGAGAGTTGTTGAAAGGTTCCAGGTAACCCCAGTTCAAACTGAATTTATTAGATAGTTTAATTAAACAAGTCCAATTCAGAGAACATCCAGACACCAACAAGACACGTCCTCCAGATAACATCCCAATACAAGGTCTATTAGAAAAGAAACCGACGTTTTTATTTTTTTCAAAAACTGTATGGATTTGAATCATGTGCGATTACATCAGACAAGCTTGAACCCTCGTGCACATGCATGACTTTTTCATTCAGTTTTTTCGAGCTAGACATGCCACAACATGTCCTGTGAGGCTTCATCACGGCATTGCTTTTTGTTCTGTGCCCTGCGCCTCCGTCCCGACGCGCAAATTCCTCTGCACGTCTTTTCATGACAAAAACTCCTGTAACAGTGGAATGTGCCATTCATTTCCAAAGTGAACGCTTTGTTGATCCGGGATGTCGTCTGACTACCACAGAAATGGCAGAAGAGTTTGACATAAGCACTTTTTCAGCATGAAAAGACGTGCGGAGGAATTCGCGCGTCGGGACGGAGGCGCAGGGCACAGAACAAAAAGCAACGCAGTGATGAAGCCTCACAGGACATGTTGTGGCATGTCCAGCTCGTCCACAATTTCTCGGATAGTCACACGACTGAAAAGCCACCGAAAGCCGTCTGAATCTTTCGAATGGTGCAAGAGCTGGGCTTGTCCTGTGAGACCAATACGGAGGTGCTTTCGTCCCGCGCCATGAGCGGCTCTGTGACGAATTTCTCTGCTCCTCTTTCCATTACAAAAACTCCTGTAACAGTGGAATGTGCCATTCATTTCCAAAGTGAACGCTTTGTTGATCCGGGATGTCATCTGACTACCACAGAAATGGCAGAAGAGTTTGACATCAGCACTTTTTCAGCATGAAAAGACGTGCGGAGGAATTCATGCATCGGGACAGAGGCGCAGGGCACAGAACAAAAAGCAACGCCGTGATGAAGCCTCACAGGACATGTTGTGGCATGTCCAGCTCGTCCACAATTTCTCGGATAGTCACAGGACTGAAAAGCCACCGAAAGCCGTCTGAATCTTTCGAATGGTGCAAGAGCTGGGCTTGTCCTGTGAGACCAATACGGAGGTGCTTTCATCCCACACCATGAGCGGCTCTGTGGCGAATTTCTCTGCTCCTCTTTCCATTACAAAAACTCCTGTAACAGTGCAATGTGCCAAAAAAGTGCTATGTCCGGCTGTCTTGCCATTTCTCTGGTAGTCAGACGACGTCCCGGATCAACAAAGCATTCACTTTGGAAATGATCTGGTCGTTTGAGCTTGTCGATCGCCGCTTGGTGCGCGGGGCACCATCCGCCACTGTGGGCCGTCTTTAATCCAGTTGTAATTGTCCTTAATCTGTGTGATCTCCATAAGATCTTCACCGAAAGCCATCTGAATTTTCCAAATGGTTTCCACTTGGCTGTCTCTCACACTTTCTGAAAAAATTTTGATGAAGCAAAGCGGCAGTCGATCAGCCAATTTCCTGACAATGAAAATCCGACGAGGGGGCTGGACCACTCCTCCCACAAGGTGTGCTCACAGGCGAATGATGCAACCGACAGGCGTGAAAAAACTCACGAATGCGCACGAAGGTTTAAGCTTGGCTGATGCAATCACACGATTCAAATCCATATACTTTTTTGCAAAAAATAAAAAGGTCCGTTACTTTTCTAACAGACCTCGTATTTGCAAACTGTTCTTCTTTTTGTTTTACTTTTGAGACTCTGTGTGCTTCTTACCCTGTGTGCTGCCATGCAATGCGACTGGAACCTTAATTTCCCTGAGGGAGTCTTCCCAAGGGATCAATAAAGTTCTATCTAATTGATCTAAGTCGTATAACATTCACTCTGCCATGTGGTGGCCATTTACTGTGTACTTAAGAAATGTATTTATTTATTTATAATGGCAGGGGTGTTGGCTAAATGGTTCAACATGCAGATCCACCTCGGATTTGCTGTGGCGGCTCCGAGTGGAAACAAGGGAGCAGCCAAAGGGACTTACTTCCTAGAGTCTCATTCTTTTCTTTTTCCATGCTTTTCATGTCTCATCATCACATATAGTCTCAGCAATAAAATGATGGATCATTACCTACATTGTCAAAATCTGTCACACTTGTGTGTACCTGTACATATGTGAATAAAATTTATATATATATATATATATATATATATATATATATATATATATATTATACAAGTTGTTTTGTCTTGTCTTTGTCTTGTCTTGTCTTGGGATTTGGAGGGCTCTCTGTTGGGACTGTTTACACAGAGACTGCTACCAGCTGCTTTGGACTTGAACTAACAGTCTTTTTCAAGACTTTTTTACTTTTTTTACTTTTTTACTTTTTAATTTTTTTTAACTTTTTACTGTGCTCCAACGCCTAAGGAAGACCTCTAACGGTCGAAACATCGCGACGGAGCACTTTTATCAGCTAACTTTTATTAGCGTTGGCAGGCTAACTAGCTTGCTAACGCTTTCATTTTAATTTTTTTTTATTTATTTTTATTTTATTTTAGCACCGTTGTCGTGCGTTGCCTGTGCTGCTTCATGGCCTGTTTGGTGCCTTGATTGGGGCACTCCTTCTGCTGAATCACCTTTGGATTATTTGCACATTATTTACTTTGTGTGTTTTTTGGAATCCGCTAGCTTAGCGTAGCTACTAGCTCTTAGCCGATTTAGCATGGCGGCTTCTCCTGTCTCTCCCGCACTTTTCTGCTCTGGGTGTGAAATGTTTAGTTATTCCTCGGCCTCCTTTAGCAGTAACGGTACTTGTAATAAGTGCAGCTTATTCGTAGCTTTGGAGGCCAGGCTGGGCGAAGTGGAGGCTCGGCTCCGCACCTTGGAAAATTCTACAGCTAGCCAGGCCCCTGTAGTCGGTGCGGACCAAGGTAGCTTAGCCGCCGTTAGTTCCCCCCTGGCAGATCCCGTGCAGTCGGGAAAGCAGGCTGACTGGGTGACTGTGAGGAGGAAGCGTAGCCCTACACAGAAGCCCCGTGTACACCGTCAACCCGTTCACATCTCTAACCGTTTTTCCCCACTCGACGACACACCCGCCGAGGATCAAACTCTGGTTATTGGCGACTCTGTTTTGAGAAATGTGAAGTTAGCGACACCAGCAACCATTGTCAATTGTCTTCCGGGGGCCAGAGCAGGCGACATCGAAGGACATTTGAAATTGCTGGCTAAGGCTAAGCGTAAATTTGGTAAGATTGTAATTCACGTCGGCAGTAATGACACTCGGTTACGCCAATCGGAGGTCACTAAAATTAACATTAAATCGGTGTGTAACTTTGCAAAAACAATGTCGGACTCTGTTGTTTTCTCTGGGCCCCTCCCCAATCAGACCGGGAGTGACATGTTTAGCCGCATGTTCTCCTTGAATTGCTGGCTGTCTGAGTGGTGTCCAAAAAATGAGGTGGGCTTCATTGATAATTGGCAAAGCTTCTGGGGAAAACCTGGTCTTGTTAGGAGAGACGGCATCCATCCCACTTTGGAGGGAGCAGCTCTCATTTCTAGAAATCTGGCCAATTTTTTTGGATCCTCCAAACTGTGACTGTCTAGCGTTGGGACCAGGAGGCAGAGCTGTGGTCTTATACACCTCTCTGCAGCTTCTCTCCCCCTGCCATCCCCTTATTACCCCATCCCCGTAGAGACGGTGCCTGCTCCCAGACCACCAATAACTAGCAAAAATCTATTTAAGCATAAAAATTCAAAAAGAAAAAATAATATAGCACCTTCAATTGCACCACAGACTAAAACAGTTAAATGTGGTCTATTAACATTAGGTCTCTTTCTTCTAAGTCCCTGTTGGTAAATGATATAATAATTGATCAACGTATTGATTTATTCTGCCTAACAGAAACTTGGTTACAGCAGGATGAATATGTTAGTTTAAATGAGTCAACACCCCCGAGTCACACTAACTGTCAGAATGCTCGTAGCACGGGCCGGGGCGGAGGATTAGCAGCAATCTTCCATTCCAGCTTATTAATTAATCAAAAACCTAGACAGAGCTTTAATTCATTTGAAAGCTTGTCTCTTAGTCTTGTCCATCCAAATTGGAAGTCCCAAAAACCAGTTTATTTGTTATTATCTATCGTCCACCTGGTCGTTACTGTGAGTTTCTCTGTGAATTTTCAGACCTTTTGTCTGACTTAGTGCTTAGCTCAGATAAGATAATTATAGTGGGCGATTTTAACATCCACACAGATGCTGAGAATGACAGCCTCAACACTGCATTCAATCTATTATTAGACTCTATCGGCTTTGCTCAAAAAGTAAATGAGTCCACCCACCACTTTAATCATATTTTAGATCTTGTTCTGACTTATGGTATGGAAATAGAAGACTTAACAGTATTCCCTGAAAACTCCCTTCTGTCTGATCATTTTTTAATAACATTTACATTTACCCTGATGGACTACCCTGCAGTGGGGAATAAGTTTCATTACACTAGAAGTCTTTCAGAAAGCGCTGTAACTAGGTTTAAGGATATGATTCCTTCTTTATGTTCTCTAATGTCATATACCAACACAGAGCAGAGTAGCTACCTAAACTCTGTAAGGGAGCTAGAGTATCTCGTCAGTAGTTTTACATCCTCATTGAAGACAACTTTGGATGCTGTAGCTCCTCTGAAAAAGAGAGCTTTAAATCAGAAGTGTCTGACTCCGTGGTATAACTTACAAACTCGTAGCTTAAAGCAGATAACCCGTAAGTTGGAGAGGAAATGGCGTCTCACTAATTTAGAAGATCTTCACTTAGCCTGGAAAAAGAGTTTGTTGCTCTATAAGAAAGCCCTCCGTGAAGCTAGGACATCTTTCTACTCATCACTAATTGAAGAAAATAAGAACAACCCCAGGTTTCTTTTCAGCACTGTAGCCAGGCTGACAAAGAGTCAGAGCTCTATTGAGCTGAGTATTCCATTAACTTTAACTAGTGATGACTTCATGACTTTCTTTGCTAACAAAATTTTGACTATTAGAGAAAAAATTACTCATAACCATCCCAAAGATGTATCGTTATCTTTGGCTGCTTTCAGTGATGCCGGTATTTGGTTAGACTCTTTCTCTCCGATTGTTCTGCCTCAGTTATTTTCATTAGTTACTTCATCCAAACCATCAACATGCTTATTAGACCCCATTCCTGCCAGGCTGCTCAAGGAAGTCCTACCATTATTTAATGCTTCAATCTTAAATATGATCAATCTATCTTTGTTAGTTGGTTATGTACTACAGGCCTTTAAGGTGGCAGTAATTAAACCATTACTTAAAAAGCCATCACTTGACCCAGCTATCTTAGCTAATTATAGGCCAATCTCCAACCTTCCTTTTCTCTCAAAGATTCTTGAGAGGGTAGTTGTAAAACAGCTAACTGATCACCTGCAGAGGAATGGTCTATTTGAAGAGTTTCAGTCAGGTTTTAGAATTCATCATAGTACAGAAACAGCATTAGTGAAGGTTACAAATGATCTTCTTATGGCTTCGGACAGTGGACTTATCTCTGTGCTTGTTCTGTTGGACCTCAGTGCTGCTTTTGATACTGTTGACCATAAAATTTTATTACAGAGATTAGAGCATGTCATAGGTATTAAAGGCACTGCGCTGCGGTGGTTTGAATCATATTTGTCTAATAGATTACAGTTTGTTCATGTAAATGGGGAATCTTCTTCACAGACTAAAGTTAATTATGGAGTTCCACAAGGTTCTGTGCTAGGACCAATTTTATTCACTTTATACATGCTTCCCTTGGGCAGTATTATTAGACGGTATTGCTTAAATTTTCATTGTTACGCAGATGATACCTAGCTTTATCTATCCATGAAGCCAGAGGATACACACCAATTAGCTAAACTGCAGGATTGTCTTACAGACATAAAGACATGGATGACCTCTAATTTCCTGCTTTTAAACTCAGATAAAACTGAAGTTATTGTACTTGGCCCCACAAATCTTAGAAGCATGGTGTCTAACCAGATCGTTACTCTGGATGGCATTTCCCTGATCTCTAGTAATACTGTGAGAAATCTTGGAGTTATTTTTGATCAGGATATGTCATTCAAAGCGCATATTAAACAAATATGTAGGACTGCCTTTTTGCATTTACGCAGTATCTCTAAAATCAGAAAGGTCTTGTCTCAGAGTGATGCTGAAAAACTAATTCATGCATTTATTTCCTCTAGGCTGGACTATTGTAATTCATTATTATCAGGTTGTCCTAAAAGTTCCCTAAAAAGCCTTCAGTTGGTTCAGAATGCTGCAGCTAGAGTACTGACGGGGACTAGCAGGAGAGAGCATATCTCACCCGTGTTGGCCTCTCTTCATTGGCTTCCTGTTAATTCTAGAATAGAATTTAAAATTCTTCTTCTTACTTATAAGGTTTTGAATAATCAGGTCCCATCTTATCTTAGGGACCTCGTAGTACCATATTACCCCATTAGAGCACTTCGCTCTCAGACTGCGGGCTTACTTGTGGTTCCTAGGGTTTGTAAGAGTAGAATGGGAGGCAGAGCCTTCAGCTTTCAGGCTCCTCTCCTGTGGAACCAGCTCCCAATTCAGATCAGGGAGACAGATACCCTCTCTACTTTTAAGATTAGGCTTAAAACTTTCCTTTTCGCTAAGGCTTATAGTTAGGGCTGGATCGGGTGACCCTGGACCATCCCTTGGTTATGTTGCTTTAGACGTAGACTGTGGGGGGTTCCCATGATGCACTGTTTCTTTCTTTTTTTGCTCCGTATGCATCACTCTGCATTTAATCATTAGTGATCGATCTCTGCCCCCCTTCTCGGCATGTCTTTTTCCTGGTTCTTTCCCTCAGCCCCATCCAGTCTCAGCAGAAGACTGCCCCTCCCTGAGCCTGGTTCTGCTGGAGGTTTCTACCTGTTAAAAGGGAGTTTTTCCTTCCCACTGTGGCCAAGTGCTTGCTCATAGGGGGTCGTTTTGACCGTTGGGGTTTTTCATGGTTATTGTATGGCCTTGCCTTGCAATATGGAGCGCCTTGGGGCAACTGTTTGTTGTGATTTGGCACTATATAAGAAAAAAGTTGATTGATTGATTGATTGTGTCCAGTTAAGACATTTTTAATCAATTGTTTCCAGAATTTATGACTTTCAGATCAAAAACTGATTCATATCAAACTGAACACTATGTTTCCTGCGGTATGCAGGTGGTGCCCCTTTCAGAATCAGAATCAGAATCAGAAAAGTTCTATTGCCATATGAGTGAACAAGTTCACAACATTAGGAAATTGCTGCGGTACTTGGTGCTAACATAAAAGACAAAATTCTGTGAAAAAAAAAATAGAGCAGTAAAACAAATAATATATAATACAAACTTTACAGTATAACAATGTTACAAAATGTACAGAATGTATATGAGCTAAGATAAATATATAAGATATATATACATATACGCGCACATACATACACACACACACACACACACACACACACACACACACACACACACACACACACACACACACACACACACACACATATATATATATATATATATACACGCTGGCTCTGGTTGAAGCGGGGGGATGCGTGGCGTAGTGCGTTACCTGGACACAAGTCGAGGCCTGATCACCCCCGGCTGGGTCACCCAGGTGAGGGTGTCTGATGTAAGACCCGAAACACCCTATGACCCCGGGTACATCACTGAAGATGTGTCCAGGTTGCACCACAAGGTCTATTCTATAACTATATATATATATATATATATATATATATATATATATATATATATATATATATATATATATATGCATACATATACAGTGGTCCCTCGTTTATCGTGGGAGTTACGTTCTAAACATAGCCCGCAATAGGCGAAATCCACGAAGTAGTCAGCGTTATTTTTTACAATTATTGTAGATGTTTTAAGGCTGTAAAACCCCTCACTACAAACTTTATACACTTTTCTCAAACAGGCATTAACATTTTCTCACTTTTCTCTCGTGTGTAAGTTCAAACATTAGCAGAAAAATAAGACCAACCTGTTTTCAGGCCCAAACATTTGTTTGAGAAATAAAAATAGAACGTTTTCCTAGAAATAATTATGATGGCTTTTAGAACTAACAAATTTAAGTTTAATGATGAACCTACGAGGTTGGACACATAAGAAATTATTAATAGTCACTGACCAGTATTTCACAGTTCCTCTGATCGCGCCTCTTCATCCTGGCGCTGCGCCGCTGTCGCGCCTTTTGCCATTGAGTCACACCTCGGTGCAGGTGTCTTTTTCCGAGTGAAGAACACAGTTATGGGTAGTTGTTGGTGCTCTTTTTTCTTCTGGGCAAGAAGATTTTTATACACAGACACACGCTGAACACAACGCGCATACTCTCCCTTCACGGTGCCGCGACCGGCCTGCTTGATGAGGACGCAGAACACAATGCGCTGTAAAAAATAAAAAAAAGCATGCAAAATTGGACTAAAAAAATCTGCGAAACTGCGAGGCCACGAAAGGTGAACCATGTTATAGCGAGGGACCACTGTACACATACATACATATATTTATTTACATAATTATTGTATGGCCTTGCCTTACAATATAAAGCGCCTTGGGGCAACTGTTTGTTGTGATTTGGCGCTATATAAAAAAAATTGATTGATTGATTGATTGATATATACACCCATATGTGATCCGTGCAAACAGAGGGTTGTTAGTGGTGATAGCAACAATCTGGAGTTCTAAAAGTTCTTGTTGATGAGGCTAATGGCAGAGGGGAAAAAACTGTTCTTATGGCAGGAGGTTCTGGTCCGAAGGGACCGTAGCCTCCTGCCTGAGGGGAGGAGGTCAAAAAGGCTATATCCAGGGTGAGAAGGATCGACTCTGATCCGGCCTGAACACCCCAGTGTCCTGGAGATGTACAGGTCCTGAAGAGATGGAAGGTTGGAGCCAATCACCTTCTCAGCAGAGCGTACAGTGCGCTGTAGTCTCTGTATGTCCCTGGTGGTGGCTCCAGCATACCACATGGTGATGGAGGTGGTGAGGATGGACTCGATGATGGCAGTATAAAACTGCACCATGATCCTTGCTGGCAGGTTGAATTTCTTCAACTTCTGCAGGAAGTACATCCTCTGCTGGGCCTTTTTGACAACAGAAGTAATGGTGGACTCCCACTTGAGGTCCTGGGTTACAGTGATTCCCAGGAAACGGAAGGTGTCCATTATGGTGATGGGGGTGTCTGCCAGAGTAATGAACGGGAGAGAGGCTGTGTTCTTTCTAAAGTCCACAATAATCTCCACTGTCTTCTCAGTGTTCAGCACCAAGTTGTTATAGCTGCACAAGGACACCAGTCATTGGACCTCCAGCCTATAGGCAGACTCATCCCCATCTGAGATGAGTCTGATAAGGGTGGTGTCGTCTGCAAACTTGATAAGCTTGACAGACTGGTGATCAGAGGTGCAGCAGTTGCTGTACATGGAGAAAAGCAGAGGAGAGAGGACACAGCCCTGAGGAGTACCGATACTGGTGGTCCGGGAGTCCGAGACATTCTTCCCCAGCCTCACTTGCTGCTTCCTATCCTTCAGGAAGTTGGCAATCCACCTGCAGGTGGAATCAGGCACGTTCATCTGGGAAAGCTTATCCTGGAGAAGATCTGGGAGGATGGTATTGAAGGCAGAACTGAAGTCCACAAACAGGATCCTAGCGTAGGTTTCAGGGAGTCCAGATGCTGCAGAACAAAGTGCAAAGCCAGATTGATGGCGTCATCCACAGACCTATTAGCTCTGTAAGCAAACTGCATGGGGTCCAAGAGGGAGGCCATGAGAGATCTGAGGTGGGACAGAACCAGACGCTCAAATGACTTCATGACTACAGAAGTCAGTGCCACTGGTCTGTAGTCACTGAGTCCAGTGATCCTCGGTTTCTTGGGAACAAGAACAATGATGGAAGTTTTGAAACAGTTAGACATGTGGCAAGCCTCCAGTGAGGAGTTGAATATGTCTGTAAACACTGGGGCAGGCTCATTAGCACAGTGTTTCAGAGTTGCAGGTGAGACACCGTCTGGCCCAGGAGCTTTGCGAGCTTTCAATGTGTTTAATTACATTTCAGATTTAATAAAATATTATTTTAACTTATATCCACTACAGTTGACATATGTGCTTTGTGTCTGATTGTGTTTCCACCATAAGTACCTTACCTGTTACAAACCAGGCGTAGTCTCCCCAGGTCCACGCAGAGATATTTACAGCTGGGGGGCTACAGAGAGAACATGGGTAACAGTTTGATCAGAGGACAGTTGACAGTGATCAATCAGATGGGTGATGAAATTGATGGTTGACAAGAAGCTTACCTGAAGTCAACCTCCTGTTTGGTTGTTCCAATAATAAAAGGAACATCACTGTAGTTTCCTCCCTTTTCCCACAGCTCAAATGGAAAATCTTGGAGGATGTATCCATCCACCACAATGACTGGACCAACAAAGAGTCCTTTGGTGGGCAGGTCAGTAAGGTCATCAGCTGCCCAGAAAGGATACTCCTGCCACGGGATGGCCTGGGAAAACGAGAGTCAGCAGCAATCCATATCGAAATAGTTTTTTTTCTGGAAAATTTTTGGATGAAATCAATTCCTTCCAATGTTCTAAATCTGAATCTTTAATGGATTCCATAAGAGGGTCAAACAACAATACTAATATCACTGTTACTCGATCCTCTTCAAAGAGCAGAGTGCTGATTGAAGATTTACTGACACCAACCACAAGGCAAGATTTTTGCTTATTTCTTTGTTTTTACATTTTGGCTTCCCTCTCCACTGATGTGTAGCAGATGATGAAAATGAAAAATTTTACTTGCACCGTGCCTCAGTTCTACTGTAAAATCAGCAAGAAATGATCTAGATGAGGATTCCAGAAGTTTTAAAATCCATCTGTGGTGATATACTCAGAGAAACACTTGCTAATTTATACGCTCACACACACTCATCTTCAACCTCTTATACAAAATCATGTCATGGGATCTTCTCTCGAATCGCGGGGCTAATTTATACAAATGACTATGAAATTCTGCAACTTCAATGTTTCATCTGGATTGTCTTGAGTACCCAGGAAGGAAGACACAGGAGATGCTGGAGAGATTATATTTCCCAGATGGAACCTCAATTTTCCTGAGAGTCTTACTAAGGGATCAATAAAGTTCTAATCTAATCCAATCTAACTATGTGGGCTTCATGGAACCATTTCAGGCAGAAATGGGCACGGTTCGCTGTTGTCTGGTCAATGTTTTTCCTGGATAGCTTGTTACCATACCAATTAATATGTGTAAGACCATGTCAGTGTGGACACACAGATCACATCTGGTCACTTGCTACACACACACACAGACATTATATATATATATATATATATATATATATATATATATATGTCATGCCTATCTAACTATTGCAACTGCAGCATTTTTTATACAAATGTTACACAACAATTAAAAGTATGCAAAATAATCTGGACTCCAGTCTGCAGGTTTGCTTTTCAAGAAACATGAATTGTAACACAAATCAATCAATCAATCAATCAATCAACTTTTTTCTTGTATAGCGCCAAATCACAACAAACAGTTGCCCCAAGGCGCTCCACATTGCAAGGCAAGGCCATACAATAATTATGAAACACAGTCTACGTCTAAAGCAACACAACCAAGGGATGGTCCAGGGTCACCCGATCCAGCCCCAACTATAAGCCCCAGCGAAAAGGAAAGCCCTAAGCCCAATCTCAAAAGTAGAGAGGGTATCTGTCTCCCCGATCCGAATTGGGAGCTGGCTCCACAGGAGAGGAGCCCGAAAGCTGAAGGCTCTGCCCCCCATTCCACTCCCACAAACCCCAGGAACCACAAGCAAGCCCGCAGTCCGAGAGCGAAGCGCTCCAACGGGGTAATACGGTACCATGAGGTCCCCAAGACAAGATGGGACCCGACCACTCAAAACCCCATAAGCAAGAAGAAGAACCCCAAATTCCACTCTAGCATCAACAGGAAGCCAATGAAGCCATGAAAACCTCTTTACTGTATAAAGCTGGAACTGTACATTTATTTCATTTAATACATTATTTATCTTCCATTTTGAGTATATATATAGTAGTGAGACTTTTGAATGGAAGCCCTTTTCAAAGAGACTCCACTTTTACTTCAGCAGAGAAGCTTTTATCCCAGGACACTAATAAATCTTGATGGTATTTCAGCATGAAGAAAAGGAATGTCTGTGTTACCACCCCAGATTTCAAAGCATGAAAAAGAAATCCTGACAAATTTCTTCCTTAACTTTCATAGTATTATTAGACACAGTGATCTGATTGTGTCCCTCAAGTAACTGACGATCTCTCAAAACAAATGACCCATTTTAAAAAGAAAACATGTCCAAAATGTCTGAGCTATAAAGTTCAATTACATATCTGATTATATTCTGAAATATTAACTAACCGTTTTACTATTAGGCCAAGAAATAGGGAAAATCTCTCCTGTCCCATTCAGTTATTAAAGAACTGCCACACTGCTTTGACACAAAATTAACCCTTTGTCCGCTTTTACACTATAAACACCTGCTGAAGTAATGCAATGAGTTCCAGCAGAGTCTTTGATGTCTCCTACCTGGAGGACCTGTTGGACGGAGAGATGACGTAGGCAGGTGAGGTCTTCGCAGCCGGTCTTTTGCAAGAAGATAAGGTTGGCAGACTCGGCCTGCTTCAGTGTGGCGTTGAGCACAGACCAGCCGCTCATGTCCACCGCTGCATGGAAAAGACCCTTTGCCAATGGAGACATCATCAGAGTCCACACTGAGGTCCCCCCTTCCACAGACAAAAAGTAAGAGAAGGTTTTCAGCCTCATTTCAAGAAGACTGGGTTCAACACAATGGCTGTGTCTTTTGAACTGAGGAAATGTACAATCCATTTAAAGTGTGTTGGGACCATTTCTCGTTGCTTAATACATCATTCAGGGGATCAGGTGATAGATGGCACAGGAACTGCGAAATTCCTCAAATAGTGTAACAATGAATTCAAAATTCAACAGGAAAAATAAGTTAGAAACAAACAGACTGTGAAAAAAGCTCTTAAGTCTAATCAATTTACTTATCGACAGTGTTGCCACAGTTACATTGAAAAAGAAATTCAATTACTGATTACCGATTGCTCCTTGAAAAAGTAACTTAGTTACTTTACTGATTACTCACTTGTAAAAGTAACTAAGTTAGATTAGTTGGTTAGAATGGTAACTGAATTATGTAAAAACAGTCATTGCTGAATACTGCAGGAACATGTATCTTAAGATAACACTATTTTATGTATAATGTGTTTTGGTTATAAACGTTTTTAAGGTTAAAGGCCTTGATCCAAGGAAACATACAATAAAGTAATGTTTTCATAAAATGCATAATATTCTGTGTTCCTAAATTGTTATAGAAAAACAAACATTCTGTTTTCTGAATAGAGCAATGCCAATCCTTAATTCATAAGACATAAATATATAACTTTATGTGGTAAAAACTTTTATTATTTTTTTACTATTAGTTGTATTATGGCAGCCATATTGGGAAATGGCTGGCATGTATGGTTCAAGAAATACTATAAATAAGTTTGGGAGGCTCAAAAACTTATATTTAGACACCAAGATTGTTCAAATTGGATGATTCGTTCAATGAAAACAATTATTTTAAGTTTTTGGCAGCCATTTTGAACATCAGGTGGCCATTTTGAATTTTGGGTCTTAGCATATTTTTGCTAAAAGATGACCTTTGGGGAAATATTTGGGATAAAACAAAACTTTCTAGCACTTGCAGAAAGCTTCTGCATTGGGAGATTTCTGGAATTTGGCTTTTTGACCTTGGTCATTTCATGACCTTGAAAATGACCTTAAAACTCAAAAATCAGGGCGGCATCCGGCCTAACCTTGTTTAGCATATACTAATTGACCAAACCAACATGGTTGCCGGCTTTTATCAAAGAAACGCCATCTAAATAAAAATTTCAGCACTTGGCTGGCCCACTACAATACAATGACAGTTATCATGAGATGGCAAAAGCCCAGCAGTGACATTCAATCACTCAGTGGAAATAAGTCTTTTCAACTGGACGAAATCTCAAGCAGGCCAGACTCATAGAGATACAGAGATGTTCACGTCATTTTTTTGCAAGCTTGAGTCAAGTCTTTAATCGCAAGTCCAAATCAAGTCTCAAGTTTCTGGCCATCAAGTCCATCCCTAAAACTGCATTGTTAGATCTTATTCAAATTCCAAACTCAACTCAAGGGCATTATTGTCAACATATTCATCAACCCTCAATGGTGTTCATGAGTCTCTAACCTCAAGTCCAAGTCTCAAGTCTTTAAGGCTGAGTCGCAAAGTCAAGTCTGAAGTCACATTTTTAAGTCAAGATTGAAAACCTATTTTTATTCTCTTTCTTATGAATAGTTTTTATTTTTTTTATCTGTTTTATTCTTTTACGTCTGTTTTTAATTATGTATTTGAATTTGTTTAATTCATTTTTAACTTATTTATTTACATTTTATGTTGAAATGTTCTGTGTAAGGTGCCTTGAGATGGCTTTTGCTGTGATTTGGTGCATTATAAGCTAATTAAATAGAAATTAAATTGAATTAAAGTTACTATTTGTGTAACTTGAGTCCAAGTCTCAAACTCGAGTTCCCTTGTCTGGTGAGCCATGTTTTCGACCAAAATCACAAACCAAACAACACAGAATAGGGCAGCGCAGTCTCTTTGAACCCGTGCCTGATATCGCGGGATTTGGCCACTTCTGGGGACAGTCTCCCGTTGCGCAATACAAACACAGTATAACTTCACACAGATAAATGGTGTACCATTTGTTTTCGGCTGCAATCACCAAAGCAGTTGCGAAAAGTGGAGTTTTTTTTTTCAGTTCCCAGCAGAGAAGGGAAAACGACGCAAATGGGAGCGGTCGTGTCGATAACTGTTAGCCTACATAGCTAACCATAGCAGCTGTGTTCTCTTGCCTGCAAAACCGCCTTGACATGTTTGAGCTTCAGGTCATAAACAAACCACAACACATCCACCACCATATCATCACTTCGTCTTTGCATTTTCACTTTATTTGACGTGTAATTTGCCCAAAACTCTGAGAGGGCTGTTCCCGGATGTAGGATTATTGCGTCATATTTTAACCATTTAGCGCTCCACTGCCAATTGTCAGACCATGCAGTGACAGAAATGTTGCAGCAAAACAAGCTAATATAGTCCAGTGTTTACAATGTCAGACAACCAGAAAGGACAACCAAAAGGGAAGAACAGAGTCTAACAGAACCCTCAAAACAACAACACATTTCACGTCAGTCAGTTTCCATACCCGAGCTGTGTCCCACTATGGTGACTTTCCCAGGATCTCCTCCGAACACGTGAATGTTTCTCTGGACCCAGTGCAGAGCTGCAATCTGGTCCATGAAACCATAGTTCCCTACAAACACAGAGATAAACACAACCCACTGATTACCCGAAGCAGCTCTGACATGACCTCCTTTCCAGTGTCCCAGAAACAACACCAGTTCCTGTAACACTCCAGCAGCTTGAACTAAGTTTAATTCTTCCGATAAATGCAAAAAGAAAATATGGTGCGGAATTAGGAAAAGCAATAATTAGAAATATAAGTGCTGGAGAAGTCATGGCTCCTGTAAGAAATAAAAAAAGAGTCACGCCTTCACACAAATGCAACGTTATGTCACTCAATGGGTCACTTCAAACCAAGGTCTCCTGGTCAAATTAAGTAACAAATCAATTACACTGACACATACACAAACAGACGCAGTGCAGCATGCTGGGAAACTGCAAGCAAACGCTAATGTCAGTGAAACAAATGACTACACAAGAGAAGCAAACCTTGTTTATCCAAATCCCATTAACATTCATTATTAAGTGTTCACATCTTAATGGAAAGGTGCAGAGTGGGAGTGCACTGTAAACATGATAAATATTTCAACAGTATGAAAACGCGGAAGGTAGCTTTCAAGAGAAGCACAACCACCCACTATACCTGTGCAACACACTGTAGTGATTTAATGTAAGTCATTAAAGTGTTCCTAAAAGTACACTCCAGTCCATAAGCATTTGGACAGTGACCTTTTTTGTGGCAATTTTACCTCAATACACCAGCACAATGTAGCTAAATCTAGAGCACTGTGTTCAAAGAGCGAAAAACGTCCGCCAACACGAGTTTCCAATTCCACAAAATTTTAAATGCGAAAAAAAATTTCAAGGTCAAAGGCCTGTTAGAAGTGGCTTTTCATAAGTTAAATTAGATGTGATTAAATGTCAGGAGTGTTTAGTTCATGCACTTGAATTGAATTTTTTTGTGGTGTTGTCAGGTTGTAATTATTTTTTTCGGTTTCTGAATTCTTTTTCAGATAATTTTCAGAGAACATTAGATGTGCTAGTTTAGCCTTTCAGCTTTAATTTGGGTGGGGTGGGGGGGGGTCATCAAAAAGATCACATTAATATTTAGGAACACTATAAACAAAAAAGTTTACTAAAGTATAGCAATAAGGCACAAACACATAGGCAGTGGCAGGCAAAGTTCAGCTAATCCGATAGCAGATAATCATCGAAGCTAATGTAAGCCAATTATCTTCAGATAAATTTAGTGCCAATAACTTTCAGTCCAATGACATTTTTTTTTTGCTGGTAAAGTGAGCAAAGTTTAACAGTCAAAAACGTTTGTAAAACCTAAAATCAAACATTTTAGTCCGTCTGTTGTGTGTTTATTTATGGCAGACTGCCTGTCGCTTGCTGATGATGTTATCATTAAGCGCAAAACATGGCCAGTCGACGCATGGAGCATTGTGGGTAGCGTAGTTCAGGTTCACTGTGGACATTACAGTGTTTCCGTCCGTTGTCCCTTGGAAATCTGCTGCAAAACCCATCACACCCTGTGCAAAAAGAATTATTTAAATTTCTAAAGGACATTGGATTACTTCATCACATCTAAACAGATGACTATGGCTGCAAAGAGTTAAGGTTTTGTAAAATCTCAGCAATTACTCGCCAGCCCGGTAAGTGGCGGCAAATGCACCTTAAGCTGGTGCCGTCCACCACTGGATCCGAAAGTAGAAGAAGTGTTATCGTCTGCTCGACACAAAACAAAACAGACTAATTTTAACATTAATTTATTTTATTTCTTTGTGGCTGACAGTATCGCCAAGACTCAGTGGGAGAGAGGAGCTCTCATGGCGCAGCTGTGTACAGACTGGGACGTTTCTTCACCGTTTAGACCATTCTGAATAATCTCAGGATGATTATTTTTTCAGATGAATCCCACTGAAACCAACAGGTAAGAATTTATATTTACTACGTGTATTTTACTCTACCAATCAATGCATTAATGGACGTATTTCGGTTGTTTAAGCCACAGGGTTGAAAGCATATGAAAAAAGCAGCAACTTTTTAGTTTGTAAATGATGGTGTATCTAATACCGGGATAAACTGTGACTTCTAATACTGTGTTTTACCACTTTTGAAAGATGATGACAGTGTTTGGGGTTTTATTTTTTAATTCATTCATTTTTCGTGTGTTCTTGTGTGTTTGTGATCCTTGAATTTACCCAGCAGCCCCTGCGGCGCTTAAAGTGAAACTGGTTTATCAGAAGCCGAAAGTGTAATCTGATGTGGCCGCGTCCGAATCAATACTAAAAGTTATTGGTTATCTGTAACATGTGAAAACATTCAGCTGGTTGAATGAAGTCAAACTAAACGTTAACGTTACAAAAACTAAGCAAACGATAAAAAAAATGTCAAGAACTACAGCAAAACAAAATATAGACGAAGTGAGGTTTGTGGTGGCATTTGGTCAAATTTTTCGACTTTAAAAATCCTGATCAAGCGCCAGCTACAGGGACGAAGCTGCGCAAAGCTTAAACGATGCCAACAAAAGTCCAGACTTCTTGTTTTGTTTGGGCTTCGTTGCCCTTCGTTAACTGCTGTGTGACCGGGCCTTAAGACATAATGTAAAATATACATTAAATGTGATTTTCAATGCTAAATATAAACGGCCAAAAAAAATCTGTAATCTGGATCAGATCTGGATGAAACTTTGTCAGTCGATAAGGGATACCATCCTATACATAACAGTGTCAAATAT
The DNA here is from genome assembly GCF_902500255.1 of Thalassophryne amazonica. Classification (NCBI taxonomy): domain Eukaryota; kingdom Metazoa; phylum Chordata; class Actinopteri; order Batrachoidiformes; family Batrachoididae; genus Thalassophryne; species Thalassophryne amazonica. Next base: position 147,430,826 of record NC_047104.1, on the reverse strand, counting down.
GAAAGAAATTGGATCTTTTTTGACAGAGCTGTGAGTTTTAGAAAATTCGTTCAGTGTTAAAGGACAGGGATTTTTCCAATTTTCCAACATTTTTCCTGACTTTGACCTTTGGCCAATGACCTTGAAAACTGAGTCAGTTCTTGTCTATTAGGATATGAATCCTCTGTAAAACATTTCATAACAATATATGAAAAATTGTGGGTTACAGGCTGTTCACAGACAGACAAAACAAACAAACGGGTGAAAACATTACTTCCACCCAACTTCGTTGGTGCAGGTAAAACGTCTGGCTCCCCATATTTTCATCCTGATTTAAGGTTTTTCTATCCCTAATAAACACTAAATGTGAAACAGTTAATGTTTGCCTTTTTAGTAAATATTCCCTGTCAACTGCTTCAAATTAAATCTTTGACAGTAAATCTGTTTACTTCAATAAAATGGTGAGAAACATGTTCTCCTTCCAACAAATGGATAATATAAACTAAATAGTTGTTAGCTGTGGCCCTCGTGGATGGTCCACCAACAAGTGAGCTGGGCTAAACCAGCGGGCCCCAACATTGTTCTGACAGATTATCTGCCACTCACAATTTACAGCTCTTACTCACTGACCCACAAGTAATTAGCCAAGTCTGGTCTCTGCCAGCTTTTATGTGTCTGAATATACAGGTACTGGGGAAGTAAGAGTGACAGGTGACCTTCAGGTTAATAACTGCTGGACATGGCCAACTGCAAGTCACGACATATAGAAAGTGGTTTAAAAACAAAAATTGTAATTCAGCGCCTGATGACCAGCATTGTTTTTAAGCAGCATTTATTATTCAAATGTAACCAAAGGGCAAAGAACTGTATTTCAGAATGAATATGACAGTGAAATTTTTTGCAAACTTGTCTCTGTGCATCACCACAGGGGAGTTGGAATGAAACAGTCAAGATGAACTTCTAGTGGACACAGTCAGGAAAGATGACAAGCAGAGCTGTTGCTTTCCAAAGAGCAATAACTGTGTAGGCCCGTCAGTAGGCAGCCAAATGGCTTGGTAGTAGGCAGCTGAAAGTAGGTGTGGTGGTTGGTTGCTGCAGTTTGTTGCTGCTTTGGCTGTATTGTTGTGATACACTTGCAATATTAAAACCATGAACAAAATATTAATGTAGTTTGGGTGGTTCTGGCAGTTTGTTAACAGCTTTTGGGCTGGAAACCATCAGCTGTATATGACAACACTGCCCCTGAATCAAAATGTATTATTCTGCAGAATAAAAAATGTGTTTTTTGCAATGTAGTACAAAACCAATGACTCCTCACTCACACTTCCCCTGCTTATTTATACCCTTTGTCAAAGTTGTAAACAATATTCAGTGTGTAGCTATTGTGTATGAATGGAAGGAAACAGGATGTTACACCCATTGTTGTTTGCACATGGAAAAAAAACACCTATACTATTGAGCAAAGGGTGTGAATACTTACACTCACAGAAATATTTGCCCTAACTTTTAAGATTTATGTAATTTGATTACATGACAGATTCCCATTTACTTTTTTTTAGATAATTTTAATACAAAACCTACCGAATAAACCTTACATGATGCATATTCATTAATCCTATTTATTTGAAATGCATAATCCTCAGCTTTATGTATTTAGTATTAATAATAAAGTATATTGTCTGAATTGCATAATAATTATGTTACCTATGTATAGGTAACATAATTATTATGCAATTCAGACAATATACTTTATGTATTTTAAATAAATACTGTCATTATTATTGATTTAGAGTAATTATATTTTATTCATACTAAATACATAAAGCTGAGGATTATGCATTTCAAATAAATAGGATTAATGAATATGCATCATGTAAGGTTTATTCAGTAGGTCTGTATTAAAATTATCTAAAAAAAAGTAAATGGAAATCTGTCGTGTAATAAAATTACATAAATCTTAAAAGTTAGGGCAAATATTTCTGTGAGTGTATGTACATGTAACGTCTTAGTTTTTATTTATAATAAATTTGCTAAAAAAAAAACACTTTTCTCATGTTGTTATTATGGGGTGTTGTGAGTAGAATTTTGAGGGAAAAATTAATTTACTTCATTTTGGAATAGGGCTGTAACATAAAATGTGGAAAAAGAGAAGTACTGTGAATACTTTCCGGATGTACTACAAGCCAGTGGCCACAACCTGGTTCCTGATTGCCTAAGAGGTTGTGGCTTGTTTTATGTAAAACCACAGATTACACTATGCCAGTTAATTTCACAATTCTGGGGCAGATAAGGATCCAGAAAAATACAAAATCCACAGGTAAAAAACAAAATAAACAAAATGTCCAGAATCAAAGGGCCGGACTACGGTGTAGGATGAATATGACTAAAAGCTGCTGCACCTTGGCAGAAGAACAATATGCTCTCTAGTTCACAAAATTTGGATTGCAGTTGTGGGGTCAAATGTATTTCATTTGTTAATATGAAGAAGGAGTCAATCATTTGGACAAACCTTCCCATTCAACTGAATGAAGTTAAGGTCTTCAACACATTTCAAAACTAATATGGGACAATAGCAATTTATTCTAAATATAAAGGATTAAATCATCACTTGTACAGCCAGTTTTCTTGAAACAACTCAGAGGACATTTGGAGAACATTTCCAGCCCAATGAAGATGTCTCAGACTTCATTTCCATCAATCATTATGAAATGCAAATATTATAGTACAGCACAGTTATTCCGTCTCAATTAGGCCATTCTCAAAAACAGAGTGACCATGCTGGAAGGAGACAAGTGAGGGAAGCCACCAAGATCCCCAATGACAGCTCTGAAAGAACAATAGGCTCCTGTGGATGTGAGTGGAAAAACTTGGAACTGTGCTACATCTGCCGGTTGCATCTCCACGCACAGCTCCATGTTGAAGTGGAGTAAACAGCGACTATAAAATGGGAAAACAGTGCAAATCAAGGCTCAGGTTTCCCACGTGCCTTCTGGCAAACTGCAGCTGAAATTAATGTTCTTTGTCGTGTATTTTCAGTGAATATGACATATTCCGTTTTCCAAGCGATGCCACAAGCGCATACGCTATCAATGCAATTGTACGCCTTTTTCCACTTTGTCTGCTGACGGACCATCTAGCAAATTCCTTAAGAAAGCCGATCCCAAAGTCACATTCTTCCACGATGTAAACATGAAAAAAACACTGGTTTTGCCATATATTGGAGTTCTGTGTTCATAATGAGGAGAAAAAAAATCTAAAATTTGACCATTTTAAAGCATAAATATGCTTTTTTGGGGGGTTGGACAACATAAAAGAGTACTCCTGTTGCCTGAGCAGTTTCTCTGCTTGTCTCGGAGAAACACCATTCAAATCGAACCTTAAAGGACAATGTAAAAGTACAACTGTTACTATTCATCACTAACTGACACTTTCATCCCTTTTTCTACAGCAGCAAAATGCCACTTCTATAAATTTCTTAATTCAGATCCATCATAAAACAGAGAAGAAGTATTATATTATGCTACCTCAACAATGCTCAGATGTTCAGATAACATTACCTTGTATGTCCACTGTAGACTGACCTGAGGTGTTGGTTGGAGAACCTTCTCTCAGAATCTCAAGTGCCAAGAAACCAAAGGCATTGAGTCTGTAGTTGAAGCTGACGTAAACAATTTCTGTGTCGGCCGCCAGCTTCTCTGTCGGTGAGTAGGTCTTCTCTCCTCCGCTCAACATGTGCAGGTAGCCACTATGGATCCAAACCATGACGGGCAGCTTGGCGTCTGACTGCAGCGTCGGCGTCCACACATTGATAAAGAGACAGTCCTCTTGGCCCATGATCTTTCCCGTGCTTTTTAATGGTTGTACCTGAGAGCACATACTGCCGAAGCGACGGGCATCTGAGACTTTAGTTTTACACAGTGGCTTGGCTGGAGGAGCCCAACGCAAATTACCAACAGGCGGCGCAGCATAGGGCATGCCCTTAAAGGAGAAGGCTCCATTTTTCTGAAAATGGAAGATTAGAGTGACACTAAATAGTACAGATAGATGAAACAATAAGTCAGACCCTGATTAAATTCCCCATTCTTTTACTGATGGCTCATTCACAATCAACACTGTGTCCCCTAATTATTTTCAGTGATATACAGCGAGGAAAATAAGTATTTGAACACCCTGCGATTTTGCAAGTTCTCCCACTTAGAACTCATGGAGGGGTCTGAAATTTTCATCTTAGGTGCATGTCCACTGTGAGAGACATAATCTAAAAAATGCGGAAATCACAATGTATGCCTCATTTAATGGCTTGGTCAAAACTTTGAAAAATAAATGCCTGCCTTAAATAAGTGCCATGCATTATATGCATTAAAAAGATTACATTTGGTCGAGTTACTCTTTTTTGTAATTCCGCTGCGGAGTGGTACCTTAACACTAATAAGCCCAGACTTTAGTCTGCAGTGAAAATCCCCCCAAAGTTTAGCATATGACCAACCTCCTCCCTTTGTTATATAAATGAGCTGAGTCCCTGTGTGCTTTGGATAGCCTGCATAGGTAATAACATATGGAGGCTGACATAGGTTTCAGCAGAGAAAAGCAGTCTATTGTTTTTTTTGGAATGTTGCCAATTAAGACTTGAAGGCAGTTTCACTTCGGCACCAACCTCCTCCCTTTGTTATATAACTGAGCTGAGAGTTCAACCATAAACAGGGGATGCCTTTCACACAGACTCCAGATTTTACAATGTCATAACCAATGCAATCAAGAAGGATCAGACTGGAGACTATTCTGTTCATGAAACTCCACAGACAGCATTCAGTGGATCTGGAGGGCCAACAGAGTTTGCAAAATGCAAAATCATGACTCGCCTTCAAAGCTTCCTGTGTTTGGTGGATATCAGCATGTTGTTGACCATCAGAGACTGCACAGTTCAGGAGGGCTGTAGAACAAACCCCAGGTGGCAGATGAGCGTCTATGAGCTGATGGCGTTCCTTGCAATCCTTTTCCAAAGGGCTGCCAAGGGCTATGTTGGTGCCATGCGATTCATGTGGGCCAACAGATTCAGCAACCCAGATATCAAAGCCATAATGCCCCATAACCGCTTTCTTGAAATAAAGCGGGACCTTCACTTTGACAATAAGGACACCCTCAAAGAATGCTTACAAACAGACAAATTTGCAGCAATTTTTGACATCTGACAGCAGTTTGTTCAGAAGTGTGTATCGTCTTACAGTCCAGGGCAGCATATTACCGTGGATGAGCAGTTATTTCCGTCAAAGGTTCATTGTCCCTTTCTGCAGTACATTACATCCAAGCCTAACAAGTTTGGAATCAAGTTTTGGATTGCAGCAGATCTGGACATGAAATACATGTGTAATGCCATCCCTTACTTGGGAAAAGATCCCACTCGTCCGGTGGGAGAGAGGCTGTCAGAGAATGTTTTTAAAGTTGATGGAACTATTTATGGACCAGAGAAGGACTGTAACTATGGACAATTTCTCCACCTCTTTGTCTTTGGCTAACAGGCTTCTTCAACAAAACACAACTCTGCTTGGCACCATCAACAAAAATCATAGGGAGCTACCAGCAACTGCCAAGGAAACCTCGGGCCACCAGTTGTACTCAACACAGGTGTTCACATCTGGAAGTGCCTTGCTGATGGTGTACGCAACAACAACTAAAAAAAAACAGAAATCTGTCTGTCTTCTGAGCACCATGCATCAGAAAGTGGAAATTGTGGACACCCAAAAACAAAAACCGAACATTGTTGTTGATTACAACCATTTCAAATGCGGTGTTGATATCATGGACCAGAAATTACACAACTACTCCGTGCATGCAGGAACACAGAGATGGCCCATGGCTGTGTTTTACAACCTGTTGGACATGGCTGCCAAAAATGCACATGTTTTATACATAGCATGTACAGGATCAAAAGAACGTCGGCAATTGTTCAACCTGGAGCTCGCTGAGGAACTTCAAAACAGACATTTGCAGGAAAAGTCACTAGGGGAAGAGCGCAAACAGCAGCGTTGTGAGATGAGAGTTTCTCAGAAGAAAAAGACACAGTGCCAGGTGTGCATACTCTGCAATAATCACAGAAGCACTGATCGTTGTGTATACTGCTGAAAATACACCTGTGGCAAATGTAGGAAAGACGCACCTTGGGAATGTGGAAACTGCTAGTTATGACAACTGTATGCTACATTTGTGTGCTTTGTATAGTCGTTGTATAGTAACAAGCCTTTTTTAGAGAAATAATTTTTTTATTTTCTTCCTGATGTTATACCTTCTGTTTGTTGTTATTCCAAGATGAAATGTTTTTTTTTTTTGAGGGTGCTAATCCCAGTTCTATGATATTGTGAGCTTAGTACAGTAAATTGTCATTGTAATTGGTGTTTAGCCTACAACCAAATTGCCATTCATGAAGGATTTTCATCAGAAATACTTCTGCCCTAAAATGACAGGCAATTATTATTGTTTTTGTGACAAATAGAAAACATATCTTGGATCAAATGATAAAAATAGGGTAAAACTGTTTGTTGGCTAAATAAAATATAAAATGAAAAATTGTTACTCTTAGTACATGAAATAAGATATGACCTCAATGAAATTGACTGCAAAATGAATAATGTTGCAGGGGCAGTGGAAACTAATGATGGCAGACAAACTGAGAAGTCATCTCCAGCTGAAAATATACTTTTGCACTCAGGCTCAATCAGATACGACAGAGGAATGTGACCGATTGTTTCTTTGGAATGTGCCCAGACAGTTTCACTTGAGCTGCATGTTAATTCCTGTCCGAAAGTTAGCATATGGAGAGGAATTAACATATTTTACAAAGGGGGCACGGATCAGCAATAAAAATCTCTGGGCCTGCCAGTGTTAAAATCCTAAAGCCTGATTTCTGCCTCTACAACTCCATAACTCAGTGACCACGCAATGATGTCGACGTGTGCGTGACCCTTTTTAAAGTTCTCTGTCGCGTTGGTGAGTGTCTTAATACAATGGCTTTTTCTGGATCAGTTTGTCCTTCAACAAGCTCCACTTCTTTATACAATGATCAACATCCAAACCAATGGAACGGTACATGCAATTTCCTCCATGAATTGCGAGTAATTTGAGCGTCTATTTCTGACTCCATGTTGTAAAGTTGGTCATATTTGCGGACTTTTCTGCCCAACATATTTGATCCATGATCGAAATTTAATCAGCAGGTGCACTGCAAAAACTATTAAAATATGATGGGAGAGGAAGGAGTGAAAGCATAAAAGTGACCAGTCCAGTTCTCGCGGTTGCCGTCATTTAGCAGGTGTACATCAGGCTATGGAGAGGGTTCGCAGCCATGCAGAGGGCTATGATCTAAAGCACTTGTCTTTGGTTCGTCACACCAAGAGATATGTGTGAAACTTAACACCATATTACAGTTCAGGCAACAAGCAGCATTTTGTTAATAATGCCTTGAATTATGCCCTGCCTCGTTTAGCATAGTTCGTAAAAAATAAACTCACGGGCTTTTAATCAAGGAAATACGGTACCCACTTTTCTCGGCTAGTGTCAGTGCTGAACTTCATTTCACACCTCTGATGCGACTGAACTATCCCAAACTGCTTTGTCCGGTACATGCAAGGGGTTTTTAATGGAAATACATTGCGATGAGGCGGGAGGTTTTGTCCGATGTGAGCAAAAATCTGTTATACAAAATCCGGTACACACAGTGTTTATTAGATGGAAAACCATACAAAAGCATTGGGTCTTTTGCTATTATGTGGTGAGTGTGAGTATCTGGTTATACCATGACGGTTTAGGCAAGTTTTACTGTATACTGTGTCTAACAGTAACTCCCAGTTTGAGAAAGATGATGGTTGCACTTCAAAGGCACCATCATCTTCACAGACATTGAGAAGACTTTATACTTACATATGTTCCTTGGTACTCTCCACAGTCAGTGGACACCTGGGCAATAGCTGGATGAGGCGTATTGGCTTTGTAGCCCAGGTAGATGGCGAGATTGAGCAGCAAGAAAACGCAAACACAGATAAGAAAGATGCAACGCTTGGAAAGCACTGCGAAGGGGCTCACGTAGTGTCTGTGAGACACATACTGCACCTCGTCCTCTTCTTCATCCTGCACCAGGTAGCGGTATGCCGTCCTATCCTGGACCTCAAACACATCCTCATTCATCTTCACTCTGTGATTGGTCAGAAAAAATGGAGTTGTAAAGTTTAGATCACCTCACTTCAGCGGTGGAGGTGTGTGTATATTTTATACTTCTAAATAATCACAAAAAAGTCTCTTATTTTCTTAACAGCGTACATGTTTGCATTATTCATCAACCAGTCAAGTTGAGTCAATCCAAACCACTAAATCTGCAAAAGAAAATAAGTCCTCTTTTTTTTTTTCCTAACTTACACCCACGGAAAGATGGTGATTAAATGTTTTTATAACTTTCAATGTCAAACATAGCTGAAACATTTATCATGAGTGGAAAACATTTTTTTGATGATGCAAACACATTTGTACACTTTGCACACTTGGCAATTTGTGTTTTTTTTAAGCTACAATTATTGTATTGTTGCTCATGATGTTTTATAGGGAAGCTTAAAAAAACAACAATCTGACAGCTGAGCAAAAACATCTGCAGACATTCAGACTAGAATGTTTGAAATACAGTTTTTACACCGAGATGTTTCAACCATATTCCATTGAACTGTTTGGCAGCTGCAGCATATTTCCGTGTGGAATGTCAACACGTGTGCGATACACACACACGGAACGTGTTGAGGGGGGAGCCGACACTCTGGCACGCCACAGGTGTGTTGCACAACGCCACAGTCGTAGGGGCAGTTAGACAAATTTCTCATCCAGCTCAAAAGTGATCACGCGCTCTCTATTTTCTTCCTGACAGCACAAATGTCCACACATTTTGTAAGTGTCCAGCAAGCGGTGTTGGATGTTTGCGTGTGTCACCTGGAATATGGCCGACACCTGCCGCGAGAGGGTCTTTCGCCCGTTGGTGTGCACGAATAGTTGTAGCGACAGGTGTACGAGGCGTTAGAGGCAGCTCCAATTTTTCACGAATGGCATGCAATTCCTCCTTTGTGCGCTAGTCAGCTATAATCGTGTTATGTGTGAAGGGGCCCTTAAGACGGCACCGACACGGAAACTGCACTGTACATATTTCACATGCCAGCGTCAGTTTAACTTTGGATTTATCTTTTAATTTCATCAAAGCAAAGCAGCAGCTCTGCAAGTAAAACTTACCAAAATGGAATCACACACACTGAAAGGAAAGTGAGACACCAAAAAACTACTACACAGAACAAGAAGCTCAGTGGGATAAGGAGTTGGACTATGTTAACCTGGGTTCAATTCCCTGTCATCTTACTTGTTTTTGTCCTTGGCCATGACATTTCATCTGCACTGTTAGACTGGGTGTAAGGACACACTGTGAATCGTATCTCGAAGCCTGTTGCATTTTATTACCCGAGGCCAAAATATGGCCATCAGGTATTGCAGAAGGCCTTATTAAAATGTTTGTATATTTTAGAAATCATTTATGGTTCTTTTGCAAAAAGCTAGTTATTTCTTCTGTGGCTTATGGCATTACCGTACTAATTAAAAAAATATAACGCAATGCTAAAATACCCTCAGCTGTATGATCAGAACAATGGATTCAAAGGATTCAAGGATTCAAAAGAATTTTATTGTCATATGCACAGAAGAACATGTTCCCTGCACAATGAAATGTGTCTACTGCATTTAACCCATCCTAATTGCCAGTAGGAGCAGAAGTCGCCATTAGGCGCCCGGGGACCAGCTCCAGATGTACATCCCTGCCTTGGTCAACAGCAGGGCTGAGCAAACCAAGACCGACCCATAACAAATGACACACACATAACACACAACACACATAGGCCAGCCCGGTACATAAACATATATTGAAAAGCAAAACATGAGGGAAAAGGGGAAAAAAACCCTCATAGCCACTGCGTTACACAGCAGCAATGAGGAAAAAAATCCCCATCAGCACAGAAAAACAATAATCACACAGACAAAACAAGGACGCAGGACAACAACCGAGATTTGAAGGTCCAGTTTATCAGAACACTCCGGAGGCAGCCTATTTGGCGCCGTCAACGGCCTTGTCCGACAATCCTGGAGGGGGAGGGGCTCAGCCCTGAGCAGTCCACTGTCCACAGTCAACGTCAGAGCTGGAGAAGCTGAGGGGAGGGGGGATGACCAGGGAGCGAGGCTTAAGTGTTGATCTTCTGAGGAGGTTTTTTTATCACAGCGACCTTGAAGTGCAGCTGTGTTGGGGAGGCCAAATGAATAACCAGATTAGCAGACGCCTGAAAGATTCGACAGTTCTGAGAACAGTGGCTCTCAATGCATCTGAATGTAGAATGTGGTCTTCACAGACGGTCAAAGCGGGTTTCCAGAGCTGCAATCCTACCCGAGATGTTTTCCAGCGTGCGGTTAACACCCGCCGACTGCGCAGCCACTGCCTTCCCAATCGAATCAATCATGTAGGGCAGCCTGGAAGGCCCAATCAAAGCTGCTTCCACTTTCTTGATTTTCCGGTATACCAGCGCAATGCCCGCTCCACACAGCAGAAAGCCGGTCACCAGCAAGCCGAATATATACACATCTTCGACGTCCTCCACAGAAAGCATGTAAAGGCACATGACCTGCCATCTCCTCCACAAGTCCATCACGTAACCCATCACATGCGTCCTGGCAGGACAGGTCGGGTCCTCCGCCCCCGAATCTCTTGTAGAAAAAATAGTGTCAATTGCGTTCAGAGACCACTTTAACAGATCCATTTTTGTCGTTTTCCAGAAGAGCAAAGCTGCAGCCTCACAGACAACATGCCACAGAAGCAGGAAAGATAAGGAGGGAGGGAGAGAAGACAAAAGAGTGTCCGTCTCGGCCGAGTGCAAGCTGGCAAAAAAAAAAAAAAGGGAAACAGAATGTGACCTTTTGACCTCTTAAAATAGGTCAAGGTTAGCCATCTTTGAACTTGTCCAAGGTCTGTGTCCCAAGAATGCTCCCTGTGAATTTGAAGACTGTGGCAATAATGGTAATAATGGTAATAAGACTGGCGTTATGCTGAGCACCGACGGCTGGACAGACGGACGCAAAGTCTTCACATTACCCGATGGCCACATTTTGCATATTTGTATAAAATAAAACAACAAAACCAAAACACAGAATCAGTAAAGGTCCCTCAAATAGGCCAATGTATAAAAATGCATATATCATATACATAATATAACATAATTAATACAATATAATACATATAAAAATATACATGTATCAGCAATAATGAAAATGCCACACGCAACAGTTTAAATTTTTGAATTCTACATTTATGTGCTAATAAAAATGTGAAATACCTATTTTAAATTTCCAAGTGGCTTTACGCCCAACCGTTGGATCAGTAAAGTAAATACGCGAGCATATATGCCCAACCACAATCGACCAATGAGCGCGCTTTTAAGTTCACTTCCGGTTTCAATGCGGGGAAAAAAAGACATAGATTTTGTCACTGGCTGCAGGAGGGATCGCAGCCCGTGGAGGGGCTGTGATCTAAAGCGGTTTTGTTTGGCTCATCACACCCAGGGAATTGTGTCAAACTAACACATCTTACAGGCAACAAGCAGCATTTTGTTCATAAAAACTGCTTCGTCGTCGCTAACAGGCTTCCGTTGAAAATGCTTATGAAGTTTATCTGCTTTCATCCATTGCAGTGTTTTTTTTCGCAGTAACTAAAGATGGCACCGTTAAATGTGTCAAACATACGCCGCTTTTCACGCTGCAAATACAGCCTTAAAAAAGTGGTGGAAAAACATAGTATAGATGCACAAAACATGTCAAATACATCATCACGGTTGGGCGAATAAGGTAAGACAGTATATTTATCTACCCAACGGTTGGGCGAATAGCCTTTACCTTTACATTTTGTGATGTAAAATAATGTGATGCTCTGTGGCTTATGTAATCACAAACTGTTGTTCTGTGACTAAAAAACAAAATGTGAAATTTTCTTTTTCAAATTCTGATCTAAAATAACATGACGTGACGTACGTAACATCCCAGTGCAACAAATTGTCAGACTTCTACACTTAGGCAAAGTTAGAAAGATATTCACAGAATCAAAGTTCATGGCTCAACAGATCTTAAGAGAAACGTTGTAGAAAGACAAACAGCACTAGTTTCTACCTCAGGAAGGTCGACAACGAGCTACAACCTTATTTTTATCCATATGAGCCGTCCTCTGAGCTGAAAAAAATAACATTGATCTGAACGGGCAGCCGGCAGAGAAACTGAAGCTTAGGGAACGTCTAAAAACTGCATACATGGGAAAAAAAAGACACCAGAAAATTATTGAATAAATCATTGTAATAAGGAGTGTCATTTTCAAAAATTTTGGAGAATGTTTTATTGTTTACATTTTCAATAGCATCAATGTCATAAGGTGCAGTGACACAAAATTTACTGCGCATAACAGTGATGTCCTGCTGATTATACTACAACACTCACTTTTGGAAAAAGTCATTTTAAAAAATTTTGGAGAATTTTTTATTGTTTAAATTTTCAATAGCATCAAAGTCATAAGGTGCAGTGACACAAAATTTACTGCACATAACAGTGGTGTCCTGCTGATTATACTACAACACTCACTTTTGCAAAAAGTCATTTTCAAAAATTTTGGAGAATTTTTTTATTGTTTTTATTTTCAATAGCATCAAAGGTATAAGGTGCAGTGACACAAAATTTACTGCACACAACAGTGGTGCCCTGCTGATTATACTACAACACTCACTTTTGCAAAAAGTCATTTTCAAAAATTTTGGAGAATTTTTTTATTGTTTAAATTTTCAATAGCATCAAAGTCACAAGATGTGGTGTCACCAAATTCAATGCACACAACAGCCATGTCCTGTTGATTATACTACAGCACTCAGTTTGGGAAAAAGCAATTTTTAAAAATTTTGGAGAATTTTTGATTGTTTTTATTTTCAATAGCATCAAAGTCATAAGGTGTAGTGACACATAATTTACTGCACACAACAGTGGTGTTCTGCTGATTATACTACAACACTCACTTTTTGCAAAAAGTCATTTTCAAAAATTTTGGAGAATTTTTTTATTGTTTAAATTTTCAATAGCATCAAAGTCACAAGATGTGGTGTCACCAAATTCACTGCACACAACAGCCGTGTCCTGTTGATTATACTACAGCACTCAGTTTGGGAAAAAGCAATTTTTAAAAATTCTGGAGAATTTTTGATCATTTTTATTTTCAATAGCATCAAAGTCATAAGGTGTAGTGACACATAATTTACTGCACACAACAGTGGTGTCCTGCTGATTATACTACAACACTCACTTTTGGAAAAAGTAATTTAAAAAAAAATTTGGAGAATTTTTTATTGTTTAAATTTTCAATAGCATCAAAATCATAAGGTGCAGTGACACAAAATTTACTGCACATAACAGTGGTGTCCTGCTGATTATACTACAACACTCACTTTTGGAAAAAGTCATTTAAAAAAATTTTGGAGAATTTTTTATTGTTTAAATTTTCAATAGCATCAAAGTCACAAGATGTGGTGTCGCCAAATTCACTGCACACAACAGCTGTGTCCTGTTGATTATACTACAGCACTCAGTTTGGGAAAAAGTAATTTTTAAAAATTTTGGAGAATTTTTGATTGTTTTTATTCTCAATAGCATCAAAGTCATACGGTGCAGTGACACAAAATTTACTGCACACAACAGAGGTGTCCTGCTAATTATACTACAACACTCACTTTTGGAAAAAGTCATTTAAAAAAAAATTTGGATAATTTTTTTATTGTTTAAATTTTCAATAGCATCAAAGTCATACGGTGTAGTGACACAAAATTTAATGCACACAACAGTGGTGTCCTGCTGATTATACTACAACACTCACTTTTGGAAAAAGTCATTTAAAAAAAAAAATTTGGAGAATTTTTTATTGTTTAAATTTTCAATAGCATCAAAGTCATAAGGTGCAGTGACACAAAATTTACTGCACATAACAGTGGTGTCCTGCTGATTATACTACAACACTCACTTTGGGAAAAAGTCATTTTAAAAACAATTTTGGAGAATTTTTTATTGTTTAAGCTTCCTAAGCTTCAGATCAGTGTTATTTTTTTCAGATCAGAGGATGGCTCATGTGGATAAAAATAAGGTTGTAGCTCGTTGTCTACCTTCCTGAGGTTAGAAACTAGTGGTGTTTGTCTTTCTACAAGGTTTTTCTTAAGATCTATTGTGCCGTGAACTTCGAATCTGTGAATATCTTTCTAACTTTACCTAAGTGACTTCTACTACCTGACAAGCACATCTTCTATCATTTCAACTACAAAGTCATGGAGCACAGAGACAAAACATTCGAAAAACTGCATCACTGTCCCAAAAAGTATATGGATACTAAATGAAACGTATGACCCATTTAAATCCAGAAAACAGGTGAAAGTGCAGCGGTGTTGTTGCCTGACAGGCGCTTTTACTTTTAACAATGTTAACTGTAAGTCATTGTATTATCTGATAAACAGATGTGACTTTTAAGTGAATAAGTGGGAAAGTAAAGACAACTTTCCTGTCGAACTGTTTTTTTCTGTTGTTCCCTTTTGGTCTTTTTTTTTTAAATTTGATTTATTTGGCAATAAAATACAAGTACATAAAATACATATATACAAGATATAAAATTGCCGAGGATAACACAAAAAAGTATAAACACTTATTTCCATTGTGGTTCTCGGAAAAACAAACAAACAAAAAAACGTCATAACGTCGCTCCGCACTGTTTGGCCACCATACATTCTGAAAACCACACAGAAAACAACACCAAAGGCAGAAAAATAACACTTACCATGTCCCGAGTTCTGACACCCAATTAAACACACACACAAACAAAAACAAAAACAAAAAACAAAAAAGGAACTTCAGCTCCTCAGTGGGCGGAGCATTTCCACAAACGCCCACATTTAAACGGACAGAACAGCCCTCTCTCTCTCTCTCTCTCTCTCTCTCTCTCTCTCTCTGTGTGTGTGTGTGCGCGCGCGCGCGTTTTTGCGTGTGTTGGGGTGGCAGGCCCGTAGCCAGACTTCAAAGGGGCCCGGGGTGGTGGCGTGGGGGAGCGCAACTCCCCCCCCCCCCCCCCACTTTCATGGACCAAAAAAATAAATAAAAAATCCCTGGCAAATGCTGTTTCTGAACTCTCAATTCAGCAACAATTGACTCAGCAAGATACATTCATACCAGACCATGACTCAGCAGGTTTAGCAAAGGCGTTCACTTTTTTTTTAGCCACAGACATTTCAAATCTTATTATTTTTTTTTAAATGTATCTCATTTATATAGCGCCAAATCACAGCAAAGCTGCCTCAAGGCGCTTCACACGAGTAAAGTCTAACCTTACCAACCCCTAGAGCAAGAACATAGGCGACAGTGGTAAGGAAAAACTCCCTCTGATGACATTGAGGAAGAAACCTCAAGCAGACCAGACTCAAAGGGGTGACCCTCTGCTTCGGCCATATACATAAAAACATTTTTAACAATACAGAGGAACATCAAGTTTTTGAGGATATAAAGTCCAAGCAGACGGCCAGGACAGCACCAGCTGGTTGGGGTGGGGGAGTGGGTCTTCAGATCCAGTCTTCGAGCATAGACCGCGTTGCAACTGCCATAGTCAACCTTCATTTGCACTCATGGATGTAGCCACATCTTCTCTGTTATCATAACATCATAGCATCACATTTGAGATTATACAATAAAAGTTCAAATTAATAAAAAACAGTTTATACAGTTTTTTTCTCTGTGGTGTATTTTGTGGTAAAATATGCCTCAAATGCAGGGAATGGCACCCCCCCCCCTCTTAGTCACACATCACTTGTTCACAAATCCCCCCCCCCCCCCCCCCACACACACACACAATCCTGGATCTATCCCTGCTCGTGTTTGATGCATAAAATAGAACTAATTATAGAACAGTTGAATGTCCATCCTTGTATAATTAAATTTGTATTGTACCGACACCAGGGGGCATTCAATTAGACTTAAACAGGTCAAATTCGCAAAAAGCTCCTGAAGCAAATTTCCAGAAAATGATCGTGTCTACCATGCATAAAGATTCAGTCCTGAGTTTTGAAGTAGCCCAGTAATGGTCAATAAATGGGATTTTGATAACTTCTGATTGGCCCATTCGCCACTTTCTGAGCTGTACCACATGCCGAGGTGACCGCTGGTGGAGCTGAGTAGACCGCACGTGCGAAACGAGTACATCTCGCATGCAGCGTAGCGCTAGCAAATCGAGCGACGCCTTCTATCGATAACGACCAATCAGATAACGCGATACAAGGCCTACTTTGGCTGTCAGTTTGTTGACAAGATGGCAGAAGACAGGTTTGCATCTGTTAGCGACGCTGACTTAAAATGAATTTGACACGAAAAAGATGTAAGAACACCCGCAGCCAACCTTTTTCGTAAGTATGTCACTGAAAAGGGACATGCACCCAGCTTTGAAACTTATGACAGACGGATGCTTGACGGAGTACTCGGTCGATTTTACGTGGAAGCTAGACAGGCGAATGGTGAACTTTATAAGAAAACAAGCCTGATGACTCTTCATCATGGACTTAACAGGCATCTCCAGTCGATCGATGGGATGTCAGTTGATGCAGTATGGCAGTAATAATAAAGAAGTGAAACTTGAGATTGATTTTTCAGTTTTAGTATGTTTGACAAAGTCCCAATTTTCTTGATTACCATATAATTAGTTAGTTACTAGTTATAGACTTTTGATTTCGGTGTACCCCTGATTATGCAGACCTGGTCAGGATGGGGTTCACCGAGGCCAAGGCACATCATCAAAAGTCTGTAACTGTATAATATTATTTTCGAGACCAGCCTGGCAACAACAACACAAGGTCACCCCTACAAGTTACAGGTACAACCAGCAACAGGTCCACGAAAGCCACCCGAGTCATCCCCGTCTGGAACAAGCTATCTTGCCACACAGTAACAGCTGAAAACATTAACACCTTCAACTCAAGACTATGTGCTGAATTCAAAAATCAAGATATTTACTACAACTACCCCTTCTAAATTTCTTTGGACTACACAATACCATACACAATATACAAGCAACAGAAATCTACATCAAGCCGTCCTACCTTAGCCTCAGATGGTCCTAATACCCATCGGGTATCTATTGACCATGCTGAAGGTCTGATTCTGAAGGTATGATTAATATTCACTTTGAAATGGAGGGTACGAGTAGATTAGTCCCTTCAGCTACTCCCTTGTTTCAGGGTCACAGGCCCAAGGTGGATCTGCATGTTGATTTGGCGTAGGTTTACTGGATGCCCTTCCTGACATAACTCCATAATGGACGGGGGAACAGGCAGGGGTGGGTTTTTAACTAGCAACCTTCCGTAGTGGAGAAAAAGTGCCCTGAGCCACTCAGCCAGCCAGCCACATTCTGAAAACATTTTGTTCAGGTGTTTCATCAAAATGTTTTCAAATCATTTTCAAAACACATTTTATAGACAAAACCTTTCTAAAACCAAAGCAAAACATTTTGGATACGTTTTGTGTTTCATTGGAGGTTAATCATTTCCATTATTATATGGCTACGACACTATGCGCACTCTGTCTGGCTAAGTGGTTTCGGTCCTATGTCTTCAATAGAAGTTTTTCTGTTAATGTAGGACAGTACTCTTCCTCTGTGTCTTCTCTTAAATATGGTGTGCCCCAGGGCTCAATTTTAGTGCCACTTCTTTTCCCTTTGTATGTGCTTCCTCTTTGGTCTGGTTTTAAAAAACACAAAGTCTGTTTTCATTGTTTTGCAGACGACATTCAGATTTACCAACCTGTAACTTCCTGTGACACTCAGGCTGCTGTAAAAACACTAAAGGACTGTCTGAATGATCAATCAATCAATCAATTTTTTTATATAGCGCCAAATCACAACAAACAGTTGCCCCAAGGCACTTTATGTTGTAAGGCAAGGCCATACAATAATTATGTAAAACCCCAACGGTCAAAACGACCCCCTGTGAGCAAGCACTTGGCTACAGTGGGAAGGAAAAACTCCCTTTTAACAGGAAGAAACCTCCAGCAGAACCAGGCTCAGGGAGGGGCAGTCTTCTGCTGGGACTGGTTGGGGCTGAGGGAGAGAACCAGGAAAAAGACATGCTGTGGAGGGGAGCAGAGATCGATCCCTAATGATTAAATGCAGAGTGGTGCATACAGAGCAAAAAGAGAAAGAAACAGTGCATCATGGGAACCCCCCAGCAGTCTACGTCTATAGCAGCATAACTAAGGGATGGTTCAGGGTCACCTGATCCAGCCCTAACTATAAGCTTTAGCAAAAAGGAAAGTTTTAAGCCTAATCTTAAAAGTAGAGAGGGTGTCTGTCTCCCTGATCTGAATTGGGAGCTGGTTCCACAGGAGAGGAGCCTGAAAGCTGAAGGCTCTGCCTCCCATTCTACTCTTACAAACCCTAGGAACTACAAGTAAGCCTGCAGTCTGAGAGCGAAGCGCTCTATTGGGGTGATATGGTACTACGAGGTCCCTAAGATAAGATGGGACCTGATTATTCAAAACCTTATAAGTAAGAAGAAGAATTTTAAATTCTATTCTAGAATTAACAGGAAGCCAATGAAGAGAGGCCAATATGGGTGAGATATGCTCTCTCCTTCTAGTCCCCGTCAGTACTCTAGCTGCAGCATTTTGAATTAACTGAAGGCTTTTTAGGGAACTTTTAGGACAACCTGATAATAATGAATTACAATAGTCCAGCCTAGAGGAAATAAATGCATGAATTAGTTTTTCAGCATCACTCTGAGACAAGACCTTTCTGATTTTAGAGATATTGCGTAAATGCAAAAAAGCAGTCCTACATATTTGTTTAATATGCACTTTGAATGACATATCCTGATCAAAAATGACTCCAAGATTTCTCACAGTATTACTAGAGGTCAGGGTAATGCCATCCAGAGTAAGGATCTGGTTAGACACCATGTTTCTAAGATTTGTGGGGCCAAGTACAATAACTTCAGTTTTATCTGAGTTTAAAAGCAGGAAATTAGAGGGCATCCATGTCTTTATGTCTGTAAGACAATCCTGCAGTTTAGCTAATTGGTGTGTGTCCTCTGGCTTCATGGATAGATAAAGCTGGGTATCATCTGCGTAACAATGAAAATTTAAGCAATACCGTCTAATAATACTGCCTAAGGGAAGCATGTATAAAGTGAATAAAATTGGTCCTAGCACAGAACCTTGTGGAACTCCATAATTAACTTTAGTCTGTGAAGAAGATTCCCCATTTACATGAACAAATTGTAATCTATTAGACAAATATGATTCAAACCACCGCAGCGCAGTGCCTTTAATACCTATTTTTTTAAGTAATGGTTTAATTACTGCCACCTTAAAAGCCTGTGGTACATAGCCAACTAACAAAGATAGATTGATCATATTTAAGATCGAAGCATTAAATAATGGTACGGCTTCCTTGAGCAGCCTGGTAGGAATGGGGTCTAATAAACATGTTGATGGCTTGATGATGTAGAAGTCTGAATGAGAGCTAACTTTCTGAGCCTTAATAACAAAATTTAGATTTTAGTGTTCGGGCAAAGTAACCCTCTCCAAGGAGAAGACAGTGTTATTTGTCCTCTGTCCACCTTTTGCCACCCTTTTGTAAAAAAACCCAGGGGTGATGGTTGACCCAATGTTCAAATTCGATAAGCACATCAGCTCTGTCATCAGGGCCAGCTTCTTTCAGCCGAGGACTCTTTCTAAAATTAAATTGTCTTACTCAAGCTGATTCTGAAAGAGCTATCCGGGTTCCCCGCAGCACCTGCAGAGCGTACAAAATGCTGCAGCCGGCTTTTTGACGCAAACAAAGAGGCACGAGCACATCACCCCTGTGCTCTGCATCTTGCACTGGCTCCCTGTTGGCTTTTGTGTCAAATATAAAGTTCTGCTGATTGTTTTTAAGTGCTTCCACTGTATTGGCCAAAAGTATCACAGTGAGCTCCTGCAGCCGTACACTCCACCTAGAGCTCTGAGGTCAGCTGATCAGCTCCTTCTGGCTGTCCCTAAAGCCAGGCTTAAATCCAGAAGTGATAGAACCTTCTCTGTGGCAGTGCCCCAACTCTGGAACAGTCTTCCGCTGTCTGTCAAGTCCTCAGAGTCTGTAGGACAGTTCAAGTCTAGACGGAAAACTCACCTCTTCTCCCTGGCTTTCAATACTAGCTAAGTGGTGTATGCAGTGGTGGCACCAAGGGGGGGCTTGGGGGGGGCTTAAGCCCACCCAATAATGAGCCAAGCCCCCCTCCGCCCCCCCAATAATTCTGCCAATAATGTGAATAGCGACTGACATATTTATAGATCTCAACTGCAGTTTTGCGCTGAGAATGTCTCGATATTGCATAACTGAGCAAAGTGATGAACGTGTGTGTTCGGTGCAGGGAGCGGGCCACACACACCGGGCACCGCAGCCAGGCCGGCCAGCCGCCCAGTCCTCCTGGCCTGGGGGGGCTGGCACTTGGACAACCAGGAAAGGTTTCTGTGTTTTTACTTGTAGCCCTAAAATGTGGAATAATCTGGCAAAGGAACTCAAGCGATGTCCAAATGTCAATCAGTTTAAATGCCAAAATAAGGAACTGATGTTTTCTGAATATGTGAAAATTGTCTAAATTCTTTGAATTCTCTGAAAATATAATTCATGTTTGAAGGACTATATGGTTAGTTAAAGTATGGACAATCATGTTATTGATTTTCTATCTATCTATCTATCTATCTATCTATCTATCTATCTATCTATCTATCTACGAGGTCTGTTAGAAAAGTATCCAACCTTTTTATTTTTTTCAAAAACTATATGGATTTGAATCATGTGCGCTTGCATCAGACAAGCTTGAACCTTCGTGCACATGCGTGAGTTTTTTCACGCCTGTTGGTTGCGTCATTCGCCTGTGGGCAGGCTTTGAGTGAGCACGGGTCCACCCCCGTCGTCAGATTTTTATTGTTTAGGAATGGCGGAGCGACTGCCGCTTTGTTCCATGAAAATTTTTTCAGAAACTCTGCCAGACAGCCAGATGGAAACCATTTGGAAGATTCAGATGGCTTTCGGTGAAGATTCTATTGGTATCACACGGATTAAGGCCCATTAAAACTGGATTAAAAACGGCCCACGGCGGTGGAGGGCGCACCGCGCCCTGAGAGGCCATCGACAGGCTGGAACGAGCAGATCACTTCCAAATTTAAGGCTCTGTTGATGCAGGATGTCGTGTGACTAGCAGAGAAGTTTCAGAAGAGGTCGGGATCAGCACATTCCACTGTTAAAGGAGATTTTGTAATGAAAGACGTGCGGACGGATTCGCGTGTCGTGATGCAGCCGCTCATGGCGCGGGACAAACACGTCCGTGTTGGAAGTCTCACAGGACAAGTTGGAACATGCCCAGCTGTTAAACAATTTCTCGGATACTCACTCTACTGAAAAGCCACCAAAAGTCGTCTGAATCTTACGAATGGTTTCCAACACGGACGTGTTGTTTGTCCCGCGCCATGAGCGGCTGCATCGCGACGCGCGAATCCGTCTGCACGTCTTTCATTACAAAATCTCCTTTAACAGTGGAATGTGCCGATAAAGTGCTGATCCCGACCTCTTCTGAAACTTGTCTGCTAGTCACACAATGTCCTGCATCAACAGAGCCTTAAATTTGGAAGTGATCTGCTCGTTCCAGCCTGTCCATGGTCGCTCAGGGCGCGGTGCGCCCTCCGCCGCCGTGGGCCCTTTTTAATCCAGTTTTAATGGTCCTTAATCCGTGTGATACCGATAGAATCTTCACCGAAAGCCATCTGAATCTTCCAAATGGTTTCCATCTGGCTGTCTGGCAGAGTTTCTGAAAAAATTTTCATGGAAAAAAGCAGCAGTCGCTCCGCCATTCCTAAACAATAAAAATCCGATGAAGGGGGTGGACCAGTGCTCACTCAAAGCCTGCCCACACACGAATGACGCAACCGACAGGCGTGAAAAAACTCACGCTGTTATGTGTCGGACGCAGCCCGGAGAACCGACCAGCGTTTGAAGGACCCAGTATAAAATAAGCAGAGCACGGTACAAAGGATAACAGAGTTTAATGAACATAACAGTGCTGTGAAAAAATACAAACAAATAAGTGCGCGGTCTGGCGTGGCGGATTTGCGGTGTGCTCCCAGCAGCACAAAACGGTCCGGAGCCAGAACCAGTTCGGACCCAAGGACCCCGCCAACACCCCCCAGGTGGCCGCGACAAACCGAGTCTGTGAAAGAAGGAATCCTTATGTGAGTCCACACTCAACACACAGAGAGACCACTCAAAGGTGTACAAACAGCAAACACTTCCTGGCTTAATTGCAAATCAGCTTCCCACCCTGCAGGCATAGAACACCCTGTTCACAAAACTCCACTGCAGTGGAAGCTGATTTAAACGACCAACATACAGCTCAATATAATAAAGGTGTGAGGGACACCACATTTACTGACTGTATAAATGTTAGTCACAAAATCTAACGTACCTCAGGAAGTGTGCTGACGAGCGTGAGACCTCACCCCCTCCTCTTTCACAGACCATGCATCAAACCTGGACGTTCTCTGCATCCACTGATGATGAGATGGCTCTTGAGACGACGATCTCACCCGTCTGGTCACAAGGTCGAGTCTCTGGCAAATACACACTGTGTACTCCAGTCTTAAATGCCACCATGTTCCAATCCATGTAGATGCACCACAGCTGTGAGTCCTGACGAGCCGCAGGTGATCAGCCTCAGGTGATCAGGGTGAGGTCCTGATAAACTCAGCTACACAGCCACTCAGTCCCAAATGCAAGCCACCTGGAAGGAAAAACAAAAGACAGAAACAAAAAGGCAGCCAGGCCCCCCCAGCCATACAACAGTACCCCACCCTCACGGGAAACGTCCCGGCGACCACACAAACCTGGCCCAGGAGAAACACCTCCCTCCAGGGACCACGGCTGGAAACCGTATCCGCATTCATCTTCCAACAGAATCTTCATCTAACAGAACGGTTGATGTCTTCTCCTCTGGCTGCATCTTTGCCCTTGTTTCTATCAGTCAGTTAGCACAGGTGTGGCCAGGAGTTCTTGAACCTGTGCGGTCAGCCTTTGTCCAACCATGTTCACAGTCTGATTAGTCATAAAACAAAAAAGACAAACACAAACAACCAAAACACCCCCACCCCTCCCCAGGGGACCGTCCCATCAAACCCCGGGAAGAGTAGAAAAGAAAAACACAACCAAAACACCCCCCCCCTCCCCAGGGGACCGTCCCATCAAACCCCGGAAGAGTAGAAAAGAAAAACACAACCCAAACGTAAGCTTACAAATAAAAATGCTAACACCCCCCCCTCCCCAGAGGACCGTTCCATCAAACCCCGGGAAGGGGAGAAAAGAAAAACCCAAACTTAAGCTAGCAAATAAAAACACTAACACCCCCCCCTAACGACATGTAGGGACCAACACCCCCAGAGGACATCCCGCCAGCTCCAGGAGTAATAACCACAGCCGAGGTCCCTCTGGGATCCAATGTCACCCACGGGGACTCCCAGCGCCTCCCAGAGGACCATTCCATCAACCCCAGGAGACGCCTCCCCTCATGACCAACGGACCCAGCCCCGGCCGTCTATGGCTAGATGGACCCACAGCCCTTTCCCCCCCAGAGGACACCACAGTCAAACCCTGAGGGCGGAAACTGGGGGGAAAACAAAAGGAGAAAAAAAACATACAAACAAAACAACCCCAACCCCACCCTCTTGGCGCAGTGGAAACTGGAAGCACGCCCAGTGTCACCAACCGTGACTATACCCCAGAAGCCAACCTGGAGGAGTGGAACAGCGGTTATGGCAGACGGCACAAAACGGCGCCACTCCTCCGACTTCCAAACCAGCCACCAGCTGCGGGTATATCCCACTGCCCCAAACCTCAGCCACGCCGATGGCAGATGGCTCAAAGGCTCGCTGAAGCCGGAGGTGGAACAGGGAATCAACAAACAAAAACACCCCCCCCCAGGTGCAGAGGTTACCTGGGAAACGCCCAGCATAACCAAACTGCACCACTCCAGCAACGCCGACACTACGGCTCACACGGCTGGAGCCAGAGGAGAAGAGAGGGAACAAAAAGAAAATACCCCAAACCCCCCCCTCCCCTCCCGGGTGCAGAGGTTACCTGGGAAACGCCCAGCATAACCAAACTGCACCACTCCAGCAACGCCGACTCTACGGCTCACACGGCTGGAGCCAGAGGAGAAGAGAGGGAACAAAAAGAAAATACTCCAAACCCCCCCCTCCCCTCCCGGGTGCAGAGGTTACCTGGGAAACGCCCAGCATAACCAAACTGCACCACTCCAGCAACGCCGACTCTACGGCTCACCCGGCTGGAGTCAGAGGAGAAGAGAGGGCATAACAAAAAACAAAACAAAAAAAAGAAAAAAGAAAAAACAACCCAATTACCCCCCCATGACCCCCCAGGGGACCGTCCCATCAAACCCTGGGAGGTGAAACTGAAAGAAATAAAAAGAAAGACTAACAGACTAACATAAAGTTGCTTGGGTCCTTTTTTTGCTCCAGACAGAACTGCAGGGTCACGACCCCAGACACTAAATAGTGTACAAATAAAAACCCCCACAAAAAAAACAACACAAAACTAATAAGTGATTTATACCATCGAGCTCAAACAAATGGAACACACCTGTTCCAACTTAAGAGCTTGACGGTAATGTGACTCAGTCACCAAAAGAGGGAGCCAAAGTGCTAAAAATGAAAAAACCCCTTTGGTAACTGAGAAAACAAACTTATGCTGCCTTTCTGTGCGCAGCTCTGTGTAACACACAACCAAAAATGTGATTTAACTAAATAACACCGGAGCTGACACAACAGACGCAGTAGTTATCTTCATCCGGGGAAACGGGGCTACAACTGTCACACGGGAAGCACAGCGACCCGTGCCACAGAGCTCCGCCGTGTGCGTGCACCCATTACAGACACACTCTTGCAGCTCCCGTTTAAACCTCTTATCCGGTCGGAGCGTGACGCGAAGCCGTCGCCAGTCACACTCCACCACGACCCTCGGATAAGGCACACACAGGAACACGGCTGCATGAGCGCTCAAATCAGTATACAGTAATGGGTTCTCCAACGCGCACCATCCGGGCGGAGAGCACCCGCAACTGATCCGGATAACTTCTGAACGTCTGCTGCCGCTTTCCCGGCGCGTTACCGTCTCTGCTACCGCTGGGTCCGTGATGTTTGGCCAGAGACTACTGTTATGTGTCGGACGCAGCCCGGAGAACCGACCAGCGTTTGAAGGACCCAGTATAAAATAAGCAGAGCACGGTACAAAGGATAACAGAGTTTAATGAACATAACAGTGCTGTGAAAAAATACAAACAAATAAGTGCGCGGTCTGGCGTGGCGGATTTGCGGTGTGCTCCCAGCAGCACAAAACGGTCCGGAGCCAGAACCAGTTCGGACACAAGGACCCCGCCGACACCCCCCAGGTGGCCGCGACAAACCGAGTCTGTGAAAGAAGGAATCCTTATGTGAGTCCACACTCAACACACAGAGAGACCACTCAAAGGTGTACAAACAGCAAACACTTCCTGGCTTAATTGCAAATCAGCTTCCCACCCTGCAGGCATAGAACACCCTGTTCACAAAACTCCACTGCAGTGGAAGCTGATTTAAACGACCAACATACAGCTCAATATAATAAAGGTGTGAGGGACACCACATTTACTGACTGTATAAATGTTAGTCACAAAATCTAACGTACCTCAGGAAGTGTGCTGACGAGCGTGAGACCTCACCCCCTCCTCTTTCACAGACCATGCATCAAACCTGGACGTTCTCTGCATCCACTGATGATGAGATGGCTCTTGAGACGACGATCTCACCCGTCTGGTCACAAGGTCGAGTCTCTGGCAAATACACACTGTGTACTCCAGTCTTAAATGCCACCATGTTCCAATCCATGTAGATGCACCACAGCTGTGAGTCCTGACGAGCCGCAGGTGATCAGCCTCAGGTGATCAGGGTGAGGTCCTGATAAACTCAGCTACACAGCCACTCAGTCCCAAATGCAAGCCACCTGGAAGGAAAAACAAAAGACAGAAACAAAAAGGCAGCCAGGCCCCCCCAGCCATACAACACACGCATGCGCATGAAGGTTCAAGCTTGTCTGATGCAAGCGCACATGATTCAAATCCATATAGTTTTTGAAAAAAATAAAGGTAATAAAGGTCAGATAGTTTTCTCACAGACCTCGTATCTATCTATCTATCTATCTATCTATCTATCTATCTATCTA
Organism: Thalassophryne amazonica; assembly: GCF_902500255.1. Classification (NCBI taxonomy): domain Eukaryota; kingdom Metazoa; phylum Chordata; class Actinopteri; order Batrachoidiformes; family Batrachoididae; genus Thalassophryne; species Thalassophryne amazonica. The sequence goes on along the minus strand of NC_047104.1, from coordinate 147,404,449 downwards.
TCTATCTATCTATCTATCTATCTATCTATCTATCTATCTATCTATCTATCTATCTATCTATCTATCTATCTATCTATCTATCTATCTATCTATCTATCTATCTATCTATCTATCTATCTATCTTTTTTTTATTATGCGATGTGTGCTGTTATTGGTATGGATATGATGAAGAATTTGAGTTTATTGATTATTTTAAGATGTCTGTGTTTTGCTGTTTTGCTTACTTTCTTTGTTTTGTTTTGGTTTTGTTGTGATAAGTAAAAGTTGCTGAGGTCAAAGGGGTAGGTGTGTATAAGCTTTGCTTCTACCTTGCACCCTTTCAGTTGGCTGAGAAATCAGTTTTATTTATTTTGTTTTGTTTTATTTTGTTGCAAAGGTGTTTTCCTTGAACCGAATAAACTTGAACTTGCACAGAATAAAATGTCAGACAAGTCAATAAAAACAGTTTACAACATGTAGAACAAATTAGAAATCTTGTGACTAAAAACCTAAAAACCATCTCCTCACCCTCATATCACCTGCCACAGCTTGACTCTCCTTGTTTTTCTTGTAGTAAACCCATCTATGACACCATCATGTGAGAGCTGCTTTGAGACCACACCATTTATGCATAGATACCTCAAAAGAGCATCTGAAAAGAGGAGTATGTGACACCATTACGTGCTTACTCTGCAATATATAGACACTGTGTTGAGGTTAATGATATGCGTAAATAAACAGACAACATGAACTGTAAGTAACACAAATAAACAAATAAGCTTTATACCTCTATTAGAGCATTTTTTAGCTATTACAAGTAGGGAAAATTTTAGCTTTGCTTAACTACGTGGCATTTCCAGCCCAGTCTCACACTTTTTCGTGCCCCCGTCATAACGTAAGTGTGTCTCTTCTCCTAACCCTAACCTAATTTGTCATTCATATTATTTTTTGCTGTACCTCAGTTGGTACCGTTTTTTTTTTCTCCTCTAATTTTCTTTTTGTTTCCTCCCCTGGGCTCCAGACAGTTTTGTCCGTTTTGACAATGTTGACTTGTTGTTCACATAATTGCGACCTGACACCAGACAGTTTGGGTCGCCTTTTTTTTTTTTTTGGGAGAAGGGCTCTAGTCATTAGGCATTTTTTTGGGGGGGGGGCGTGGGCTATCATTAGCGTCATTATTTAATAGGCTTTGCTATGCAGTTAAATCTGCATGGCCCAAGCAGAGGGTCACCCCTTTGAGTCTGGTCTGCTTGAGGTTTCTTCCTCAGAGGGAATTTTTCCTTACCACTGTTGCTCTGGGGGTTAGTAAGGTTAGATGTTACTTGTGTGAAGTGCCTTGAGGCAACTCTGTTGTGATTTGGCGCTATATAAATGAAAATAAATTGAAAATAAATTAAAAATTGAAATCAATATGGGCTTATATTTGTTTTATCTTATATTTATTAATTTTATATTCAACTCTTGATCTACTGGTCAATCTTCGTTCCTACTCTCACCCATGGTCATGAGGGTTGGGTCATGACCGAAAGAACTAGATAGCGGGTACAAGCGGCTGAAATGGGCTTCCTTAGGAGGGTGGCTGGTGTCTCCCTTAGCGATAGGGTGAGAAGTTCAGTGTTCCATGAGGAGCTTGGAGTAAAGCTGACGTGGTTCGGGCATCTGATAAGGATGTCTCCTGGGCGCCTCCCTAGGGAGGTGTTCCAGACATGTCCATCTGGGAGGACCCCTGGGGAAGACCAAAGATGAAGTGGAGAGATTATATCTCCACACTGGCCTGGGAACACCTCGGGATCCCCATTCAGAGGTGGTCAGTGTGGCCCGGGAAAGGGAAGTCTGGGGTCCCCTGCTGGAGCTGTTGCCCCACGACCTGAACCCCAAAAAGAGGTTAAAGATGAGTGAGTGAGTATTAACTAGTTTTAGTATAATGAAGAGAATATATTTTAGCAATGTTTTTATGATGTGCTTTACACTGATGATTATGCTCAAGGTACAATAACATGTTAAATGAGTAATGTCTTCATTATAAGAATGGTAACAGATAACTGGGACTAAGCGTGCCATACCTTAAATCAATAAGGGTATTGATTAAACTGGAAGCATTCATTGATTTAATGTAACAATGTATTGAATGATGTTTTCTGCTGAATATTATGATGGTGTTAGCGCATGCTTAAGATTTAGTCATAACCCTGTATTCATTTCTTAATTGTATTATAAGTTTATATGCCTTTATTCTTACTCATTGTGATAAAGAGTGCAAATTGTTTAAACATGCTGTCTTTCTGCTGACCTTGTGGTGGCGTCTTGCACACAAGGTCACACAAACGGTATCTGCTGAAACTGGTCTGACTGTATGGTTTATCTTCACACGAAGATAAGTTTCAATATCTGGAAAACAACACCATAAGTACAGACTGTCAAACTGGCCAGAACTATTGGAGCAGATAACTGTAACAATTGTTCATTTCTGGAAAGAAGCACCAAAGTTGGCACAAATACTCCTTAGACGTTACTCTTTTGAAAAAACTGAGTAGCCACTAGAATTTTCAGTAGGCGGCCAGGTAGGGGTCAATTGAAGAATTACACAGAGGTCAAAATTTAAAAATGCTCCAATCATATTGAAAGCTATACCACATTATTTGTCTGATCACAACGATACCAAAAAGGTATAGTTTGGACTATCTATGACTGAATGTTATGGAGTTATGGGGTAAAAACAACAAGAATGGTGACAAAGGTCAATTTCAGTTTGTACAGGGGTCAAAGTTAAAGTTGCTCCAATTTTTGTAAAAAAGAGGTGTTGTTGTGTGGGCCGCCTGAACAGGAGGTACTGCTGGCCCATCGCCAGAGGGCGCCCTGCCTGAAGGCGGGCTTCAGGCACCAGAGGGCGCAGTCGCCGCCAAGAACTGGAATTGACAGCTGCCACTCATCACCTTCATCACACCTCACCCATAAAGGCCGGGAGAAGACACCACATTGCTGCCGAGAAATCGTCTAAACCATTCAGGTAGACACTCAGCCGTAATTATTGACTCAGCTAAGTTAAGTTGTGACGTCTTTCACATCTGAGCTGGTAGCTATTGTACCTTTTGAGTTTGCAGCTTCTCCATTGACTGCCGAGTTGGAGGGAGTGGTAAGAGTTGGCGTTCTCCACTCTTCACTCTTACACTCGTTAAGTGGAGCCTGCATGGATAACCGGAGGAAGTAGTGAGATAAGGAGGTGGTGTTTTCTCCCTCCACCAGGAATCATCTGCTGACTGTTTTACTGGGTGTGTGCACACACACCCACTCTTGACTGTTTCTGTTTCCTGCCAGCAGTACCCGATCTGACAGCTGGAGACGGTGGCCACCTGGGGACTCGGGACTTGGTGGCTCCGGAGTGTTCCAGGTCCGTTGGCGGTGGAAATCATGTGGGTCCCGACTCTTCTCTGGACGGGCGTCTCTTATCCTCGAGCCTGCCCACACGACACTAACTTTATAATTGACTGTAGTATTGAATTGTATCTGTATCCGTTGTGCACATTTCACAACGTTAAATTGTTACTTTGTATTTCCATTGACCATTCATTTACGCCCCCTGTTGTGGGTCCGTGTCATCACACTTTTCACAACAGGTGCAAATTATTGGTTGAACTAATAGGATTAATAAATGAAATAGTTTTGACTGTGTTGAATGCTTGGTCTGCAAGGTAAAGGTAGAGCAATGTCGACGTCCATTGGATTCTATGACATGTGACATATGTTAGCCTGTAACATGATAACTAAGCATGCCACATAGTGCAAACTATTCCTTTTTAAAACCCTATTAACTCAACCAATAATTTGCATCACATTTTACAATATTTAGAGCAACTTTAACATCTGACCCCTGTACAAACTAATGCTGACCTTTGTTACCATTCTTGCTGTTTTTACCCCATAACTCCATAACATTCAGTCATAAATAGTACAAACTATAATTTTTGGTATCGTTGTGATCAGACAAATAATGTGGTATAGCTTTCAATATGATTGAAACATTTTTAAATTTTGACCCCTGTGTAATACTTCAATTAACCCCTACCTGGCCGCCTACTGAAAATTGAAGTGGCTACTCAGTTTTTTCAAAAGAGTAATGTCTAAGGAGTATTTGTGCCAACTTTGGTGCTTCTTTCCAGATTTGAAGGATTCTTCTGTAAATATTCTGTTATCTGCTGCACTATTCTGAGGCTCAGGCATGATGTCTTAGTGACCTCTCTTGCCTGTTGGTTATCTGGCCATGATTGCCACCCAGGTATTGGGTGATCAAGAGGACCAATGAGAGATTCCCACTCACTCCCCAATTTTTTGAAGAAAGAAGAAACATTCCCTTATATGCCAATTTTTCAAAGAAAGAAGACTCATCTCCCTGTTAAGCCCATACCCCGTCCATGCCCGGCCAGCCAATCAGAAGAAGACATCGACCTGACAGACAGAGACTCAAAGACTATACTAATTGTTCCTTTTCTGCATTTCAGGGTTCTTAGTCAAACACACTGCTGATATCGTTGATGCTTATTAAAATGTGTTGGCTTTGAACCCACCTGGTGTTTGATGACTTCTGTCATTGATCTATTCTGCTGAATAAAGTACAAGGTCTGTATCACTACATTTACTGTCTGTGAGTTATCTGTTCGCCCCTGCACAAAAATCCACAGAGGAGAGGTTGAAGAAGAGTCACTGGCGGGACATTAGGTCTCCTCCTTAACAATAAGAAGAGTGAAAATTGACTTTAATTTGTTTTTCCTCCTCATTTGTGGCACCCCCCGCCCTGATCAATTATCTATACTGTCTGGGCCGAGTATGAGCCATATAATAAATGAATTATTAACCTTGCTTGCTGGGTCTGTACGGGAATATCAGACCTCCTCACGCTCAGTTAAAGTGTTTGACTCAAGTGTTTGAGTGTGCTCCAGTGTGAAAAGACACAGACTTCACTTGAAAAAATAAACAGTGAATCTGAAAAGTTAACAAGTTGTCTGAAATGAATACATTACTCTTTGTTACTTGTGCGCGTACACGGATGCTGGAGCATGTTATTCTCTGTGTTTTGGCTTCTTGCACACCCCTGAGCCTTCCCTTTATTTGAGAAGCTTGAACCTTTGTTTGTGTACGGAACAGCCTTCTGGTCTCTTTCTTAGGTTTCATACGTTCACTTACGCAGCTGTGTGCCTCTTGTCTTATTCCCCTCGCCCTCACCGCTTCACAGTTTGTTTACAGGTGAATCAACACTCAGCGTTTTGTTTTCCCTGAGCGCTGTTGCAGGTGCCTCCTCCTGGTTGTCATTTTAGTTCTCACTCTTGTCTTCGTGCCTTGCTCTCTCAGCACCTCGGCTTCATATAAATCCTCTGTTCTTACTTGTCTCTGCGTTTTAATTGTCTCGTGCTGCTGGCACACTTCTCTGTGATCACTGCATGTTTAAAAATCTTCGTTGTTTAGTTACCCTGCGGGATAACACTTCCGGTTGTGCTTAACTCCCTCTGGCCTTGATTAGAGTGTGTCCTTAAAAGACAGTGATTTGCCAGCATCTGGGGCAAGACCACGAGCTGATTTTGACCGGTTCTCTCCACCCACACCCTTGCAAAGATTGTATGTTGCGCAGTGATTATTAATTCAGAGTTCCTAGCATGCAAATACAGTGGTCCCTCCTTTATTGTGGGAGTTACGTTCTAAAAATAACCCGCAATAGGCGAAATCCGCGAAGTAGTCAGCGTTATTTTTTACAATTATTATAGATGTTTTAAGGCTGCAAAACCCCTCATTACACACTTTATACACTTTTCTCAAACAGGCAGTTTCTCACTTTTCTCTCCTGTGTAAACACTCAAAGTTCAAACCTTAGTAGAAAAAAATAGAACGTTTTCCTATAAATAATAATGATGGCTTTTAGAACTAACACATTTAATTTTAACAATCAACCTACGGGGTTGGACACATATGAAATTATTAATAGTAACTCACCAGTATTTCACAGTTCCTTTGACTGCACCTCTGCGTCCTGGCGCCGCTCCACTGCCGCTTCTTCCCTTAGCAAAAAGCAGTATACTTAAAGTTCATTTTATTAAATATGCTTCAGTATAAGTATAAGTATAGCAAGTATGCTACAGACCGTGTACTGTTAGTATACTAGAAAGTACACAAATTTAATACTTTTTCAGACTAAATTTGAACATTTCAAGTTTATAAAAGTATATTTTAAAGTACGTTTTAAGTTTGCAAAAGTACACTTTAAAGTATACAACAAGTACACTCATCTATATACTATCAATGTACTTGGTATATCCCTCTTGTATGCTTAAAAGTATACCACAAGTGCACTTATGGATATACTGCCATTGTACTAGTTGTATACTTTGAGTCCCTATTTTTAGTTGATTATCGTATACTTAAAGTATACTGTTATACACATTGGTTATTTCACTATTTTATTTTTTTATACTTTAATTTTGCTTGGCATATTACTTGTAGCTTACTATTCATATACTGAAAATATACTCCTTAAAGTATTCTTAAAGTTTACTCATACTGTATGTACACAAGAGTGTGATGCATTTTAAAAAAATCACATGACAGAATGTTGAAAACAAGTTTGATATATTTTCAAACATTTTAAAAACAAAGACCTATGAAATCAAGACTTTCCTTTGTGGAGAAAAAGGAAAAAGTGCATGTAAAATGTGAACATAATGGTCTCTCCAAGATCAAGTCCTTATTTGTAAAAATGTAAACATAACGTCTTCAACTGAGAACTAAAGTCCTTCTTTGTCAAAAAAGGTAAAAGAAAAGTGTGAACCTTTGGAACCAAAAATAAATAACTACATAGAAAAAAAATCTGTACTTTTATGACTTCTTTTCAGTTACTTGAGTCAATGGCTTGACTTAGTATATCTTGCTCCAAGAAAGATGCAAAAAGTATACTAAAGTATAAGTCTTAGTATTAATGTACTTAGACTTAGACTTTTGTTTATACTTTTCAGTATAAGCCAAGTATACTTCACTATACTATTCTTAAGTATATAAAATACAGTTTATACGAGTAAAAAGTCTCCTTCAAGTATACTTCCTCAATTTTAGTAAAAAATAAGTATACTCATAGTACACTTGAATAAACTTCTTTTTGCTAAGGGTTTTTTACACTGAGTGACTGCCACTGAGCTTTTTAAGATTTAAGCCATAAAAATATTTTTCTTCAGCATCATTGTAAATTTATTTATTAGCCTCCAAAATAGAGGATTCATAATATAACTGTTGGGAAAGTGTAGGAACACGGACCCACAACAGGGGGCGCAAATGAACGGACAATGGAGTAAGTCAAATAACAACGCTTTACTGTTGTGAATGTGCACAACGAATACAACCAATCACAGAAATGGACAACAGTCAATTCACAAAAGTGTCGTGTGGGCAGGCTCGAAGATAGGAGACGCCTCTCCAAGGTAAGACCGGTACCACACGGCTTCCTCCGCCACAGGACCCCGGGAATACTGGAGCCGCCAAGTCCCGAACTCCCAGGTGGCCACTGCCTCCGCGTGTCGGACCTGGTACTGCTGGCGAGGAAACAAAGTACAGTCAGATGGGGGCGCATTTGCACCCAGGACTCCGAACAGCAGGAAAGTTACCTCCACCTCTCGTTGGAACAGTAATCCAAATAACTAGCTCAATCCAAAAGAATACACTCTGTTAGCGTCAATACGTTACCTCTCCGGTAAAAACGATATCTCGGCAATGAGGTGGAGATGCCGTCCTGCTGATATACCCCACTGATGATTGCCGTCAGCTGTCTCAGGTGATGGGTGACAGCTGTCACCGAGGCTGCTCCCGTGAGGCGGCGGCGCCCTCTGGTGCCTGGAGCCCGCACTCCAGGCAGGGCGCCCTCTGGTGGTGGTGGGCCAGCAGTACCTCCTCTTCAGCGGCCCACACAACAGGACCCCCCCCTCAACGGGCGCCTCCTGGCGCCCGACCGGGCTTGTCCGGGTGGCGACGGTAGAAGTCGGCCAGGAGGGCCGGGTCCAGGATGAAGCTCCTCTTCACCCAGGAGTGTTCTTCAGGGCCGTACCCCTCCCAGTCCACCAGATATTGAAAGCCCCGGCCCATCCGTCGGACGTCCAACAGCCGGCACACTGTCCAAGCCGGCTCGCCATCGATGATCCGGGCAGGAGGTGGCACCGGACATGGGTGTACAGAGGGGCGAGGTGTGATGGGGCTTGATTTTTGACACATGGAATACTGGATGGATCCACAGTGAGGCTGGAAGCGAAGCCTCACTGCGGCGGGATTGATGACCTTGAGAATCTTAAACGGACCTATGTACCTGTCTTGCAGTTTTGGGGAGGCCACTTGCAGTGGAATGTCCTTGGTGGACAACCACACTTCCTGCCCGGGGCGATACGTAGGGGCCGGGGTCCGCCGCCGGTCTGCATGGGTCTTCGCCCTCATCCGGGCCCTCAACAAAGCAGAACGGGCGGCACGCCACACCCGACGGCACTTCCGCAGGTGGGCCTGGACCGAGGGCACACGACCTCTTCCTCAACCACCGGGAATAATGGGGGCTGATACCCCAAACATACCTCAAAGGGGGAGAGGCTGGTGGCTGATGACACTTGACTGTTGTGGGCGTACTCGATCCAGGCCAGATGAGTACTCCAGGCCGCCGGGTGCGCGGCTGTCACACAACGTAGCGTTTGCTCCATTTCTTGATTGGCCCGCTTTGCTTGCCCGTTGGTCTGGGGGTGATACCCGGATGAGAGACTGACCGTGGCCCCCAGTTCCCGGCAAAAGCTCCTCCAGACATGCGAGGAGAACTGGGGACCGCGATCGGAGACGATGTCTGATGGTATTCCATGCAGGCGGACGACGTGGTGGACCAGGAGGTCCGCTGTCTCCTGGGCCGTTGGGAGCTTCGGGAGGGCCACGAAGTGGGCCGCCTTGGAGAATCGGTCCACTATCGTGAGGATGACGGTGTTTCCCTGGGACGGCGGGAGGCCCGTGACAAAATCCAGGCCGATGTGGGACCAGGGGCGATGAGGCACGGGCAGCGGCTGTAGCAGTCCCGGAGCCTTGCGATGGTCGGCCTTGCCCCTGGCGCAGGTGGTACAGGCCTGGATATAGTCCCGGACGTCGGCCTCCAGGGACGCCCACCAGAAGCGCTGCCGGACAACTGCCACGGTTCTTCGCACCCCTGGATGACAGGAGAGCTTAGAGCCGTGACAGAAGTCCAGGACTGCAGCCCTTGCCTCCGGTGGGACGTAAAGTCTGTTCTTTGGTCCAGTCCCGGGGTCCGGGCTTCGTGCCAGGGCCTCCCGGACGGTTCTCTCTACGTCCCAGGTGAGGGTGGCCACGATAGTGGACTCCGGGATGATGGGTTCCGGTGGATCCGACAACTCCGTTTTGACCTCGTCTTCGTGTACCCGGGACAAGGCATCCGATTTCTGGTTCTTGGTCCCGGGCCGGTAGGTGATGTGGAAGTCAAAACGGCCGAAGAACAGTGACCAGCGGGCTTGCCTGGGATTCAGCCGCTTGGTGGTCCTGATATATTCCAGGTTCCGGTGGTCAGTGAAAACCGTGAATGGCACGGACGTTCCCTCCAACAGATGTCTCCACTCTTCAAGAGCCTCTTTCACCGCAAGGAGTTCTCGATTGCCGACGTCATAGTTCCGTTCAGCCGGGGTCAACCTGCGGGAAAAATAGGCACACGGGTGAAGGACCTTATCGGTCTTCCCACTCTGGGACAGCACAGCTCCTATCCCTGAGTCCGAGGCGTCCACTTCAACCACTAACTGGCGACTAGGATCGGGCTGCACCAGAACGGGTGCAGACGAGAAGCGCCGTTTCAACTCCTTGAACGCGGCACTGCAACGATCCGACCAGGTGAAGGGGACTTTTGGTGAGGTCAGGGCTGTCAGGGGGCTAACAACCTGACTGTAGCCCTTAATGAACCTCCTGTAGAAATTCGCAAAGCCGAGGAACTGTTGCAGCTTCCTATGGCTTGTGGGTTGGGGCCAGTCTCTCACCGCTGCAACCTTGGTCGGATCAGGAGCGACGGAGTTGGGGGAGATGATGAACCCCAGGAAGGACAAAGAGGTGCGGTGGAACTCACACTTCTCGCCCTTAACAAACAGCCGGTTCTCCAATAACCGCTGCAGGACCTGACGTACATGTCGGACATGGGTCTCAGGATCCGGAGAAAAGATGAGTATGTCGTCTAAATACACGAAGACGAATCGGTGCAGGAAGTCCCGCAAGACATCATTAACCAACGCTTGGAACGTCGCGGGAGCATTTGTAAGACCGAACGGCATGACCAGGTACTCAAAATGACCTAACGGGGTGTTAAATGCCGTCTTCCACTCGTCTCCCTTCCGGATCCGAACCAGGTGATACGCATTCCTAAGATCAAGCTTGGTGAATATCTTGGCTCCATGCAGGGGCGTGAACACTGAATCCAACAAGGGTAAGGGGTATCGGTTACGAACCGTGATTTCGTTCAGCCCCCTGTAATCGATGAATGGACGTAATCCGCCATCCTTTTTCCCCACAAAAAAGAAACCCGCACCCATCGGGGAGGTGGAATTCCGGATCAACCCGGCAGCCAAAGAGTCCCGGATGTAGGTCTCCATTGATTCGCTTTCAGGTCGTGAGAGGTTGTACAGCCTACTGGACGGGAACTCAACGCCTGGAACCAAATCAATGGCACAATCATACGGGCGGTGCGGGGGAAGGGTGAGTGCCAGAACCTTGCTGAACACCTCCGCAAGGTCATGGTACTGCACCGGCACCGTCCCTAGATTGGGCGGAGCTCTGACCTCCTCCCTGGCCTGGGAACCGGGAGGAACCGAGGAACCTAAACATACCCGATGGCAGGTCTCGCTCCACTGAACCACTACCCCGGACGGCCAATCGATCCGGGGATTGTGTTTCAACATCCAGGGAAAACCTAAAATCACATGGGAGGTGGCCGGAGTCACGCAAAACTCGATTTCCTCCCGGTGATTCCCCGACACCACCAGAGTTACTGGTGGTGTCTTGTGAGTGATTGGAGGGAGTAGGGAGCCATCTAGCGCCCGTACCTGCACAGGCGAGGTAAGCGCCACCAGAGGGATCCCTATCTCCCTAGCCCATTTGCTATCTAGCAAATTCTCTTCTGAGCCCGTGTCCACCAGTGCTGGGGCCTTCAGGGTTAAATCCTCATAAAGGATTGTAACTGGGAGTCGTGTGGCAATGTGGGTGTGTCCCACGTGAACGTCTCGGCCCACCCCTAGCCCAGTTTCTAGGGGCGGGCGTTGGTGTTTAACCGCTCGGGGCAGTCCCTTACTTGATGCTCAATCGAGCCACAAACAAAACACGCCCCGCGGGCCAGCCTCCTTTGTGTGACCGGTGCCCTAAATGTTGCCCTACTCGTGTCTTTAGCTTCGTCAGCAGGGGGCCTGCAACCGCACGGAGCGCAGGGGCCGTGGAGCGTGGGGAGGGCGGAACGCGGTCGGAACCGGAAGGGAGAGGGACGACGCGTGCCTGGCCACGCCCTTCGTCTCGTTCCTGACGGCGCTCATTTAACCGATTGTCTAAACGTATAACAAGATCGATAAGCCCATCTAAATCCCGCGGTTCGTCCTTAGCCACCAGGTGCTCCTTGAGGACCAATGACAGTCCGTTTACGAAGGCGGCGCGGAGGGCAGCGCTATTCCAGCCGGACCTCGCAGCCGCGATGCGGAAGTCGACTGCATAGGCAGCTGCGCTCCGGCGCCCCTGTCTCATTGACAGCAGCACGGCTGAAGCGGTCTCTCCTCTATTAGGGTGATCGAACACTGTTCTGAGCTCCCTCACAAACCCATCATATGTCAGAAGGAGCCGTGAACTTTGCTCCCAGAGCGCTGTAGCCCAAGCGCGTCCCTCACCATGAAGCAGATTTATCACATAAGCTACTTTGCTAGCGTCAGTCGCGTACATGACGGGACGCTGTGCGAAGACGAGCGAACACTGCATAAGAAAATCCGCGCACATCTCCACACAGACTCCGTACGGCTCTGGGGGGCTTATGTATGCTTCAGGGGAAGGTGGGAGGGGTCGTTGGACAACCAGTGGAACGTCGTTGTTACGCACAGGTTCTACGGGAGGGAGAGCCGCAGCGGCGCCCGGAGGGCGTGCTTCCACCTGCGCGGCGAGAGCCTCCACCCTGCGGTTCAGGAGGACGTTCTGCTCGGTCATCAAATCTAACCGAGTCGTGAAAGCGGTGAGGATCCGCTGCAACTCACCGATTACCCCTCCTGCGGACGCCTGTGCGCCTTGTTCTTCCATTGGCCGTTCAACAGCCGGTTGACGCCCCTCGGGATCCATGACGCTGGCCGAGATATCCTGTTGGGAAAGTGTAGGAACACGGACCCACAACAGGGGGCGCAAATGAACGGACAATGGAGTAAGTCAAATAACAACGCTTTACTGTTGTGAATGTGCACAATGAATACAACCAATCACAGAAATGGACAACAGTCAATTCACAAAAGTGTCGTGTGGGCAGGCTCGAAGATAGGAGACGCCTCTCCAAGGTAAGACCGGTACCACACGGCTTCCTCCGCCACAGGACCCCGGGAATACTGGAGCCGCCAAGTCCCGAACTCCCAGGTGGCCACTGCCTCCGCGTGTCGGACCTGGTACTGCTGGCGAGGAAACAAAGTACAGTCAGATGGGGGCGCGTTTGCACCCAGGACTCCGAACAGCAGGAAAGTTACCTCCACCTCTCGTTGGAACAGTAATCCAAATAACTAGCTCAATCCAAAAGAATACACTCTGTTAGCGTCAATACGTTACCTCTCCGGTAAAAACGATATCTCGGCAATGAGGTGGAGATGCCGTCCTGCTGATATACCCCACTGATGATTGTCGTCAGCTGTCTCAGGTGATGGGTGACAGCTGTCACCAAGGCTGCTCCCGTGAGGCGGCGGCGCCCTCTGGTGCCTGGAGCCCGCACTCCAGGCAGGGCGCCCTCTGGTGGTGGTGGGCCAGCAGTACCTCCTCTTCAGCGGCCCACACAACAATAACATTGTCAATATGATCAAATTTCACGCTATCTAGAAAAATGAATAAATTGTTCCCCTGAAGGGGAAAAACTTCAAAAGAACAGATGACCTTGAACTACTGAGAGCAGAGAACCACACAGTTTATTACTGTGACATCATAGATCATGTAAGGGCTTGTGTGAGGGTTGTTGGCAAGCACATGGTCACCCTGCTCAGTGTGCCGCTCTTGTTGGAGCGACATCTTTGCTATTTTGGCATTGTGGGATAGCTCGCCGGACAACTTCCGCCTGACCCAGCGCTGAATTTGCCGACATGAGAAGATGCTGCTGGATGGGTGTGAGGAACTTACGATCATTTAGGCATAAAAACACACAAGACACACAAGCTCTTGTAGCAAATATACTCCTGATGTTTTTGTTACCCATGAAAACGCACTGTCATCGCAAATACAGCATTGTTTGGGAACTACTTTTTGCGCAGGAATTCATCAAGCACATCGGCCGTGGGCACGTACTAACACAGAATATACAAAAACTGTATAGTAGTTCGCCCAAAACGAGAGCGTCCACTTTTAGCTTGCCATAAGCTAAGCTAGTGGCACTCGTGAGAGTGTGGCACACGGTGTCAATCATCCTTACAGACAGGGCGGTGATGTTACTGACTGCTCTCTCAAATAAAACTATTCAAAATGGCAGAAAATGCTGCAAAACAGCTGCGTTTCTGTATAAATCTGTTTGTCATACGTTTTGGAAAAGGTAGTGAGAAATAAACACTTCTAAATTTAACAGCACTGTTTTTGAAACCAGATGACACCTCAGAAGTGATTTACAAGACATCACACAGGGCGTGCACGCATCTCACACGAGGTCAAAGGTAATATTGGGCAATTTCAAAACCTCATACATGTGCACACGCATGTCACCCTGAAGATGGTGTTAAAAACAAGAAAACAAGAGAAATCAGAGATTTGTGACATCCACCAATCCAGATCCAGATCACCTCCAGATCACCTCCAAAATTCAGTGGAGTCTTCCCTTATATATATATATATATATATATATATATATATATATATATATATATATATATATATATATATATATATATATATATATATATATATATATTTGGTGAGAATTCGTGAAATAGTTTTGAAGTAATCCTTCAAAGCCTATGTAAGGTGAAATCTTGATCCAGAATCTGTATCCGGTGTTGCAGACCGAACGGTCAACCCCTAAAACTGGTCATCCTTCACTGCGCATGCGTCATTTGGGACAACAGCAGCTCGTCTGAAACAGACTCTCTACACCCAAAGTGATCAAAGGGATTAATAACATTATTAACCATCAGATGACAAGGTGAAGCCTCTTAAATCATTCTAAAGTCAGTTTTAAGCCGAAATGAGGCTGTTTTAAGCAGAAAATGAGGCGATAATCGGTGAGTCGTTACTGACACTCTGAAATGACATAGGCGCAGCAGCGCGTCTGATGTCTGTCGTGCTGCTGTGTAGAGGTGGACGGATTGATCCTAATATCGATAATATCGATACCAACTCTGGTATTGATATTGAATGATCCTTGTGTAAAAAGATTGATACGCAAGCTTTTTTCTCTCCCGCACGCACTGACTGCTGTGCACACAGATTCATCAAAGTCTACTCTCTGTCTGTAAGAGCAGTGCTGCGCTGTCACACACAACACGGAGCAGCGCACCCTTGAATTGTGGTTTGTCAGCCCTCTACCTCAGGAGATTTTGTTTTAAGTAGTGTTGAATGATAGTTTTTTAAACAAAAATGTTGATTGTGATAATAAAGTATTTTGTTGTCATGTACAATGCTTGGCGAAATTCTATCTCAGGTCTTTTGGATCCTTTGGCTCTATAAAACTTAAATATGAAAAAGTATTGGTATCGGTATCGATATCGGCGAGACTGGGCCTGTATTTACTTGGTATTGGATCAGTACCAAAATTCCCGGTATCACCCACCTCTACTGCTGTGGTGCTCTATTCAGTCCCCCGTCTTTTATTATGAAATAATGCTGAATTTATGTGCAAATGATTGT
The DNA here is from genome assembly GCF_902500255.1 of Thalassophryne amazonica. Lineage (NCBI taxonomy): Eukaryota > Metazoa > Chordata > Actinopteri > Batrachoidiformes > Batrachoididae > Thalassophryne > Thalassophryne amazonica. The sequence continues at coordinate 147,389,380 of NC_047104.1, read as the reverse complement.
TGCACAAAACCTTCAGATATCTGTTGCTGAGATAGATGATGACTGGAATGTAGTTTGAAGCACAAAAAAGGTAATCAGTGAATTGGTGGTGACACTCAGAAATGATGCATGCGCAGTGAAGGCAGGGCATACCGATTTTAAGGGGGGGACCATTTGCTCGGCGACACCGGATCACCTCAGTGCAGTCTTCCATGGTCTAATGTGTATCTGTAGTGAAAATTTTTGTCAAAATCTGTGCAGTAGTTTTGACGTAATCTTGCTAACAGTCAGACAGACAAAGTAGTAAATACATAAATAAACACCAATGATTTTATTACGTCCTGTGCAGATGTGAATATCTGTCAGTAAGTGAAGTTATATGTTTAATCCACCACTGCTGGACATGCGGATGTCCAAAGTGTGCATATTGTGCTCTGACTGGCCTTCAAAATATCAAACAGCCATCACTGTTTTGTGTCCTGGTTCCTGCCTGGTTCTGCTGTTTTGTGCCTGTGTTTCCAGGTGGTGCACCTTGGAGCTGATCACCTCACCTGACGCTCATCACTGCATCATCAGCAGCTGTACATAACCCCGGTTCTTCACTTCTGCCTAAGCCAGAAACTCAGTGTTAACGACCTGGTAACTGGCCTCTCTATTTTCTGCAGCAGAGTTTTCTCTGCTCGTCCCGACACAGTATTTACAGCCCTTGGCTTTGTGCATTCCTACGCCATTTCTGAGTTATATTTCTGTTCTATCAGCGTTCCATTGCTCAGTTTGTTCACGTGTACCTGTACGCCTACTCACCTGTGTCTTTTCTCCTCTGTAGTGACACTCTACCTCGCCAGCTCCACAGGCAGCCACGTGGCTCTGGTCATCATCCTCTCCACCACATCGCTTCCTGGTTCTGGTTCCAGTCCCAGCATCTCCCCTCCAGTTGTTCTTGCTTCTATCAGACTGCACCTTTCTCTTTCTGCAGCAGCCCAGCCTGGGTCTCCACACTCCAGTCTTTCTGTGCAATAATTATCCTGCAAAATTCTCCAAACTCTGTTGCACATTTGCTTGTACGTATAATAAAATCCGGTTTATTCATTCCATTCAGCCTCCTGTAGTTGGTGTCTATTCGGTCCCTTTGGGCTTTGACCATAACAGAATGTGTGTTTTACAGGTCTGACTGGATTGGATTTGGAACCACTCCATGTTTACCTTGTTTCTCAAGGACAATTTGACACTTTTATTCAGGGACTGATACAAAATGTACTGTACATTACTGTAAAATGCATAAACACAACAAAGACGACATAGTCTTTGTTTTTAGATAGTTACAATCTAAAAAATAAGCTCACTTAAAAAATTAGAATTGTAACATACATAAAAATTATGAGAATATTCAATTATGTTGCCCACATAAGTTAAGTTAACACAGATCAAATAAGGTTATTTCCACTGGTGTTAACTAAACTTAAATTGAATTGAAATCTTTGAGTTGAACTAACTCATTAGGTTGACAGTATAAGATTGGAAAAATGGAAGATTTCTGTTTGTATTTGTGCTGTATTACAAAAACTCAGAAGTCATAAATTTCTGACCAACTTGAAATGTAATATCATGTGGCACTTCAGGTCATCTACCTGACGCTATATAAAAAAATTGATTGATTGATTGATTGATTTCTCAGAGATGTTTGTTATCGAAACAGTCAAAATGGAACATTTCTCTGCATTGGACAGAAATGAAAAAAATACTATAAGTAATATATCACATGTGTATTTGTGTAAGTAATACAAACCGGAGAAGCGTTTTCTCAGGTTTTTTGGTTTCCGAGCATGGACAACCCGCTTAAAATCATGCCACAGATTTTCAATGATATTCAGGTCTGGGGACTGAGATGGCCATTCCAGAACATTGGACTTGTTCCCTCTGCATGAAAGATTTTGACCAGTGTTTAGGGTCGCTGTCTTGTGTCTGCTGATATTGACTGGAATCCATGTGAGCCTCAACTTTAAAAAGATTCCCAGTACCTGCACTGGCCACACAGCCCCACAGCATGATGGAACCACCTCCAAATTTTACTGTAGGTAGCAAGTGTTTTTTTTTTTGGAATGCTGTGTTCTTTTTTCAGCCATGCATACTGCCCCTTGTTATGTCCAAATAACTCAGTTTTAGTTTTATCAGTCCACAGCACCTTATTCCAAATGAAGCTGGCTTGTCCAAATGTGCTTAGCATACTTCAAGTGACTCTGTTTGTGGTGTGTACGCAGAAAAGGCTTCCTCTGCATTACAGCATCATACAGCATCTCTTTGTGCAAAGTGAGCTATATAGTTGAATGATGCACAGACACACTATCTGCAGCAAGATCATGTGTAGGTCTTTGGAGCAGGTCTGTGGGTTGACTATGATTGGTTCTCACCATCCTTCACTTCAGCTTATCTGAGATTTTTCTTGGCCTGCCACTTCGGGCCTTAACTAGTACTGTGTCTGTGGTCTTCCACAGTGGAAACTGACAGCTGAAATCTCTGAGATAGCATTTTGTATCCTTTCTCTAAACCATGATGTTGAACAATCTTTGTTTTCAGGTCATTTGAGAGATGTTAGAGGCTCCCATGTTACCACTTATTAGAAGAGTTGCAGAGAGGAGAAACATTTGTAAACGGCCACCTTAATACCCTTTCTCATGATTGGATTCACCTGTGTAAGGAGGTCAAGGGTCAATGAGCTTACCAAACCCATTTTGTATTCCAATAATTAGTGCTAAATGTATTCAAAACAATAAAATGAAAAGGCTGCCCAAATTTATGCACCTGAGTAATTTTGTTTAAATAATTATTGCACACTTTCTGTAAATACTAGAAACTTCATTTCACTTCTCAGATATCAGTGTGTTCATCTGCTATATGATATATTTAACTCAAACTTCTGATCCAGACAACCAATGATTTATAAAGGAAAATCATGGAAATTATCAAGGGTGCCCAAATGTTTACATACAGCTGTATATTCCCGCAAGAGTTATGCCATCTGATGTATGTTCAGCATTCTGCTCATGGACGAAAATAAATCCAATTTGATCCACCAAAAAAAAAACAAACAAACAAACAAACCAAACAAACAAACAAAAAAAAACCATAATAAAGACCTAAATAAATGCAGTGTTTTGAAAGAAATCCATCAGTCTTCTCTGGATGCATTTCTCAGTGTGAAACACCAGATGGCAGCGCTTTGTCCCGCCAACAACATCCAAAATAAATGACAGGCAGAGTTTATTGGCAGCTTGCAAACCGATACGGTACATTACCACCACTAATTGTTTTGAGTGTAGAGCATTAATGGAGTCTCACGTCCTCACCGGGTCATTGTAAATGGAAACGTTTTCAAGACCGAAATAAATAATGGAATTAACCAGGTACCATTATTTTAATTAAACAGTTCTATTGTGGAACACAAAAACATATATAATTTCCTGGTTTCGTTCCTCGTAAAATACCAAAACGTTTCTGGTTTTCATTCCACAAACCGGTTCAAAGCCTTGCTGCAGACAACAGCAGATGGCACAGTAACATAAGGAACATCCTGTACCTATTAAAGTGGCGATGGTATTTTCACAGACTGTTTGCACTTAAAAAATTTTGCACTGATCTGTATATAACTGGTCATAATTTTACATACACCTTCAGTGGTTATTGAAGAATGACTTTAATGATTTTGTAAGTCGGTGGAATGTCCACACAAATCATTCCAGCTTTTCTGATACATCCAGTGTGTGCAGTGGTTTTCTGCTGACCTTTTTGCTGAAAGGTACCAATATCTGATTTCCCATCAGTGTGTGAATGCAACAGTGCAAAACGTTTCCCAAAGAGTCTGACTTACAAAATACTGTAAAAGAGGAAAGGTAGAATAGAATGAATAAATGGGAAAGTGTGCAGATTCATAGTTATGGGAGCAAATAAAATCTAAAGGCAAACACAAAGGACAATAATCTATTAAAAACAGCAAATGTACAACAGAGTAACAGGCCGAAGACCTAACATTAATCATGCTGAAACATAGAGAATTTGTGTATGGCTTTTTACAACTCCTTAGGCTAAAAGAATGGGCTGAAATACTTCTTAAGTCCTATTTGAAATGGGATTAGTTTCACCTGGGAGGTGGGTAATGCAGTCAGAGATTTAGAATTTTGCCTCTGTACATCACCATAGTGGAGTTATAATAAAACACCAAATATGGACTGTAGTATAGACTGCTGGCTTTATTTCACGTGGTTGAACCAAAATAAAATAACTATTTAGGAATACAACCGCTTTTATATGTATTCCATCCATTTAAAAATATTCAGGAGGTGATGGTCAAGCAGTGGGGTTGTGACTGGAGGATAAAAACAAGAATGTTGATAAAGGTCAATTTCAATTTGTACAGGGGTCAAAAGTTAAAGTTGCTCTAATTTTGGTAAAAACAACAAATTATTGGTTGAGTTAATAAGGGTTTAAAAAGGAATAGTTTGCATTATAATGCTTAGTTATAATGTTACGAGGTAGCATATGTCACATGTCATAGAATCAATAGACGTTGACAATGTTTACTTTGGAGACCAAGCATTATCACAGACAAAACTATTCCATTATTAATCATATTAGTTCAGCCAATAATTAGCACCACCAGCAACTTTAACTTTTTTTCCCCATGTAAAAACTGAAATTGACTTTTGCCATTTTTGCTGTTTTTACCCCATAACTCCATAACATTTAGTCATAGATAGTCCAAACTATGCCTTTTTGGAATCTTTCTGTTCAGACAAATGAGGTGGTACTAGTTTTCAATATGACTGGAGCATTTTTATATTTTGACTCCTGTGTAATTCCTCAAATGAACCCTACCTGGGAGCCTATTGAAAATTCAAGTGGCCAGTCGGTGTTTTCAAAAGCGTAATGTCTAAGGAGAAAGTTCCTGGTTGAAATCCCACCAATGCCACATTTCTCCACGTAAAGTGGAGTTAGTGTTGTATGGTTGGGGGTTGCCTGGCTGCTTTTTGTTTCTGTCTTCTGTTTCTGTCTTTTGTTTTTCCTTCCAGGTGGCACGCGTTTAGGACTGAGTGGCTGTGTGGCAGAGTTACCAGGACCTCACCCTGATCACCTGAGGCTGATCATGTGCAGCTCGTCAGGACTCACAGCTGTGGTGCATCTACACGGATTGGAGCATGGTGGCATTTAAGTCTGGAGTACACAGTGTGTATTTGCCAGAGACTCGACCTTGTGACCAGACGGGTGAGATCGTTGTCTTGAGAGCCATCTCATCATTATGGATGCAGAGAACGTCCAGGTTTGATGCCATGGTCTGTGAAAGAGGAGGGGGGGAGGTCCTCATGCTCATCAGCACACTTCCTGAGGTACGTCCAGGTTTTGTGACTAACATTTGTACAGTCAGTAAATGTGGTGTACCTACACACTTATTATATTGAGCTGTTATGTTAGTCGTTTAATCAGCTTCCACTGCAGTGATAATGTGAACGGGGTGTTCCATGCCTGCAGGGTGGGAAGCTGATTAGTGATTAAGCCAGGAAGTGTTTGCTGTTGTGTACACCTTTGAGTGGTCTCTCTGTGTGTGGAGTGTGGACTCACATGATGATTTCTTCTTTCACAGACTCGGTTTGTCGCAGGCCACCTGGGGGGTGTCGTCGGGGTCCTTGGGTCCGAACTGTTTCTGGCTCTGGACCGTTTGTGCAGCTGGGAGCGCACCGTATATCCACCTCGCCAGTCCGCGCACTAATTTGTTATACTTTTGCACATCACTGTTATGTTATTAAATTTTGTATCCTTTGTACCGTGCTCTGCTTATTTCATACTGGGTCCTTCAAACGCTGGTCGGTTCTCGTCCTGCGTCGACACATAACAGTTAGGTCAGGAGGGGTATCCGGTGTAAAATTGGCCAATTCAACATGCAGATCAACCTCGGATCTGTTGTGGCGAACCTAAGTAAAACAAGGGAGCAGCCAAAGGGACTTACTAATGTCTAAGGAGTATTTGTTAGCAAATTTGGTGCTTGCATCACCATTTAAAGCATTGTTTCCTTATCGCTGCATTAACATAAATGCAAAGCATTTACCATATCAGCGTGCAAATAGAAGGATTGTTTTTAATACAGATGATCCGTTTTACAGCCAGTTTTCTTTAGACCATCAGGGGATGAAATATATAAACATTTCCAAGCACTGACTATGTTTTGGATTGCATTTACATCAACCATTAGAAATACATACACATAGTGTGGTACTGTGTGATAAATCTGTCCGGATCACTGGAAAAACGTGTGGATGATGCAAGAAGGAAAACAAATGAGGGGTTCCACCAAAGCGGATGACCAGCTTCCCACCTTCACACACACACACACACCTGACTTGTATCTATATCTAAGAATACATTTTGTCATGGTCTGGGTTGTTGGCGGATTTTGTTTCTTATTTCCACCAGGTGGTGCGCAAGCGGAGCTGAGCATCTGGAGACCTCACCTGCAGCTCGTTTCCACCTGATCAGGAACCTCACCTGCAGCTCGTTTCCACCTGATCAGAGCTGCTGTATTTAAAGCCTGGTTATGCAGCTGTTCGGGGCCAGAGACTTGTTGATGTTGATGAATGATAAAGCCGACTTGTGTTTAATGATTATGTTGCTGTTGAAGAGGAGGATTTGCTGATGGATGACTGATTCACTGGTTGAGTGAATGAATGAACTCTCTACGAACCATCACACAACCTGCTGCTTCTGTTCAGCCGTCAGACAGCATGCTTCCTAAGGTAATCCAGGTTCTCTATCATCCCGCAATAGAGCCTGCAACTTTGGCGTTCCCTCGCGCCTCCCTGTTTGAGCTTCTATGCCAGTTGTTTGATCAGCTTCTTACCTGCAGCTTGCATCTGGAACTTTCTCTGCTCTGCACTGCCGGTGAAATTTTTTTGATCCTAAAATCAGCCAGGAAGTATTTGCTGTGTAAATCTGACTGTGAAACTCTTAAAATAACTGTCTGCGTTGTAAAGTGCTTTGGCCTCAACCTCAGCCTCTCCTCCTCAGAAACTCGGCTCTGTTGCGGCCACTTGGTGCCGGCTCCCCTCCTGGTCCAGTTCTCGCTGTGGCTTCAGCTGTTCCACTGCCTGGAGTGGGCTGTGTCCTCCACTCTACAGACTGCCTGACTTATAATTTCTTCTGTTGATTCATATGTAATTAAATATCAGTTATTCATTCCTTCCATTTCTGCCTCCTTGCGTTTGGGTCCCAGTTTCAAATCCTGGGTCGGCTTTCAATCCCCACATCCAAACTGTAACAGAAGTCTCTGGCCATAAATGGACCCAGTGGGAGCACAGTCGGTCCGGTTCCAGGGAGAGATGCAACAGTTTTTTGATTCGATCTGGGATCAATTACAAACACTCTCTGCCCAGGTAAAACATGCTGACACTCGCATTACTGAGCTCGCAGATCAAGTCACACCGCTCCCTGCCGTTCCAGCTGCGGCCCCGCCTCCTCCTGTGCAGGTAGATTCCACATCCCTAGTTCCAGCTGCCGAGCCTTTAATTTGTCACCCACAGCCATATGCTGGAACAACCCCAGGTTTCTTTTCAGCACTGTAGCCAGGCTGCCAAAGAGTTAGAGCTCTATTGAGCCGGGTATTCCTTTTAACTTTAACTAGTAATGGACTTCATGACTTTCTTTGCTAATAAAATTTTAACTATTAGAGAAAAAATGACTTATAACCATCCCAAAGACGTATCGTTCTCTTTGGCTGCTTTCAGTGATGCTGGTATTTGGTTAGACTCTTTCTCTCAGATTGTTCTGTCTGAGTTATTTCATTAGTTACTCCTCCAAACCATCAACATGTCTATTAGACCCCATTCCTACCAGGCTGCTCAAGGAAGCCCTACCATTAATTAATGCTTCGATCTTAAATATGATCAATCTATCATTATTGGTTGGCTATGTACCACAGGCTTTTAAGGTGGCAGTAATTAACCATTACTTAAAAAGCCATCACTTGACCCAGCTGTCTTAGCTAATTATAGGCCAATCTCCACCTTCCTTTTCCTCTCAAAAATTCTTGAAAGGGTAGTTGTAAAACAGCTAACTGATTCATCTGCAGAGGAATGGTCTATTTGAAGAGTTTCAGTCAGGTTTAGAATTCATCATAGTACAGAAACAGCATTAGTGAAAGTTACAAATGATCTTCTTATGCCTCAGACAGTGGACTCATCTCTGTGCTCGTCCTGTTAGACCTCAGTGCTGCTTTTGATACTGTTGACCATAAAATTTTATTACAGAGATTAGAGCATGCATAGGTATTAAAGGCACTGTGCTGCGGGGTGTGAATCATATTATTCTAATAGATTACAATTTGTTCATGTAAATGGGAGTCTTCTTCACAGACTAAGGTTAATTTTAAAGTTCCACAAGGTTCTGTGCTAGGACCAATTTATTCACTTTATACATGCTTCCCTTAGGCAGTATTATTAGAAAGCATTGCTTAAATTTTCATTGTTACGCAGATGATACCCAGCTTGTTGTGAAGGTGTAGGAACACGGACCCACAACAGGGGGCGTTAATGAACGGACAAGTGGATAGCCAAACAGTAACAATTTAATGTTGTGAAGTGCACAACGGAATACAGACAAACACAGTTTTTGTACCACAGACAATTATATGTAGCGTGACGTGTGGGCAGGCTTGAGGATAGGAGACGTCCATCCCGAACCGAGCCGGATCCCACACGCCTTCACCGCCAACGGATCTGAAGAACACCGGAGCCGCCAAGTCCTGGATCCCAGGTGGCCACCGTCTCCACCGGTCAGACCTGGTACTGCTGGCAGAGAACGAAACAGTATTGATGAGTGTGAGTTCGCGCACTCAGTAATCCACAGTCTGTGTTCTTTGGGAGGGAGCACCTCCACCTCCAATCACACACTCATGCAGCTCCTGTCTAACCACTTATATGGTTGGAGGTGTGAAGCGAAGCCGTCGCTGATCACACCAAACTCCAATCCCTCAGATAAGGCACTCCACAGGAAAACGGCTGCAAAGAATTTCAGACTCTAAGACAGAGTTAAGTGTAGCAGAGAAATTACCTCTCTAGTGGCTGATTTATCTGCGGGAGGTGGAGTTGTAGTCCGGCCTTTATGGTGGTGGTGATGAACTGTGGATGAGTGACAGCTGGTGCTGATGATGAGTGACAGCTGTCACTCCCGGTTGCTCTGACGCCCTCTTGTGCTTGAAGCCCGCACTTCAAAGCAGGGCGCCATCTGGTGGTGGTGGGCCAGCAGTACCTCCTCTTCAGCGGCCCACACAACACAGCTTTATCTATCCATGAAGCCTAGGACACACACACAATTAGTTAAACTGCAGGAATGTCTTACAGACATAAAGACATGGATGACCTCTAATTCCTGCTTTTAAAGTCAGATAAACTGAAGTTATTGTACCTTGGCCCCACATATCTTAGAAAATGGTGTCTAACCCGATCCTTACTCTGGATGGCATTACCCTGACCTCTAGTATACTGTGAGAAATCTTGAAGTCATTTTGATCAGATATGTCATTCAAAGCGCATATTAAACAAATATGTAGGACTGCTTTTTTGCATTTACGCAATATCTCTAAAATTAGAAAGGTCTTGTCTCGAGTGATGCTGAAAAAACTAATTCTGAATCATTTATCCTCTGAGGCTGGACTATTGTAATTCATTATCAGGTTGTCCTAAAAGTTCCCTGAAAAGCCTTCAGTTAATTCAAAATGCTGCAGCTAGAGTACTGACAGGGACTAGAAGGAGAGCATATTTCACCCATATTGGCCTCTCTTCATTGGCTTCCTGTTAATTCTAGAATAGAATTTAAAATTCTTCTTCTTACTTATAAAGTTTTGAATAATCAGGTCCCATCTTATCTTAGGGACCTCATAGTACCATATCACCCCAACAGAGCGCTTCGCTCTCAGACTGCAGGCTTACTTGTAGTTCCTAGGGTTTGTAAGAGTAGAATGGGAGGCAGAGCCTTCAGCTTTCAGGCTCCTCTCCTGTGGAACCAGCTCCCAATTCGGATCAGGGAGACAGACACCCTCTCTACTTTTAAGATTAGGCTTAAAACTTTCCTTTTTGCTAAAGCTTATAGTTAGGGCTGGATCAGGTGACCCTGAACCATCCCTTAGTTATGCTGCTATAGACTTAGACTGCTGGGGGGTTCCCATGATGCACTGAGTGTTTCTTTCTCTTTTTGCTCTGTATGCACCACTCTGCATTTAATCATTAGTGATTGATCTCTGCTCCCCTCCACAGCATGTCTTTTTCCTGGTTCTCTCCCTCAGCCCCAACCAGTCCCAGCAGAAGACTGCCCCTCCCTGAGTTCTGCTGGAGGTTTCTTCCTGTTAAAAGGGAGTTTTTTCCTTCCCACTGTCGCCAAGTGCTTGCTCACAGGGGGTCGTTTTGACCATTGGGGTTTTACGTAATTATTGTATGGCCTTGCCTTACAATATAAAGCGCCTTGGGGCAACTGTTTTGTGATTTGGCGCTATATAAATAAAATTGATTTGATTTAATTTGTTTTGATATGCTGGTAGTGTACAAACCTGCACATAATTTCTGATACAGTGTTCATTGGTTTTCTCCCAACGGCCCTCTCATTATTCCACAGACAGTAGTCGAATCTCGTACGTGACAAATCTGCTTCGGGGTGATGCGTTGGCTTGGGTCACTGCTCTGTGGAGCAATAATTCAACCCTGCTTAATTCTTTTGCTGATTTTTCCCATGAATCCCAGCTAGTTTTTGATCATCCGTTGAAGACACATTCCATTGCTCACGGCTGCTTAACCTTAAACAACAAGGTGTATTCCGTTAATTTCCGCATTTTTGCTGCACAGGCTGGTTGGAATACGGCAGCATTGCAAAGTGTTTTTGTTGAGGGCCTTAACGATTGACTTAAGGATGAACTGACAGTCCGAGATGAACCGGAAGATCTAGATGGGTTGATTTCCCTGGTTATTTGTTTGGACGATCGGATGAGGAAGCACTGGTGTGAGAGGGTCGGACTTCTGATAGGGTCATCCCGTCTCGGGGTCCTCCCCGACACAGATTAGGCCCACCTCTCCCGGGCTCCACAGGGATTATCCTCTCTGGCACTCTGGCTCCCCCTGCTGACGAGCCTATGCAGCTCGGCAGGGCCAAGTTATCCTCAACATCCCAGTCAAACAGGCGTCGGGAATAATAGTGACGTCATTCAAAAAAAAAAAAAAGACCCATTTCTTTTTCTGAACTTGACGTTGTAGAACAATCCTCACTCAGTTTTTCATTGGTCGATTATGTTTTTTAGTGTGGGTTGTTTTGGTGTGAGGGGTTGAATTCTTTGTTTTTTTGTGTGTGTAGTTTGTAGTATGTTTGGTGGTCTGTTTGAGTGGACACACAGGTGGGCGGAAGCACAGCGCTTTTAACTCAATGAACTGTACTCATGGTTACTTCCTGCAAGATGTTTTTTTTATCTCACCTTCCAGGGTTTGATTGTGAATGTCCTCTGGGGGGTTTGGATTATTTTTTTCATTTTTTGTTTTTTCCCAGGGTTTGATTGTAAATGTCCTCTGGGGGGCAATGGATTATTTTTCTGTTTGACCCTTCCGGATGCTCTGTCGAGACTGTTGGTCCTTCTAGCCGCAGGTGGCCAGGGCTTTGTCTGACCTGGTCATGGGGGTGTCTCCTGGAGTTGATTGTGAATGTCCTCTGGGAGGCACTGGATGCTCCCGCAAGCGCAGGTGGTACAGGCCTGGATATAGTCCCGGACGTCGGCCTCCAGGGACGCCCACCAGAAGCGCTGCCGGACAACTGCCACGGTTCTTCGCACCCCTGGATGACAGGAGAGCTTAGAGCCGTGACAGAAGTCCAGGACTGCAGCCCTTGCCTCTGTGGGACGTAAAGTCTGTTCTTTGGTCCAGTCCCGGGGTCCGGGCTTCGTGCCAGGGCCTCCCGGACGGTTCTCTCTAAGTCCCAGGTGAGGGTGGCCACGATAGTGGACTCGGGATGATGGGTTCCGGTGGATCCGACAACTCCGTTTTGACCTCGTCTTCGTGTACCCGGGACAAGGCATCCGATTTCTGGTTGTTGGTCCCGGGCCGGTAGGTGATGTGGAAGTCAAAACGGCCCGAAGAACAGTGACAGCGGGCTTGCCTGGGATTCAGCCGCTTGGCGGTCCTGATATATTCCAGGTTCCGGTGGTCAGTGAAAACCGTGAATGGCACGGACGTTCCCTCCAACAGATGTCTCCACTCTTCAAGAGCCTCTTTCACGCAAGGAGTTCTCGATTGCCGACGTCATAGTTCCGTTCAGCCGGGGTCAACCTGCGGGAAAATAGGCACACGGGTGAAGGACCTTATCGGTCTTCCCACTCTGGGACAGCACAGCTCCTATCCCTGAGTCCGAGGCGTCCACTTCAACCACTAACTGGCGACTAGGATCGGGCTGCACCAGAACGGGTGCAGACGAGAAGCGCGTTTCAACTCCTTGAACGCGGCACCGCAACGATCCGACCAGGTGAAGGGGACTTTTGGTGAGGTCAGGGCTGTCAGGGGGCTAACAACCTGACTGTAGCCCTTAATGAACCTCCTGTAGAAATTCGCAAAGCCGAGGAACTGTTGCAGCTTCCTATGGCTTGTGGGTTGGGGCCAGTCTCTCACCGCTGCAACCTTGGTCGGATCAGGAGCGACGGAGTTGGGGGAGATGATGAACCCCAGGAAGGACAAAGAGGTGCGGTGGAACTCACACTTCTCGCCCATAACAAACAGCCGGTTCTCCAATAACCGCTGCAGGACCTGACGTACATGTCGGACATGGGTCTCAGGATCCGGAGAAAAGATGAGTATGTCGTCTAAATACACGAAGACGAATCGGTGCAGGAAGTCCCGCAAGACATCATTAACCAACGCTTGGAACGTCGCGGGAGCATTTGTAAGATCCGAACGGCATGACCAGGTACTCAAAATGACCTAACGGGGTGTTAAATGCCGTCTTCCACTCGTCTCCCTTCCGGATCCGAACCAGGTGATACGCATTCCTAAGATCAAGCTTGGTGAATATCTTGGCTCCATGCAGGGGCGTGAACACCGAATCCAACAAGGGTAAGGGGTATCGGTTACGAACCGTGATTTCGTTCAGCCCCCTGTAATCGATGCATGGACGTAATCCGCCATCCTTTTTCCCCACAAAAAAGAAACCCGCACCCATCGGGGAGGTGGAATTCCGGATCAACCCGGCAGCCAAAGAGTCCCCGATGTAGGTCTCCATTGATTCGCTTTCAGGTCGTGAGAGGTTGTACAGCCTACTGGACGGGAACTCAACGCCTGGAACCAAATCAATGGCACAATCATACGGGCGGTGCGGGGGAAGGGTGAGTGCCAGAACCTTGCTGAACACCTCCGCAAGGTCATGGTACTGCACCGGCACCGTCCCTAGATTGGGCGGAGCTCTGACCTCCTCCCTGGCCTGGGAACCGGGAGGAACCGAGGAACCTAAACATACCCGATGGCAGGTCTCGCTCCACTGAACCACTACCCCGGACGGCCAATCGATCCGGGGATTGTGTTTCAACATCCAGGGAAAACCTAAAATCACATGGGAGGTGGCCGGAGTCACGAAAAACTCGATTTCCTCCCGGTGATTCCCCGACACCACCAGAGTTACTGGTGGTGTCTTGTGAGTGATTGGAGGGAGTAGGGAGCCATCTAGCGCCCGTACCTGCACAGGCGAGGTAAGCGCCACCAGAGGGAGCCCTATCTCCCTAGCCCATTTGCTATCTAGCAAATTCCCTTCTGAGCCCGTGTCCACCAGTGCTGGGGCCTTCAGGGTTAAATCCTCATAAAGGATTGTAACTGGGAGTCGTGTGGCAATGTGGGTGTGTCCCACGTGAACGTCTCGGCCCACCCCTAGCCCAGTTTCTAGGGGCGGGCGTTGGTGTTTAACCGCTCGGGGCAGTCCCTTACTTGATGCTCAATCGAGCCACAAACAAAACACGCCCCGCGGGCCAGCCTCCTTTGTGTGACCGGTGCCCTAAATGTTGCCCTACTCGTGTCTTTAGCTTCGTCAGCAGGGGGCCTGCAACCGCACGGAGCGCAGGGGCCGTGGAGCGTGGGGAGGGCGGAACGCGGTCGGAACCGGAAGGGAGAGGGACGACGCGTGCCTGGCCACGCCCTTCGTCTCATTCCCGACGGCGCTCATTTAACCGATTGTTTAAACGTATAACAAGATCGATAAGCCCATCTAAATCCCGCGGTTCGTCCTTAGCCACCAGGTGCTCCTTGAGGACCAATGACAGTCCGTTTACGAAGGCGGCGCGGAGGGCAGCGCTATTCCAGCCGGACCTCGCAGCCGCGATGCGGAAGTCGACTGCATAGGCAGCTGCGCTCCGGCGCCCCTGTCTCATTGACAGCAGCACGGCTGAAGCGGTCTCTCCTCTATTAGGGTGATCGAACACTGTTCTGAGCTCCCTCACAAATCCATCATATGTCAGAAGGAGCCGTGAACTTTGCTCCCAGAGCGCTGTAGCCCAAGCGCGTGCCTCACCACGAAGCAGATTTATCACATAAGCTACTTTGCTAGCATCAGTCGCGTACATGACGGGACGCTGTGCGAAGACGAGCGAACACTGCATAAGAAAATCCGCGCACGTCTCCACACAGACTCCGTACGGCTCTGGGGGGCTTATGTATGCTTCAGGGGAAGGTGGGAGGGGTCGTTGGACAACCAGTGGAACGTCGTTGTTACGCACAGGTTCTACGGGAGGGAGAGCCGCAGCGGCGCCCGGAGGACGTGCTTCCACCTGCGCGGCGAGAGCCTCCACCCTGCGGTTCAGGAGGACGTTCTGCTCGGTCATCAAATCTAACCGAGTCGTGAAAGCGGTGAGGATCCGCTGCAACTCACCGATTACCCCTCCTGCGGACGCCTGTGCGCCTTGTTCTTCCATTGGTCGTTCAACAGCCGGTTGACGCCCCTCGGGATCCATGACGCTGGCCGAGATATCCTGTTGGGAAAGTGTAGGAACACGGACCCACAACAGGGGGCGCAAATGAACGGACAATGGAGTAAGTCAAATAACAACGCTTTACTGTTGTGAATGTGCACAACGAATACAACCAATCACAGAAATGGACAACAGTCAATTCACAAAGTGTTGTGTGGGCAGGCTCGAAGATAGGAGACGCCTCTCCAAGGTAAGACCGGTACCACACGGCTTCCTCCGCCACAGGACCCCGGGAATACTGGAGCCGCCAAGTCCCGAACTCCCAGGTGGCCACTGCCTCCGCGTGTCGGACCTGGTACTGCTGGCGAGGAAACAAAGTACAGTCAGATGGGGGCGCGTTTGCACCCAGGACTCCGAACAGCAGGAAAGTTACCTCCACCTCTCGTTGGAACAGTAATCCAAATAACTAGCTCAATCCAAAAGAATACACTCTGTTAGCGTCAATACGTTACCTCTCCGGTAAAAACGATATCTCGGCAATGAGGTGGAGATGCCGTCCTGCTGATATACCCCACTGATGATTGCCGTCAGCTGTCTCAGGTGATGGGTGACAGCTGTCACCGAGGCTGCTCCCGTGAGGCGGCGGCGCCCTCTGGTGCCTGGAGCCCGCACTCCAGGCAGGGCGCCCTCTGGTGGTGGTGGGCCAGCAGTACCTCCTCTTCAGCGGCCCACACAACAATAACATTGTCAATATGATCAAATTTCACGCTATCTAGAAAAATGAATAAATTGTTCCCCTGAAGGGGAAAAACTTCAAAAGAACAGATGACCTTGAACTACTGAGAGCAGAGAACCACACAGTTTATTACTGTGACATCATAGATCATGTAAGGGCTTGTGTGAGGGTTGTTGGCAAGCACATGGTCACCCTGCTCAGTGTGCCGCTCTTGTTGGAGCGACATCTTTGCTATTTTGGCATTGTGGGATAGCTCGCCGGACAACTTCCGCCTGACCCAGCGCTGAATTTGCCGACATGAGAAGATGCTGCTGGATGGGTGTGAGGAACTTACGATCATTTAGGCATAAAAACACACGAGACACACAAGCTCTTGTAGCAAATATACTCCTGATGTTTTTGTTACCCATGAAAACGCACTGTCATCGCAAATACAGCATTGTTTGGGAACTACTTTTTGCGCAGGAATTCATCAAGCACATCGGCCATGGGCACGTACTAACACAGAATATACAAAAACTGTATAGTAGTTCGCCCAAAACGAGAGCGTCCACTTTTAGCTTGCCATAAGCTAAGCTAGTGGCACGCGTGAGAGTGTGGCACACGGTGTCAATCATCCTTACAGACAGGCCGGTGATGTTACTGACTGCTCTCTCAAATAAAACTATTCAAAATGGCAGAAAATGCTGCAAAACAGCTGCGTTTCTGTATAAATCTGTTTGTCATACGTTTTGGAAAAGGTAGTGAGAAATAAACACTTCTAAATTTAACAGCACTGTTTTTGAAACCAGATGACACCTCAGAAGTGATTTACAAGACATCACACAGGGCGTGCACGCATCTCACACGAGGTCAAAGGTAATATTGGGCAATTTCAAAACCTCATACATGTGCACACGCATGTCACCCTGAAGATGGTGTTAAAAACAAGAAAACAAGAGAAATCAGAGATTTGTGACATCCACCAATCCAGATCCAGATCACCTCCAGATCACCTCCAAAATTCAGTGGAGTCTTCCCTTATATATATATATATATATATATATATATATATATATATATATATATATATATATATATATATATATATATATATATATATATATATATATTTGGTGAGAATTCGTGAAATAGTTTTGAAGTAATCCTTCAAAGCCTATGTAAGGTGAAATCTTGATCCAGAATCTGTATCCGGTGTTGCAGACCGAACGGTCAACCCCTAAAACTGGTCATCCTTCACTGCGCATGCGTCATTTGGGACAACAGCAGCTCGTCTGAAACAGACTCTCTACACCCAAAGTGATCAAAGGGATTAATGACATTATTAACCATCAGATGACAAGGTGAAGCCTCTTAAATCATTCTAAAGTCAGTTTCAAGCCGAAATGAGGCCGTTTTAAGCAGAAAATGAGGCGATAATCGGTGAGTCGTTACTGACACTCTGAAATGACATAGGTGCAGCAGCGCGTCTGATGTCTGTTGTGCTGCTGTGTAGAGGTGGACGGATTGATCCTAATATCGATAATATCGATACCAACTCTGGTATTGATATTGAATGATCCTTGTGTAAAAAGATTGATACGCAAGCTTTTTTCTCTCCCGCACGCACTGACTGCTGTGCACACAGATTCATCAAAGTCTACTCTCTGTCTGTAAGAGCAGTGCTGCGCTGTCACACACAACACGGAGCAGCGCACCCTTGAATTGTGGTTTGTCAGCCCTCTACCTCAGGAGATTTTGTTTTAAGTAGTGTTGAATGATAGTTTTTTAAACAAAAATCTTGATTGTGATAATAAAGTATTTTGTTGTCATGTACAATGCTTGGCGAAATTCTATCTCAGGTCTTTTGGATCCTTTGGCTCTATAAAACTTAAATATGAAAAAGTATTGGTATCGGTATCGATATCGGCGAGACTGGGCCTGTATTTACTTGGTATTGGATCAGTACCAAAATTCCCGGTATCACCCACCTCTACTGCTGTGGTGCTCTATTCAGTCCCCCGTCTTTTATTATGAAATAATGCTGAATTTATGTGCAAATGATTGTTGCACAAAACCTTCAGATATCTGTTGCTGAGATAGATGATGACTGGAATGTAGTTTGAAGCACAAAAAAGGTAATCAGTGAATTGGTGGTGACACTCAGAAATGATGCATGCGCAGTGAAGGCAGGGCATACCGATTTTAAGGGGGGGACCATTTGCTCGGCGACACCGGATCACCTCAGTGCAGTCTTCCATGGTCTAATGTGTATCTGTAGTGAAAATTTTTGTCAAAATCTGTGCAGTAGTTTTGACGTAATCTTGCTAACAGTCAGACAGACAAAGTAGTAAATACATAAATAAACACCAATGATTTTATTACGTCCTGTGCAGATGTGAATATCTGTCAGTAAGTGAAGTTATATGTTTAATCCACCACTGCTGGACATGCGGATGTCCAAAGTGTGCATATTGTGCTCTGACTGGCCTTCAAAATATCAAACAGCCATCACTGTTTTGTGTCCTGGTTCCTGCCTGGTTCTGCTGTTTTGTGCCTGTGTTTCCAGGTGGTGCACCTTGGAGCTGATCACCTCACCTGACGCTCATCACTGCATCATCAGCAGCTGTACATAAACCCCGGTTCTTCACTTCTGCCTAAGCCAGAAACTCAGTGTTAACGACCTGGTAACTGGCCTCTCTATTTTCTGCAGCAGAGTTTTCTCTGCTCGTCCCGACACAGTATTTACAGCCCTTGGGCTTTGTGCATTCCTACGCCATTTCTGAGTTATATTTCTGTTCTATCAGCGTTCCATTGCTCAGTTTGTTCACGTGTACCTGTACGCCTACTCACCTGTGTCTTTTCTCCTCTGTAGTGACACTCTACCTCGCCAGCTCCACAGGCAGCCACGTGGCTCTGGTCATCATCCTCTCCACCACATCGCTTCCTGGTTCTGGTTCCAGTCCCAGCATCTCCCCTCCAGTTGTTCTTGCTTCTATCAGACTGCACCTTTCTCTTTCTGCAGCAGCCCAGCCTGGGTCTCCACACTCCAGTCTTTCTGTGCAATAATTATCCTGCAAAATTCTCCAAACTCTGTTGCACATTTGCTTGTACGTATAATAAAATCCGGTTTATTCATTCCATTCAGCCTCCTGTAGTTGGTGTCTATTCGGTCCCTTTGGGCTTTGACCATAACAGAATGTGTGTTTTACAGGTCTGACTGGATTGGATTTGGAACCACTCCATGTTTACCTTGTTTCTCAAGGACAATTTGACACTTTTATTCAGGGACTGATACAAAATGTACTGTACATTACTGTAAAATGCATAAACACAACAAAGACGACATAGTCTTTGTTTTTAGATAGTTACAATCTAAAAAATAAGCTCACTTAAAAAATTAGAATTGTAACATACATAAAAATTATGAGAATATTCAATTATGTTGCCCACATAAGTTAAGTTAACACAGATCAAATAAGGTTATTTCCACTGGTGTTAACTAAACTTAAATTGAATTGAAATCTTTGAGTTGAACTAACTCATTAGGTTGACAGTATAAGATTGGAAAAATGGAAGATTTCTGTTTGTATTTGTGCTGTATTACAAAAACTCAGAAGTCATAAATTTCTGACCAACTTGAAATGTAATATCATGTGGCACTTCAGGTCATCTACCCTGACGCTATATAAAAAAATTGATTGATTGATTGATTGATTTCTCAGAGATGTTTGTTATCGAAACAGTCAAAATGGAACATTTCTCTGCATTGGACAGAAATGAAAAAAATACTATAAGTAATATATCACATGTGTATTTGTGTAAGTAATACAAACCGGAGAAGCGTTTTCTCAGGTTTTTTTGGTTTCCGAGCATGGACAACCCGCTTAAAATCATGCCACAGATTTTCAATGATATTCAGGTCTGGGGACTGAGATGGCCATTCCAGAACATTGGACTTGTTCCTCTGCATGAAAGATTTTGACCAGTGTTTAGGGTCGCTGTCTTGTGTCTGCTGATATTGACTGGAATCCATGTGAGCCTCAACTTTAAAAAGATTCCCAGTACCTGCACTGGCCACACAGCCCCACAGCATGATGGAACCACCTCCAAATTTTACTGTAGGTAGCAAGTGTTTTTTTTTTTTTGGAATGCTGTGTTCTTTTTCAGCCATGCATACTGCCCCTTGTTATGTCCAAATAACTCAGTTTTAGTTTTATCAGTCCACAGCACCTTATTCCAAAATGAAGCTGGCTTGTCCAAATGTGCTTTAGCATACTTCAAGTGACTCTGTTTGTGGTGTGTACGCAGAAAAGGCTTCCTCTGCATTACAGCATCATACAGCATCTCTTTGTGCAAAGTGAGCTATATAGTTGAATGATGCACAGACACACTATCTGCAGCAAGATCATGTTGTAGGTCTTTGGAGCAGGTCTGTGGGTTGACTATGATTGGTTCTCACCATCCTTCACTTCAGCTTATCTGAGATTTTTCTTGGCCTGCCACTTCGGGCCTTAACTAGTACTGTGTCTGTGGTCTTCCACAGTGGAAACTGACAGCTGAAATCTCTGAGATAGCATTTTGTATCCTTTCTCTAAACCATGATGTTGAACAATCTTTGTTTTCAGGTCATTTGAGAGATGTTTAGAGGCTCCCATGTTACCACTTATTAGAAGAGTTGCAGAG
Source organism: Thalassophryne amazonica (assembly GCF_902500255.1). Classification (NCBI taxonomy): domain Eukaryota; kingdom Metazoa; phylum Chordata; class Actinopteri; order Batrachoidiformes; family Batrachoididae; genus Thalassophryne; species Thalassophryne amazonica. The sequence goes on along the minus strand of NC_047104.1, from coordinate 147,369,047 downwards.
AGGAGAAACATTTGTAAACGGCCACCTTAAATACCCTTTCTCATGATTGGATTCACCTGTGTAAGGAGGTCAAGGGTCAATGAGCTTACCAAACCCATTTTGTATTCCAATAATTAGTGCTAAATGTATTCAAAACAATAAAATGAAAAGGCTGCCCAAATTTATGCACCTGAGTAATTTTGTTTAAATAATTATTGCACACTTTCTGTAAATACTAGAAACTTCATTTCACTTCTCAGATATCAGTGTGTTCATCTGCTATATGATATATTTAACTCAAACTTCTGATCCAGACAACCAATGATTTATAAAGGAAAATCATGGAAATTATCAAGGGTGCCCAAATGTTTACATACAGCTGTATATTCCCGCAAGAGTTATGCCATCTGATGTATGTTCAGCATTCTGCTCATGACGAAAATAAATCCAATTTGATCCACCAAAAAAAAACAAACAAACAAAACAAACCAAACAAACAAACAAAAAAAAACCATAATAAAGACCTAAATAAATGCAGTGTTTTGAAAGAAATCCATCAGTCTTCTCTGGATGCATTTCTCAGTGTGAAACACCAGATGGCAGCGCTTTGTCCCGCCAACAACATCCAAAATAAATGACAGGCAGAGTTTATTGGCAGCTTGCAAACCGATACGGTACATTACCACCACTAATTGTTTTGAGTGTAGAGCATTAATGGAGTCTCACGTCCTCACCGGGTCATTGTAAATGGAAACGTTTTCAAGACCGAAATAAATAATGGAATTAACCAGGTACCATTATTTTAATTAAACAGTTCTATTGTGGAACACAAAAACATATATAAATTTCCTGGTTTCGTTCCTCGTAAAATACCAAAACGTTTCTGGTTTTCATTCCACAAACCGGTTCAAAGCCTTGCTGCAGACAACAGCAGATGGCACAGTAACATAAGGAACATCCCTGTACCTATTAAAGTGGCGATGGTATTTTCACAGACTGTTTGCACTTAAAAATTTTGCACTGATCATGTATATAACTGGTCATAATTTTACATACACCTTCAGTGGTTATTTGAAGAATGAACTTTTAATGATTTTGTAAGTCTGTGGAATGTCACACAAATCATTCCAGCTTTTCTGATACATCCAGTGTGTGCAGTGGTTTTCTGCTGACCTTTTTGCTGAAAGGTACCAAATATCTGATTTCCCATCAGTGTGTGAATGCAACAGTGCAAAACGTTTCCCAAAGAGTCTGACTTACAAAATACTGTAAAAGAGGAAAGGTAGAAATAGAATGAATAAATGGGAAAGTGTGCAGATTCATAGTTATGGGAGCAAATAAAATCTAAAGGCAAACACAAAGGACAATAATCTATTAAAAACAGCAAATGTACAACAGAGTAACAGGCCGAAGACCTAACATTAATCATGCTGAAACATAGAGAATTTGTGTATGGCTTTTTACAACTCCTTAGGCTAAAAGAATGGGCTGAAATACTTCTTAAGTCCTATTTGAATGGGATTAGTTTCACATGGGGAGGTGGGGTAATGCAGTCAGAGATTTAGAATTTTGCCTCTGTACATCACCATAGTGGAGTTATAATAAAACACCAAATATGGACTTGTAGTATAGACTGCTGGCTTTATTTCACGTGGTTGAACCAAAAATAAAATAACTATTTAGGAATTACAACCGCTTTTATATGTATTCCATCCATTTAAAAATATTCAGGAGGTGATGGTCAAGCAGTGGGGTTGTGACTGGAGGATAAAAACAAGAATGTTGATAAAGGTCAATTTCAATTTGTACAGGGGTCAAAAGTTAAAGTTGCTCTAATTTTGGTAAAAACAACAAATTATTGGTTGAGTTAATAAGGGTTTAAAAAGGAATAGTTTGCATTATAATGCTTAGTTATAATGTTACGAGGTAGCATATGTCACATGTCATAGAATCCAATAGACGTTGACAATGTTTACTTTGGAGACCAAGCATTTATCACAGACAAAACTATTCCATTTATTAATCATATTAGTTCAGCCAATAATTAGCACCACCAGCAACTTTAACTTTTTTTTCCCCATGTAAAAACTGAAATTGACTTTTGCCATTTTTGCTGTTTTTACCCCATAACTCCATAACATTTAGTCATAGATAGTCCAAACTATGCCTTTTTGGAATCTTTCTGTTCAGACAAATGAGGTGGTATAGTTTTCAATATGACTGGAGCATTTTTATATTTTGACTCCTGTGTAATTCCTCAAATGAACCCTACCTGGGAGCCTATTGAAAATTCAAGTGGCCAGTCGGTGTTTTCAAAAGCGTAATGTCTAAGGAGAAAGTTCCTGGTTGAAATCCCACCAATGCCACATTTCTCCACGTAAAGTGGAGTTAGTGTTGTATGGTTGGGGGTGCCTGGCTGCTTTTTGTTTCTGTCTTCTGTTTCTGTCTTTTGTTTTTCCTTCCAGGTGGCACGCGTTTAGGACTGAGTGGCTGTGTGGCAGAGTTACCAGGACCTCACCCTGATCACCTGAGGCTGATCATGTGCAGCTCGTCAGGACTCACAGCTGTGGTGCATCTACACGGATTGGAGCATGGTGGCATTTAAGTCTGGAGTACACAGTGTGTATTTGCCAGAGACTCGACCTTGTGACCAGACGGGTGAGATCGTTGTCTTGAGAGCCATCTCATCATTATGGATGCAGAGAACGTCCAGGTTTGATGCCATGGTCTGTGAAAGAGGAGGGGGTGAGGTCTCATGCTCATCAGCACACTTCCTGAGGTACGTCAGGTTTTGTGACTAACATTTGTACAGTCAGTAAATGTGGTGTACCTCACACCTTATTATATTGAGCTGTTATGTTAGTCGTTTAATCAGCTTCCACTGCAGTGATAATGTGAACGGGGTGTTCCATGCCTGCAGGGTGGGAAGCTGATTAGTGATTAAGCCAGGAAGTGTTTGCTGTTTGTGTACACCTTTGAGTGGTCTCTCTGTGTGTGGAGTGTGGACTCACATGATGATTTCTTCTTTCACAGACTCGGTTTGTCGCAGCCACCTGGGGGGTGTCGGCGGGGTCCTTGGGTCCGAACTGTTTCTGGCTCTGGACCGTTTGTGCAGCTGGGAGCGCACCGTATATCCACCTCGCCAGTCCGCGCACTAATTTGTTATACTTTTGCACATCACTGTTATGTTATTAAATTTTGTTATCCTTTGTACCGTGCTCTGCTTATTTCATACTGGGTCCTTCAAACGCTGGTCGGTTCTCCGTCCTGCGTCCGACACATAACAGTTAGGTCAGGAGGGGTATCCGGTGTAAAATTGGGCCAATTCAACATGCAGATCAACCTCGGATCTGTTGTGGCGACCCTAAGTAAAAACAAGGGAGCAGCCAAAGGGACTTACTAATGTCTAAGGAGTATTTGTAGCAAATTTGGTGCTTGCATCACCATTTAAAGCATTGTTTCACTTATCTGCTGCATTAACATAAATGCAAAGCATTTACCATATCATCTGCAAATAGAAGGATTGTTTTTAATACAGATGATCCGTTTTACAGCCAGTTTTCTTTAGACCCATCAGGGGATGAATATATGAACATTTCCAAGTCACTGACTATGTTTTGGATTTCATTTACATCAACCATTAAGAAATACATACACATAGTGTGGTACTGTGTGATAAATCTGTCCGGATCACTGAAAAACTGTGTGATGATGCAAGAAGGAAACAAATGAGGGGTTCCACCAAAGCGGATGACCAGCTTCCCACCTTCACACACACACACACACCTGACTTGTATATATATCTAAGAATACATTTTGTCATGGTCTGGGTTGTTTGGCGGATTTTTGTTTTCTTTATTTCCCACCAGGTGGTGCGCAAGCGGAGCTGAGCATCTGGAGACCTCACCTGCAGCTCGTTTCCACCTGATCAGGAACCTCACCTGCAGCTCGTTTCCACCTGATCAGGAGCTGCTGTATTTAAAGCCTGGTTATGCAGCTGTTCGGGGCCAGAGACTTGTTGATGTTGATGATGATAAAGCCGACTTGTGTTTAATGATTATGTTGCTGTTGAAGAGGAGGATTTGCTGATGGATGACTGATTCACTGGTTGAGTGAATGAATGAACTCTCTACGAACCATCACACAACCTGCTGCTTCTGTTCAGCCGTCAGACAGCATGCTTCCTAAGGTAATCCAGGTTCTCTATCTCCCGCAATAGAGCCTGCAACTTTGGCGTTCCCTCGCGCCTCCCTGTTTGAGCTTCTATGCCAGTTTGTTTGATCAGCTTCTACCTGCAGCTTGCATCTGGAACTTTCTCTGCTCTGCACCTGCCGGTGAATTTTTTTGATCCTAAACTCAGCCAGGAAGTATTTGCTGTGTAAATCTGACTGTGAACACTCTTAAAATAACTGTCTGCGTTGTAAAGTGCTTTGGCCTCACCTCAGCCTCTCCTCCTCAGAAACTCGGCTCTGTTGCGGCCACTTGGTGCCGGCTCCCCTCCTGGTCCAGTTCTCGCTGTGGCTTCCAGCTGTTCCACTGCCTGGAGTGGGCTGTGTCCTCCACTCTACAGACTGCCTGACTTAATAATTTCTTCTGTTGATTCATATGTAATTAAATATCAGTTATTCATTCCTTCCATTTCTGCCTCCTTGCGTTTGGGTCCAGTTCAAATCCTGGGTCGGCTTCAATCCCACATCCAAACTGTAACAGAAGTCTCTGGCCATAAAATGGACCCAGTGGGAGCACAGTCGGTCCGGTTCCAGGGAGAGATGCAACAGTTTTTTGATTCGATCTGGGATCAATTACAAACACTCTCTGCCCAGGTAAAACATGCTGACACTCGCATTACTGAGCTCGCAGATCAAGTCACACCGCTCCCTGCCGTTCCAGCTGCGGCCCCGCCTCCTCCTGTGCAGGTAGATTCCACATCCCTAGTTCCAGCTGCCGAGCCTTTAATTTGTCACCCACAGCCATATGCTGGAACAACCCCAGGTTTCTTTTCAGCACTGTAGCCAGGCTGCCAAAGAGTTAGAGCTCTATTGAGCCGGGTATTCCTTTAACTTTAACTAGTAATGACTTCATGACTTTCTTTGCTAATAAAATTTTAACTATTAGAGAAAAAATGACTTATAACCATCCCAAAGACGTATCGTTCTCTTTGGCTGCTTTCAGTGATGCTGGTATTTGGTTAGACTCTTTCTCTCAGATTGTTCTGTCTGAGTTATTTTCATTAGTTACTTCCTCCAAACCATCAACATGTCTATTAGACCCCATTCCTACCAGGCTGCTCAAGGAAGCCCTACCATTAATTAATGCTTCGATCTTAAATATGATCAATCTATCATTATTGGTTGGCTATGTACCACAGGCTTTTAAGGTGGCAGTAATTAAACCATTACTTAAAAAGCCATCACTTGACCCAGCTGTCTTAGCTAATTATAGGCCAATCTCCAACCTTCCTTTTCTCTCAAAAATTCTTGAAAGGGTAGTTGTAAAACAGCTAACTGATCATCTGCAGAGGAATGGTCTATTTGAAGAGTTTCAGTCAGGTTTTAGAATTCATCATAGTACAGAAACAGCATTAGTGAAAGTTACAAATGATCTTCTTATGGCCTCAGACAGTGGACTCATCTCTGTGCTCGTCCTGTTAGACCTCAGTGCTGCTTTTGATACTGTTGACCATAAAATTTTATTACAGAGATTAGAGCATGCCATAGGTATTAAAGGCACTGTGCTGCGGTGGTGTGAATCATATTTATCTAATAGATTACAATTTGTTCATGTAAATGGGGAGTCTTCTTCACAGACTAAGGTTAATTTTAAAGTTCCACAAGGTTCTGTGCTAGGACCAATTTTATTCACTTTATACATGCTTCCCTTAGGCAGTATTATTAGAAAGCATTGCTTAAATTTTCATTGTTACGCAGATGATACCCAGCTTGTTGTGAAGGTGTAGGAACACGGACCCACAACAGGGGGCGTTAAATGAACGGACAATGGATAAGCCAAACAGTAACAATTTAATGTTGTGAAGTGCACAACGGAATACAGACAAACACAGTTTTTGTACCACAGACAATTATATGTAGCGTGACGTGTGGGCAGGCTTGAGGATAGGAGACGTCCATCCCGAACCGAGCCGGATCCCACACGGCCTTCACCGCCAACGGATCTGAAGAACACCGGAGCCGCCAAGTCCTGGATCCCCAGGTGGCCACCGTCTCCACCTGTCAGACCTGGTACTGCTGGCAGAGAACAGAAACAGTATTGATGAGTGTGAGTTCGCGCACTCAGTAATCCCACAGTCTGTGTTCTTTTGGGAGGGAGCACCTCCACCTCCAATCACACACTCATGCAGCTCCTGTCTAACCACTTATATGGTTGGAGTGTGAAGCGAAGCCGTCGCTGATCACACCAAACTCCAATCCCTCAGATAAGGCACTCCACAGGAAAACGGCTGCAAAGAATTTCAGACTCTAAGACAGAGTTAAGTGTAGCAGAGAAATTACCTCTCTAGTGGCTGATTTCTCTGCGGGGAGGTGGAGTTGTAGTCCGGCCTTTATGGTGGTGGTGATGAACTGTGGATGAGTGACAGCTGGTGCTGATGATGAGTGACAGCTGTCACTCCCGGTTGCTCTGACGCCCTCTTGTGCTTGAAGCCCGCACTTCAAGCAGGGCGCCATCTGGTGGTGGTGGGCCAGCAGTACCTCCTCTTCAGCGGCCCACACAACACAGCTTTATCTATCCATGAAGCCCTAGGACACACACAATTAGTTAAACTGCAGGAATGTCTTACAGACATAAAGACATGGATGACCTCTAATTCCTGCTTTTAAATTCAGATAAAACTGAAGTTATTGTACTTGGCCCCACATATCTTAGAAACATGGTGTCTAACCAGATCCTTACTCTGGATGGCATTACCCTGACCTCTAGTAATACTGTGAGAAATCTTGAAGTCATTTTTGATCAGGATATGTCATTCAAAGCGCATATTAAACAAATATGTAGGACTGCTTTTTTGCATTTACGCAATATCTCTAAAATTAGAAAGGTCTTGTCTCAGAGTGATGCTGAAAAACTAATTCATGCATTTATTTCCTCTAGGCTGGACTATTGTAATTCATTATTATCAGGTTGTCCTAAAAGTTCCCTGAAAAGCCTTCAGTTAATTCAAAATGCTGCAGCTAGAGTACTGACAGGGACTAGAAGGAGAGAGCATATTTCACCCATATTGGCCTCTCTTCATTGGCTTCCTGTTAATTCTAGAATAGAATTTAAAATTCTTCTTCTTACTTATAAAGTTTTGAATAATCAGGTCCCATCTTATCTTAGGGACCTCATAGTACCATATCACCCCAACAGAGCGCTTCGCTCTCAGACTGCAGGCTTACTTGTAGTTCCTAGGGTTTGTAAGAGTAGAATGGGAGGCAGAGCCTTCAGCTTTCAGGCTCCTCTCCTGTGGAACCAGCTCCCAATTCGGATCAGGGAGACAGACACCCTCTCTACTTTTAAGATTAGGCTTAAAACTTTCCTTTTTGCTAAAGCTTATAGTTAGGGCTGGATCAGGTGACCCTGAACCATCCCTTAGTTATGCTGCTATAGACTTAGACTGCTGGGGGGTTCCCATGATGCACTGAGTGTTTCTTTCTCTTTTTGCTCTGTATGCACCACTCTGCATTTAATCATTAGTGATTGATCTCTGCTCCCCTCCACAGCATGTCTTTTTCCTGGTTCTCTCCCTCAGCCCCAACCAGTCCCAGCAGAAGACTGCCCCTCCCTGAGTTCTGCTGGAGGTTTCTTCCTGTTAAAAGGGAGTTTTTCCTTCCCACTGTCGCCAAGTGCTTGCTCACAGGGGGTCGTTTTGACCATTGGGGTTTTTACGTAATTATTGTATGGCCTTGCCTTACAATATAAAGCGCCTTGGGGCAACTGTTTGTTGTGATTTGGCGCTATATAAATAAAATTGATTTGATTTAATTTGTTTTGATATGCTGGTAGTGTACAAACCTGCACATAATTTCTGATACAGTGTTCATTGGTTTTCTCCCAACGGCCCTCTCATTATTCCACAGACAGTAGTCGAATCTCGTACGTGACAAATCTGCTTCGGGGTGATGCGTTGGCTTGGGTCACTGCTCTGTGGAGCAATAATTCAACCCTGCTTAATTCTTTTGCTGATTTTTCCCATGAATCCCAGCTAGTTTTTGATCATCCGTTGAAGACACATTCCATTGCTCAGCGGCTGCTTAACCTTAAACAACAAGGTGTATTCCGTTAATTTCCGCATTTTTGCTGCACAGGCTGGTTGGAATACGGCAGCATTGCAAAGTGTTTTTGTTGAGGGCCTTAACGATTGACTTAAGGATGAACTGACAGTCCGAGATGAACCGGAAGATCTAGATGGGTTGATTTCCCTGGTTATTTGTTTGGACGATCGGATGAGGAAGCACTGGTGTGAGAGAGGTCGGACTTCTGATAGGGTCATCCCGTCTCGGGGTCCTCCCCGACACAGATTAGGCCCACCTCTCCCGGGCTCCACAGGGATTATCCTCTCTGGCACTCTGGCTCCCCCTGCTGACGAGCCTATGCAGCTCGGCAGGGCCAAGTTATCCTCAACATCCCAGTCAAACAGGCGTCGGGAATAATAGTGACGTCATTCAAAAAAAAAAAAAAAGACCCATTTCTTTTTCTGAACTTGACGTTGTAGAACAATCCTCACTCAGTTTTTCATTGGTCGATTATGTTTTTTAGTGTGGGTTGTTTTGGTGTGAGGGGTTGAATTCTTTGTTTTTTTGTGTGTGTAGTTTGTAGTATGTTTGGTGGTCTGTTTGAGTGGACACACAGGTGGGCGGAAGCACAGCGCTTTTAACTCAATGAACTGTACTCATGGTTACTTCCTGCAAGATGTTTTTTTTATCTCACCTTCCAGGGTTTGATTGTGAATGTCCTCTGGGGGGTGTTGGATTATTTTTTTCATTTTTTGTTTTTTCCCAGGGTTTGATTGTAAATGTCCTCTGGGGGGCAATGGATTATTTTTCTGTTTGACCCTTCCGGATGCTCTGTCGAGACTGTTGGTCCTTCTAGCCGCAGGTGGCCAGGGCTTTGTCTGACCTGGTCATGGGGGTGTCTCCTGGAGTTGATTGTGAATGTCCTCTGGGAGGCACTGGATGCTCCCGCAAGTGACTTCGCACCTCGATTGTTCCTCTGCCGTGGTCCCAGGGTTTGATTGTGAATGTCCTGTGAGAGGTGTTGGATCATACATGTTCTCTGGGAGCATTGGATTATTTTTTGTTGCTTCATTTTTGGTCTGGTTTTGCCAGTTTGGTCACCCTCTGAGACCAGTACATTACATCTACCCACAGGGTGCTGAGGACCTCATTTTCCAGTTCCTTGGGGGGGCTCACAGGGTTTTGATTGTATAAGTCCTCTGGGAGGCATTGCATGTTCCCACAGGTGACATTGGACTTCGACTGTTCCCCAGCTGTGGTTATTACTCCCTCAGTTGATTGTGACTGTCCTTTGGGAGGTGTTGGATTGTGACTGTTCTCTGGGATGCATTGAACTGACTTACAGGACTCCTCTGGATTTTGGATCACATTTTTTCAGCAAGGCTCCACAGCCATGTCTTATTGTCTCCTCGCTGACCTAACCTATGTTCCTGGGAGGTGCCTTTCCTGTTGGGCCACATGGCTCCGCCCCTGTCTCTTCCATGGACCCTAGATGGTCGCACCGCATCTTCTCAGCTGTGGACCGTTGGGCCGTATGGCTCCACCCTTGTCTCTGCCTTGGACCCTGGAGGGATGTGTCATTCCTGTTTTGGGTCTGTATGTTCGCCTGGAGGCTCCCCGTGGGGGGGAGGGGGGGTACTGTCATGGTCTGGGCGGTTTGGCTGGTTTTTGTTTTCTTTATTTCCCACCAGGTGGCACGCAAGTGGAGGTGAACATCTGGAGACCTCACCTGCAGCTCGTTTCCACCTGATCAGGAACCTCACCTGCAGCTCCTTTCCACCTGATCAGGAGCTGCTGTATTTAAAGCCTGGTGATGCAACTGTTCAGGGCCAGAGACTTGTTGATGTTGATGATAATGAAGCCAACTTGTGTTTGATGATTATGTTGCTGTTGAAGAGGAGGATTTGCTGATGGATGACTGATTCACTGGTTGAGTGAACGAATGAACTCTCTACGAACCATCACACAACCTTCTGCTTCTGTTCAGCCGTCAGACAGCATACTTCCTGAGGTAATCCAGGTTCTCTATCTCCCGCAATCGAGCCTGCAACTTTGGCGTTCCCTCGCGCCTCCCAATGCCAATTTGTTTGATCAGCTTCTACCTGCAGCTTGCATCTGGAACTTTCTCTGCTCTGCACCTGTCAGTGAATTTTTTGATCCTAAACTCAGCCTGGAAGTATTTGCTGTGTAAATCTGACTGTGAACACTCTTAAAATAACTGTCTGCATTGTAAAGTGCTTTGGCCTCTCCTCCTCCTCAGAAACTCAGCTCCATTGCGGCCACTTGGTGCCGGCTCCCCTCCTGGTCCAGTTCTCACTGTGGCTTCCACCTGTTCCACCGCCTGGAGCGGGCCGTGTCCTCCACTCTACAGACCGCCTGACTTAATAATTTGTTCTGTTGATTCGTATGTAATTACATATCAGTTATTCATTCCTTCCATTTCTGCTTCCTTGCGTTTGGATCCAGTTCAAATCCTGGGTCGACTTAAATCCCGCACCCAAACCGTAACACATTTTCTGTTAAAATTTTTCCATTCACTTGGCTTGAAAACAATTTTTTTGTGATTGGAGCACTAAGCCACCGTGCTGGCTTAGTGGTTAGCACTGTTGCTTCACAGCGAGAAGGCGTCCTGTCCTGGGTGTACCCCGCCTCATGTGCTATGACTGCTGGGATAGGCTCCAGCCCCCCGCGACCCTTAATTGGACTAAGAGGTTGAACATGAGTGTGTCAGAGTGGACTAAAATTAGACAGAGCTTGCACACGAATATTACAGATTTAAATGCACCCAAAACCCTTTGAGGACAGTTTGGGATCCTGCCAAACCTCCTCCGGATCTTTTCAGGGACATCTTGTGACCACATGGAACAGCAGTGCAAATGTAAATGTGTTGCCAAATCACATACAATAACTATGTGGGCTGCCACAAATGGTCACCACGACTCTTTTCTCCAACTCGAAGTCTAAGCACAATATGTTTTGTGGAAAAAAAAAAAAACAACTGCGGTCTTTCACTAATAAATTCAAACATTTTGGTGGCACAAACATAGGTTTCTCAAGGGCTCATCTGCTGCCTTCATTTTTTACTGTGTTCTCACATTCAGATCATTCTCTGAACAGTGTGACATTGACTACAATGAAGAAAAGAAAAAAAAACATGAGAGAAGCTGCATAAATCAGCATTCTCCCCTGCTTTCAATTTCAGGATTCCAGCTGTTCACAAAGGCTTTTCCCCCTGCTTTTTTATTTATTAATTTTTTTATTCATTAATTTTATTTATTTATTTTTACTACACTCAACAAAAATATAAACGCAACACTTTTGGTTTTGCTCCCATTTTGTATGAGATGAACTCAAAGATCTAAACTTTTTCCACATACACAATATCACCATTTCCCTCAAATATTGTTCACAAACCAGTCTAAATCTGTGATAGTGAGCACTTCTCCTTTGCTGAGATAAGCCATCCCACCTCACAGGTGTGCCATATCAAGATGCTGATTAGACACCATGATTAGTGCACAGGTGTGCCTTAGACTACCCACAATAAAAGGCCACCCTGAAAGGTGCAGTTTTATCACACAGCACAATGCCACAGATGTTGCAAGATTTGAGGGAGCGTGCAATTGGCATGCTGACAGCAGGAATGTCAACCAGAGCTGTTGCTCGTGTATTGAATGTTCATTTCTCTACCATAAGCCGTCTCCAAAGGTGTTTCAGAGAATTTGGCAGTACATCCAACCAGCCTCACAACCGCAGACCACGTGTAACCACACCAGCCCAGGACCTCCACATCCAGCATGTTCACCTCCAAGATCGTCTGAGACCAGCCACTCGGACAGCTGCTGGAACAATCGGTTTGCATAACCAAAGAATTTCTGCACAAACTGTCAGAAACCGTCTCAGGGAAGCTCATCTGCATGCTCGTGGTCCTCATCGGGGTCTCAACCTGACTCGAGTTCGTCGTCGTAACTGACTTGAGTGGGCAAATGCTCACATTCGCTGGTGTTTGGCACGTTGGAGAGGTGTTCTCTTCACGGATGATGCGAAGGAGATGTGTTGCACTGCATGAGGCATATGGTGTTGACACCAGATACTGACTGGTATCCCCCCCCCAATAAAACAAAACTGCACCTTTCAGAGTGGCCTTTTATTGTGGGCAGTCTAAGGCACACCTGTGCACTAATCATGGTGTCTAATCAGCATCTTGATATGGCACACCTGTGAGGTGGGATGGATTATCTCAGCAAAGGAGAAGTGCTCACTATCACAGATTTCGACTGGTTTGTGAACAACATTTGAGGGAAATGGTGATATTGTGTATGTGGAAAAAGTTTTAGATCTTTGAGTTCATCTCATACAAAATGGGAGCAAAACCAAAAGTGTTGCGTTTATATTTTTGTTGAGTATAGTTTGGGAGGTCCTGTGATTTAACTCTGCTGCAAGAGATGAAAAAAAATAAATAAATCAGGCATTCATTATTAATGAAAGAAATTATAATGAATAATTATATAGGGCTGGGGTAACAGGTCACTAGAGGCTGCAAGGTCACCGCCCTCTCACACTATTGGGAAAAGAACTCTACATCATAATTAATGAATAACAAATAAGTATGCTATGCTCAGAGTCAGCGCACGCAAGTGCCTGTCAGTGTCACTCATTCATTTTCTATACTCGCTTACTCCACTCAAGGATCACTGGAGAGGTTGGAGCTTATCCCAGCAATCAAGAGGCATCAGGCAGGGTACACCCTGGACAGGATGCTAGTCTATCGCAGGCACACATATAGACAGAAAAACACATCTGTGTGGGCGCCGGAGAACCCAGAGGGAACCCACGTGAACACGGGGACAACATGGAAACTCCACACAGAAAGGACCAGACGGGAACCGATCCCTTGACCTTCTTGCTGTGAGGCAGCAGTGCTAACCACTAAGCCACCGTTATGCATTTAAAAATGTTACACAATTCAGGGTTTTCATTTCTTTTCTTTTTTTGTTTTGGTTCGTAAAAGTGAAGCCCACATTTAATAATAATAATAATAATGCTGGCAAATTATACAGTATTTTGTTTGGTCTTTTTGATGCCTGATTCTGTTTTTTCTCTCTGTTTAAGGGCCCTGTCCCACTGGGGAGAGGATTAATTGTGCATGAATTGAGTATACAAATTGCGGGCGTTTGTTGTCGTCCGCAACAAAAATGGCCAAAAATGACAAATGTCCCAATATGAATTACAGATATATTAATTATATATAGCAAATATATGATGAACAATCACGGTTATATAATGCATGTAATGAGGTGTCAGGAAAGATGACTTTAAGCTTGCTTTCAGCTTGTTTTCACCTTGGAATATAATATGTGCCATGGAATTAATATACATGCTGTTGGATTAAACTGCACAGTTTTTGGTACCTTCCAGGAGTAAGTGAGGTCATACCGGACTTTTCCATTGCAAATGGGGAGGCCCACGGAATGAACTCGGTGGTGAAGACGATGGAATATGTCTAAGAATGATTCTAACATGACAAGTATGATCAAATGAAGTATTAATGTGTTAAAATTAAGAGTTGATTAGAAAATGTATTTTACAAATAAGTGAAATGAATGATTATATGAGTTGTTTATCATAAAGAGTGCAGAGTGAGAGAAAAAGAGGAAGTGAAGACGATGTTGCAAGTGGGCAAGAAAAGCTGATGTTAAACAACTGATCAAATGATTAAGATGTTGGTAAAATATGAAATGAATAATAAGGAATGAAAATGTTTGTATATGATCATATGAATTGTTTTTATGTGAAAGAGAGTTGTAATGAAATGATTGAATATGATTGATGTGATTCTAAAGAAATGATTTAAAAGAATGAATTCTCGGAAAAGCTGAAGTGTTAACAGAAAAGAGGAACTTGAGAAATAAGTTACTGGTAAGGGCTGCGGGGATTTCCAGTGAAGTGGAAGGAGAAGGGAGGAGGTTTTGAGTCAACAGCGTCCCCATGGTAACCAAGATCATCTGAGGACAAGAAGAGTCAAGCACATATATAAACTGTGAAACACCAGAAAATGGGGTTATTCTTCCAGGGAGAGGTGCTGTTGACACTACTCCCCTGCTACGAGGAAATCACAAGACTTGACCATCTTGTGAGCATCAATTGGAATCGTGGAGTGAGAGGATTGGAGCCATAAAAGATCATTTGAGAGAGTTTTCAACTCCCACTCAGACCGTCCAGTCACGGAGTAGCAGAACAAGGGAGAGTAACCACTGGCCTTGAGTCTGAGTGGAGAATGTTCAACGATTTCTCTCTCAAGGAACATCACCGCATACCAGAATGGATTAGATCAACTTTTGGTTGATTGAAGACGGAATAAATTCTCATGTGGATTAACTTCCTGAAGGATTACAACATCACACAAGGATTGTGGTCAGCTAACGACTAATAGCTGATGAAGAGGAAATCAAGTTCAAGCTGGGGACCCTAACCTCAAAAACCTCCTTCCCTCACTCCTAGAAAAAATTGTTAAGAAGTCAATCCAGTCCCAGTCAAAGTAAGATCAGACAGAATTATTGAATTAAAAACAAAAATCTCTGCCAATCATTATTCTAATTATACTTGAATTACTGTAGTGAAATTATCACCATATAACCTATGTTGATTATGTTATTGGCACTTGCAAAACCTGCAATAAATTTCCAAGCATGCAGTTAAAGTGTTAAGGCTCGGACATTGGATTTATTGATGCTTCTTAAGGTGTAAAAGTTAAAGTTTATTGGGTGTACAACATCAAAAAGGCTCTAAAAGGTTAGTCTGGTTTTTTAATGAAAATAACACATCCTGGGGACTCGCTGTACGAGTCACTAAATTCAAAATCTAGCAACATTCCAAGAGCCCTGATCCATAAGAGGAGAGCTGCCATTAACGGGCGTGGCCGGTTCGTATCCTGGTTCCTGAGAAGGCTATTCGACCGGGGTGCGAGATCAGCTTCAGCGGGGTGGACGTCCGGATGGAGGCAGTGAGCAGCTAGACGAATCTCCTCGCCACCAGCTTGAACAGCCTTTGTGCAGCCCTGCTGGGTAATACCCGTGGAGACACAAAGGTCGGACCCCAGAGACGGAGAGCTGGTTTAGTACACAAACACACTCATCGGAGGGTGAGCGTGT
Organism: Thalassophryne amazonica; assembly: GCF_902500255.1. Classification (NCBI taxonomy): domain Eukaryota; kingdom Metazoa; phylum Chordata; class Actinopteri; order Batrachoidiformes; family Batrachoididae; genus Thalassophryne; species Thalassophryne amazonica. Next base: position 147,353,686 of record NC_047104.1, on the reverse strand, counting down.
GCCGTGTATCTAAAAAGCGGGATCTGACAGAGGTAACTGATCCAACACATTAAGATTATCACGGCAGTATTATGGGTGTATTATGAATGCATCGCGCACGTGTTGCGCGTGCACGGCATCTGCATTGCGGTCATAAAAGAAGCGCACTCGCTCCTTTTGGCATCACTATTCACACCAACAATACAGCCTCTGGAGCATTTGCTGGACTTGGACAAGTTGATCACAGTCAATGTTCATTTTGTCATGTGAGGGTTAACTGTTCATGAGTCTGAGGAGTGGGAGGGGGAAGCCGCTTGGGTGTGAGATGGTGTTTTTTCTTTTTTTTTTTTAGAGTGTCACAGAAAACAGACTTCAGTGTGAGTTGTGGCTAAACAGCAACTCTTCCTTTTGTTGGTGTAAAATAAAAGTCCTGGATTGCAGCAGCTACGTCTTTGTGGATTTACACAGCCGGACCGGCACTGACTGGCAAGTATGTCACTTTCTGCCTCACTTTGGGTTTACGTGACGTGTTTGTTATGTACTCACAGATTGTCTGCAAATCAGCTGCAAAGCAGATGTAATTAAAACGCTTTAGTCGTGGCCAATCTGTATGCAGTCGCTACAACATATTTTAGTTTGTGATGTGGACATGATGGGCACGAAATATATGTTTTACACACTGTCCCGGTCCGCTGCCAAGCCGCAAATCCCCGTCAGTTGCGGATAGCAGCGGTTAACGGCAGGTATACAGCGCATAGAGTGAGTATGTATTGTGTATGAATTGAGTATATATGGAGTATGTAAGGCGGATGTCATCTGCATTCAGATTTTTGAACAGCTCAAAAATCCTGGCTGTGGACATGCGTGCCTCTGCAGATGATCACGGGCATGTTCGGATGACGGCCGACTCATACAGGCATGTTACATGGATATTGCAGATGTTTGGCGAATATGGGCCAATTTTGTGCGCAATCCATACGCAAATCCTCCTAAACGCCAGTGGGACAGGGCCCTAAGGTGCAGCTCCATCCAGAGATGGGAGTTGTATTCATGTTGGCGATCCTCCTGTCCTGTGCGCCAATAGCATTTCTTGTATATTCGTCCATGAATTGTTCTGTGAATTGTTCTGTAATTTATGTTTGTAGCATGGCCCAAGCAGAGGGTCACCCCTTTGAGTCTGGTCTGCTTGAGGTTTCTTCCTCAGAGGGAGTTTTTCCTTACCACTGTTGCTCTTGGGGTTGGTAAGGTTAGACCTTACCTGTGTGAAGTGCTTTGAGGCAACTCTGTTGTGATTTGGCGCTATATAAATGAAAATAAATTTAAAATAAATTTAAATAATAATAATAATAATAATAATAATAATAATAATAATAATAATAATAGCCTTTATTGTCATTGTACATATTTCATTCATATGATGTAATTTGTCCTCTGAATTTAACCCATCTTAAATACAGTTAGACACAATCCAACCACTAGGAGCAGTGGGTCGCCACAGTCCGGTCAGGGGCGGAGAACGTAGCAGACCCTAAATTAGCATGGCTTTTTTTTTTTTGATTGGTTGGGTCAGCAGTCATATGAAAGTCCATGGAAATTCCATGTTTTTGATGGAATTTTATTGGACAGTGGACACATCACTCACGGGTAGTTCAGGAGTTTCACTCACCCTCTGGCTGTTACACTCTGAAAAATTCTTGGTATGTCAACATCCACCATGACATTTGTGTTCCAAGTCCAACTTGCAGCTACTTTTGTCTTGTCAAAGATCCGCATGTATCACCCTTGGAATCTTAAAGCACACTTCATAACTTTGCATTTTAAGCTTTAAATTAAAATGTTTTTCAGAACAATAAGCTGATAATGTCAGATGTCAAAGTAGGATATCACATAATTTGAAGCAAAGTTTTCAGCCAAGGCACTGAGGAGTATTCAGAGCTTTAAATTGACATGAAATGGAATTCAAATTCAGTTCAATTTATTACCCGAGGCCACGAAATATGGCCATCAGGTTTTGCGAAGACTTTGCGTTCAGGTGTCTGTCCATCTGTCTGTGCTCAGCATTAAGTCCAGTCCTGTTACTGCCAGTCCTCAAACTCACAGGGAACATTCTTGGGACACAGACCTTGGACAAGTTCAAAGATGGCTAACCTTGACCTATTTTAAGAGGTATTTTAAGAGGTTAAAAAGTTTCATTCCGTTCCTTTTTTTGTGTTGTTCTGGGGTGACAGCCAATCAGAGTAGAGCAGCATCATGATGTGATGGACTAGCTAGCTGCAAAATCAGTTTCATTTGGAGATAAATATAACCTCTTTGTCATATATTATGTAAAAGCTGTCTGCCTTTGTGATGTTGAATGGTTCTTGTTCTGGGAGCTGGCTGTGATGTGCTCTTAGGTCCACCAGCCACGTGCCATTGGTGTTGTGTGATGCCTGTTTCTCCAGTATTGCTCAGCCTCAATTCTGGCAGGTCGGCTTTTGTATTACTGTTTTCCCCTTTCAGCTATATATAAAATAAAACCACTCACCATTTCCAGCTTAATGAGAGAGAGAGAGAGAGAGAGTGAACTACACTCAACAAAAATATAAACGCAACACTTCTGGTTTTGCTCCCATTTTGTATGAGATGAATTCAAAGATCTAAAACTTTTTCCACATACACAATATCGCCATTTCCCTCAAATATTGTTCACAAACCAGTCTAAATCTGTGATAGTGAGCACTTCTCCTTTGCTGAGATAATCCATCCCACCTCACAGGTGTTCCATATCAAGATGCTGATTAGACACCATGATTAGTGCACAGGTGTGCCTTAGACTGTCCACTCTGAAAGGTGCAGTTTTGTTTTATTGGGGGGATACCAGTCAGTATCTGGTGTGACCACCATTTGCCTCATGCAGTGCAACACATCTCCTTCGCATTGAGTTGATCAGGTTGTCAATTGTGGCCTGTGGAATGTTGGTCCACTCCTCTTCAATGGGCTGTGTGAAGTTGCTGGATATTGGCAGGAACTGGTACACGCTGTCGTATACGCCGGTCCAGAGCATCCCAAACATGCTCAATGGGTGACATGTCCGGTGAGTATGCCGCCATGCAAGAACTGGGACATTTTCAGCTTCCAAGAATTGTGTACAGATCCTTGCAACATGGGGCCGTGCATTATCCTGCTGCAACATGAGGTGATGTTCTTGGATGTATGGCACAACAATGGGCCTCAGGATCTCGTCACGGTATCTCTGTGCATTCAAAATGCCATCAATAAAATGCACCTGTGTTCTTCGTCCATAACAGACGCCTGCCCATACCATAACCCCACCGCCACCATGGGCCACTCGATCCACAACATTGACATCAGAAAACCGCTCACCCACACAACGCCACACACGCTGTCTCCCATCTGCCCTGAACAGTGTGAACCGGGATTCATCTGTGAAGAGAACACCTCTCCAACGTGCCAAACGCCAGCGAATGTGAGCATTTGCCCACTCAAGTCGGTTACGACGACAAACTGGAGTCAGGTCAAGACCCTGATGAGGACGACGAGCATGCAGATGAGCTTCCCTGAGACGGTTTCTGACAGTTTGTGCAGAAATTCTTTGGTTATGCAAACCGATTGTTTCAGCAGCTGTCCGAGTGGCTGGTCTCAGACGATCTTGGATGTGAACATGCTGGATGTGGAGGTCCTGGGCTGGTGTGGTTACACGTGGTCTGCGGTTGTGAGGCTGGTTGGATGTACTGCCAAATTCTGTGAAACTCCTTTGGAGACAGCTTATGGTAGAGAAATGAACATTCAATACACGAGTAACAGCTCTGGTTGACATTCCTGCTATCAGCATGCCAACTGCACGCTCCCTCAAATCTTGTGACATCTGTGGCATTGTGCTGTGTGATAAAACTGCACCTTTCAGAGTGGCCTTTTATTGTGGACAGTCTAAGGCACACCTGTGCACTAATCATGGTGTCTAATCAGCATCTTGATATGGCACACCTGTGAGGTGGGATGGATTATCTCAGCAAAGGAGAAGTGCTCACTATCACAGATTTAGACTGGTTTGTGAACAATATTTGAGGGAAATGGTGATATTGTGTATGTGGAAAAAGTTTTAGATCTTTGAGTTCATCTCATACAAAATGGGAGCAAAACCAAAAGTGTTGCGTTTATATTTTTGTTGAGTGTATGTGACATTTTCTGGGGTCTAGGATTAACTGTGAAGCAAAGGTCTTTTTTAGATCTTTTTCACTGACATCACAGTTTTCCCATGATCCTCTCTGATTCGCTCGCATCCGCCATTCTTAATGTACAACAATGGGAGTTATATGCACTGTTGTCGGGTGTTCGAACAATTCTGCTCACAAAAACAGTCAAGTTTTTTAGTTTAACTACTGTTACCTACTGTTAAACAGCGTGAAGGGCCAAAAGTCGAAGAATTTGTTGGGAAAGTGTAGTGACACGGACCCACAACAGGGGGCGTAAATGAATGGACAATGGATGAGCCAAAAGTATAACACTTTACTGTTGTGAATGTGCACAACAGGACCCCCCCCCAACGGGTGCCTCCTGGCGCCCGACCCGGGTTGTCGGGGTGACGGTCGTAGAAGTCGGCCAGGAGGGCTGGGTCCAGGATGAAGCTCCTCTTCACCCAGGAGCGTTCTTCAGGTCCATACCCCTCCCAGTCCACCAGATACTGGAACCCCTGGCCCCGTCAACGAATGTCCAAGAGCCTGCGCACCGTCCACTCGATACTCGATCCAGGGCAGATGGTTGCTCCAGGCCGTCGGGTGCGCGGAGGTCATGCAGCGGAGGGCATGCACCTCCTGGTTCGCCCGCTCTGCCTGTCCGTTCATCTGGGGATGGTACCCGGACGAGAGGCTTACGGTGGCACCCAGTTCCCTACAGAAACTCCTCCAGACTTGCAAGGAGAACTTTGGACCACGGTCAGAGAAGATGTCTGATAGAATCCCATGCAGACGTACAACATGGTGGACCAGGAGGTCTGCTGTCTCCTGGGCTGTTGGGAGCTTCGGGAGGGCAACGAAGTGGTCCACTATCGTGAGGATGGTAGTCATGCCCTGGGACGGCGGGAGGCCCATGATGAAGTCCAGGCCGATGTGGGACCAGGGGCGATGAGGCACCAGTAGCGGCTGGAGGAGTCCTTGTGTCTTCTGGTGATCCGCCTTGCCCCTGGCGCAGGTGGTACAGGCCTGGACGTATTCCCGGATGTCGGCCTCCATGGACGCCCACCAGAAGCGCTGCCGGACTACTGCCATGGTTCTTCGCACCCCTGGGTGACAGGAGAGCTTGGAACCGTGACAGAAGTCAGAAGTCCAGGACTGGTTGTACAGCCTGCTGGACGGGTACTCAACGCCCAGGATCAAATCAATGGCGCAATCATACGGACAGTGCGGGGGAAGAGTGAGTGCCAGATCTTTGTTGAAGACGTCAGCAAGATCGTGGTACTCCTCGGGCACCGACGTCAGATTGGGGGGGACTTTAACCTCCTCATTAGCAGTCAAACCGAGGGGAACCGAGGATCCTAAACACTCCCGGTGGCAGGTTTCGCTCCACTGAGCCACAACCCCAGACGGCCAATCAATCCGGGGATTGTGTTGTATCATCCATGGGAAGCCCAAAATTACGCGGGAGATAGAAGGAGTCACATAAAACTCAATCTCCTCCCGATGATTCCCAGACACTACCAGAGTTACAGGTAGTGTCTTGTGTGTGATTAAAGGGAGAAGGGTGCCATCTAGTGTCCGCACCTTCAATGGTCAAGGGAGCGCCACTAGAGGGAGCCCTACTTCCCTTGCCCATCTGCTGTCCAGCAGATTCCCTTCTGACCCCGTGTTCACCAGTGCTGGGGCTTGAAGGGTTAGATCCCCACTCAGGATCATAACTGGGAGACGTGCAGAAATGTGTGTGTGTCCCACGTGAATTTCTTGGCCCACCCTTAGCCCAGTTTCTAAGGGCGGGCGTTGGTGTTGTCGTTTTGGCCGTTTTGGGCAGTTTTTCTGTATATGCTCTTTTTAGCTGCAGAGAAAACACTCCCCGCGGGCCAGCCTCCTCATTCTGTCATCTGATCTCATTTTGGCCCTGCTCGTTTCCCTAGCAACGTCAGCAGGGGGAGCTGTTGCCACACGGAGCGCTGCGGCTGTGAAGCGTGGGGAGGGCGGAACCTTTTCGGACCCGGAAGGGAGAGGGACGGCCCGTGCCCAGCCACTTTCTTCGTCTCGCTCCCGACGGCCAAAAGTATAACACTTTACTGTTGTGAATATGCACAATGAAATACAGACAATCACAGAATTTGTATGCAATCAATATACAAAGGTGACGTGTGGGCAGGCTCGAGGATAGAAGACTTCTGTCCAGAGAAGAGCCGGGCCCCACACGATTTCCACTGCCAATGGGTCTGAAGCACACTGGAGCCGCCAAGTCCTGAGTCCCCAGGTGGCCACCGTCTCCAGCTGTCAGACCTGGTACTGCTGGCAGGAAGCAGAAACAGTTAATAGTGGGTGTATGTACACACCCAGTAAACAGTCAGCAAATATGTTCTTCAGGTGGGAATAACACCTCCACCTCAAACACAGTACAACAACGTGCAGCGCCTGATGACTTATCCTAGTTTGGTGTGAGGAGCGAAGTCCGTCGTCTCCCTCACGATCCCCAAACCCCAGCCTCCAGCTGCAGATAATACTCAGGTATGCCTGCAAAGAATCCAGACAATTGTGTGCGTTTGGCACCAGAAAACGGCTGAGAGTTTACCTGTTTGGTAGCCAATATCTCGGCAGCGAGGTGGAGATGCTGCCCGGCTGTTATGGTGGTGGTTGATGAGTGACAGCTGGCGTTGATGATGAGTGACAGCTGTCACTCCCAGTTGCTCCCGTGGGGCGGTGGTGGGCCAGCAGTACCTCCTCTTCAGCGGCCCACACAACAGAATTAACTCACTGAGGTCAAAGACAGTGGCTCGCAAATCTGCACAGAGCTGATATAAAACCAACCAGCTACAAATATATGGGTATGTGAAGCGCATTTCGTTTATTTTTTCTAAATAAAATTTGACTGTTCTACATTCAGTACTTCGAGTTACAGACATTGAAAAGTTACATTACAAAAGAAGTGAAAATCTCGGTGTGAAAATAAATACAGCAGTCAGGTGTCAAGATTCCAGATGAATCTTTTGCAACAGAGACAAAACCGATTAAATTGTAAATTATAAATCTTCACACACTGTCCATAAATTTCCTGACATTTGTGTTTTTAAATAATATGAAAAAAAAATTCTTTGTAAGAAGACCTGCGTATGAGATGCACGAGACAGATGTCGACTGGGCCCCACTTTGAAATTTGGGCACTCCAAAATCAAAAGTGCAACAGTTGCTCGATCAGTTGAACGTGGTGAACGCTTGAAGAGAAGACAAGCAAAAGCACAGAATTCCAAGATTTCTGCTGGTGCCAACAACTTTGATGTGGAGCCTTCAACTTCCAGTGACGCCAAGTGTGAATATGTTACATGTAAGTTGAGCTGATACATAAAAAAAAAAAAAAAGATACATTAGCTGATAATGTATGTGATACAAAGCTGATACATTAAAAAAACTGATACAGAAAAAAAATTGTGAACGAACACTTTAGATTACAAATTATTTGTTCATACAGATTCATTAATTATTCATTCATTTAGTCACTCAATTATACAGTGATATTTTACTGTCTGTGAAATACATTTTGACCCTGGCATAATTATTTCAAAGTTATATTACAGTAACAATTTCTTAAAGATTATATACTTACTGACTGGTTGCTTGTGTAACCAGTCAATAAGTGTTTTATTACACCAAACATTTTCCTGTGCTCACCTTCCACAAATTTTCTGAACTCATACCTGCTTTACTATGGATGCAAATCCATTGCTACGGGTTATGAAAAATTAATGCCCAGGCATTATATTTTTATATAAATAATGTGATACCAAACAGTGACTGTGTAATATTATAAGATGATGAATCATTCTTTAAATTTACAGTTTTTTTTTTTTTAATTATTATTTACAGTTAACTTGGACCAGTCAGAAGATGATGAAGACATTACATCTGCAACCTTGTCATCTGTTGGTGCCGGATCTATCCCTGCCCAGGACATGAGCGTGGATCATGAAACTCAAACAGAGATGTTAGCTCCTGATATAAATGGCCTTGAGGAAGGACTGAAGGATGCCAACAAACAAATATATAAACATAAAAAAAGTAGAAGACCTTTCCATGAATGAAAATTCATTTAGAAATGACAATGACAAAGTCAAGTTTTATACTGGTTTTGTTGTGTGGGCCGCTGAAGAGGAGGTACTGCTGGCCCACCACCACCAGAGGGCGCCCTGCCTGGAGTGCGGGCTCCAGGCACCAGAGGGCGCTGCCGCCGACGAGGGCTGCCAGGGTGACAGCTGTCACCCATTACTGGACACAGCTGACTGCACTCAGGACGGAGGTATATCAGCAGGACAGCGTCTCCACCTCAGTGCCGAGATATCGCCTTGAGATTAAGGTAACCTTCTCTGCAAGCTCATATTGAAGACTCTGATAAACCTTGGTAAACCTTTTCAGGACAGCTGACTACAGAAAGCTACTTGCTTGGATAAGTACTCACCTTTCCTGCTTCATTGTAACAAGAGGTGGAGGCGGCTTCTCCCCTCTCCGTCTACTGGGTGCTGTCGCATCCATACCTGTGTGTTTGTGCTCTTTCCCGCCAGCAGTACCGGATCCGACGAGCGGAGGCAGTGGCCACCTGGGAATTCGGGACTTGGCGGTTCCAGTACTTCTGGGGTTCGGTGGCAGAGGAGATCTGGGTGGTTCCGGTTCGACTAGGACGGACGCCTCCTACCTTCGAGCCTGCCCACACGACACCAGCAGATTTCGGCTTCAAACTCCAAATTATTAATTGTTGTATTGGTTGTGCTCTTTTCACAACAGTAAAACTTGTTATTCACCTTTCTCCATTGTCCGTTCATTGCGCCCCCTGTTGTGGGTCCGTGTACCTACACTTTCACAACAGGTTTACCCAGTTTCAGTGTTCTTATGTGCATTTTTAAGTTTGTAGCACTTTCCAACAAGACCAAGCATTCATGATATGCACACTCTTAAGGCTATGAAATTGGGCTATTAGTAAAAAAAAGTAAAAAAAAAAAGTAGAAAAGACTGCTGCGCACGCAGATTCATCAAAGTCTACTCTGTCTGTAAGAGCAGCGCTGCGCTGTGTCACACAACACAGAGCAGCGCACCCTTGTATTGTAGTTTGTCAGCGCTCTACCTCAGGAGATTTTGTTTTAAGTTGTGTTGAGTGATTTTTTTTTTTTTTACAAAAATGTTGATTGTGATAATAAAGTATTTTGTTGTCATGTACAATGTTTGGCAAAATTCTATCCTAGGTCTTCTGGATCCTTTGGCTCTATGATGCTTAAATATGAAAACGTATTGGTATCGGTATCGATATCGCCGATACTAGGCCTGTATTTACTTGGTATCGGATCAATACCAAAATTCCCGGTATTGCCCATCTTGAGTTCTCAGGTCTCTGGGAAATTGCTGCCTTGGTGTGAAGCAATCGCTGAAGCTGCCTGGCAGGATGGACAGGATGGATGCCATGGATCCAGTTTGGTTCAGCTTCTAGAAAATAAATAAACATAATGAGGTTAAAAACTATGCATCTAATGAAGGGTTAGTTAACTTTTGATGGTGGTGATCAAGTACCTCTTAACATGTGAGTGTTTCAGGGGTCCAGAGCAAAGTTTGGTGGTCACTGACCACTTTTTTTTACTGTAAAGTTCTAACCCTGTAATTGAATGAAAATCATCTAGCATTTTTTTTATTTATCTATATATTTATTTATTTTAATTCATTTATTTCTATCAAATTATTGCAAAAATTGTCAGGGATTGGGCCAGGTCAGGGCGCTGAGCCCTTATTTTTCCCCTTTCTATGGTTTCCCGTCTGCTGCGGCTTTGATTTATTAGTAATTATTTTCATCATGTTTTATTCTGTCTTGTTTTTCTTGTCACTTGGTTCTTGTTTTGATTCACTGGTTATATTATTTTCATCTTATGGTTATTCTCAGTTCTGTTTGCTTTGTCACTTTCTTTCCTTGTTACTTTAATACTTTGGCCATGTCTCAGTTCCATTCTATCAGTCTGTTTTCATGGGTTATCATTTAGTTATCGTTTGCCTATTTTTGCTGTTCTCATTTCTGTTTGCACTTTGTCAGGAGTTTATGTCTGCCAGTTCCACTTTAGTTTTGTCATGGTGTTTAATTTCTTATTATTCTCTGAGCTGTGTTATCTAGTTTATCTCCGGTCTGCTTTTCTGTCCTGTTAAGTCTCTCACCACTTCATGTTTAGTCCAGTTCTCATGTTCATGTCTGATTCCTGTTCAGTAATATTATATTCAATTGTAGCTTTGTACTTATTTCTGTTTCACTCCACATCCTGCACCTGCATTCCTGTCTTCATCTCTCACAGCCAGTTGATTAAGTTCTCTCTGCACCTGCCATGTGTCCCTGTCTCTCACTTTAACTCTGTCTGCTTTGTGTTTTCATTTAGTCACACTCTTGACACCTGTTCACAAATCTTTGTCTTTTCTTCACTCCACCTTGTGTTGTCCTTCCTCACTGTCTTGCACAATGTAGTATCTTTGTTCACTAGCCACGCCCCTTCTTGATTGTTCCTCAGGTGCACCTTGTTAACACCTGTCTTATTTAATCTCCACCCAGCCACCACACTCTTGCTCGTTTGTTGTCGTTGCACCCTTACCAGCTCTGTTTCTAGTCCTGTTTTTGATTCGCTGTGTATCCAGACCCTGCTTTGTGTTTTCTAACTGTGCCTTTTCCCTCATCCATGATGTCTGTGTCTGCTCGTGCCATTGAACCCTGCTTGCCCATGACTGCGTTTTTGCCTGACACCGTTTGTGCTTCTGCCTCGCCAACTGATCACCCGTGTAACGAACCAGAGCCTGTATTAAAGCCCATGATTTCTTCAACATCCAAGCCTAGTCAGAGAGTTTGCATTTTGGGTCCTGACAATTCAGGTGCCTGCCACCTGCCCATCCTGACAGAACAAACGAGCCAGAAATTGGACCCAGCGAACTCGACGTCAGTTGCCACAGCCAACAACCTTGCCTTAATCAGAGACATTTTTTTCTGAAATTGAATTCTGCTTTGACTGTTTTAGAGCTTGTTTCACACCCAAGAAAAGATTTTATTATCTTAACCAAGCCCTGGATCTTGTTGAGGCCAATGCTTGGCTGTATGGGTTTTTCCTAGACCTGGAAAAACTAGACAAGTTTTTGCAGTTGAGAAACTTCCAGCTTGGATCAGACAGCCTGAAGGCCATCTGGAATCCAGCCTCCCGCTCTCTGACAGCGACGCCGAGTGGGAGGACATTGATGATGACGCATCATCAGAGGCTGAAGGTCAGGCGCTGCAGGACACGGCTACTACACTATTTAAAATTCAAGACTTATTTTTTGAGTATCAGGACTGCTGCAGTCGGTGGAACCAACAGCGAATTTTCTCAGCTCTTGATCAGATCTTTTTAGCCGAGCCTGAGCTGGTAATCAATTTTCCTGAGCTTATGAACATTAAATTGCAGTTTGAACAGGGTTGGGTCCCTCCCTGCATTCAGGACCCCATGGATTTTTTGTTTGAGGCCGAGCTCACTTCCATCTATTGTGAGGAGCTGTGCGTCATAACCCTGTCAGACGCCGCCCTTGCTCCACCCTGGTACGACATAAAGCCAAAGAAAGTTGCTTACCTTCTGCTTTCAGTCCTGGCCATGCAGTCTGATAATCCAGTCACGTTCCAGATGCCTCCAAAGCCAGCACCATGGAGAGAATAGGAGATGTCCTCGTTAACGGCGCCAGATCCAGCGGGGCCGTGCATCCCAGTCGCTGGTTCCACAGCTCAGTCGCTCCATGTAGTGCCGGTCCCAGTGCCCTCAAGGTTGAGAGCACCTCCAGTTCCTGCTCCACGGCGCTCCACAGTTCAGGAACCAACAGAACAGCCCCGGACTGGAGGACTGGCTTCACAGCTGAGTTCCACACCGAAATCGGCTCCTCCTCTTTCCCCTCCCATTCCCTCTCCACGTAAGCTACGGCCACATCAGCTGCTGCCGGCTCCGACAAGCTGTGCACCCCGACAGTCCGAAGCTCCAAAGTTGCCTGAACCCTTGACAGTGGAAAGTTCTCCAGAACCAGCGGTTCCGCTTCCTGCTCCTGACCCGACCATCAAGCCATCAGGAAATTTCATGTCGCTGCCACAAATCGCAGCGCGCGAGCTCTGTGACTCAGCAGTGGTGTCAATTGAGCCGGCAGTTATGCTCTCAACGCTCACTCAGTCTGCTCAGATCTCCTCCGCTCCTCCGATCAAGGTTTCTGTGAGTACCATGACGAAGAGAAATGTCATCAGTTTGGCTTCAGCGCACACGATGGAGGAGGCGTCGTCGGAGCACATGCTGCGAAGCTCTACAACAACAATGACGTCATCAGAACTGCTTTCTCAGCCCTCCTTGTAGCTCTTGCTCAAGCCACGCCCACAACGCCGCGCAAATCATCTGGATCAACTCCTTCATCGGCATTCGTCAGCTCCACCTCACGCTCTGAGGTTAACACACCAGCGGCGGCTCCAGAAGGGGGTCCACGCTTGCACCGTGCTGCTGTCCCAGAGCCTCAGCTGCCTGCACCAGTATCCGTCTTGCCTGCATCCACTGCACACTGTGACTATGGGTCAGTTAATAACTTTTCCCTTTTTTTCTGGTTGATGCAAATCTGTTTTCTTGTTTGTGACATCATGGAACATCTACTGCAAACACTGTGTCAGAATCTGTTTTTCAGGTATGCTTCTTATGAGGCCAAGTTTTACCGTGAGTATTATGCAGTGCTATAACCGTGCTTCCATCTACAGGTCCTCTCCAGTGAATACTAGTCGGGTGGGAATTACTTCTATTTCTGCAGTAGTTGTGTACCTGTACAGGTTCCTGCTAAAATTTTCCATTTAAATACAGCCTTGGATCTGTTTAGGCTAAATTTTTCCTGGTCACATTTACTAAGAGGCATGGTTCTCAAGCTTGGCCCGGTGACTGGTGATATTTCTTTTCTGTGGTTGGTTATTAAGTCAGGCTACTGTGGGTTGTCCATGTTCCGTTTTTTGGTTGTGCGACTTTGTGCTTGTAATCTGCAGATCATGAAACTAATGTTAATTTTGTGCCCCATATGGCTCTGCATATTTCCTCTGAGGGAGGTTTACCACTTGGGGAAATCGAGTTTGTCTCAAACAGCAGCACCGTCTTTTCATGGGGTGTGGACCGATTTTATGTTTAGACCCTCTAGCAAAATTAGTTTTTTGCGTTTTCTGAGACAGGGAGTTTTGTGGGTCAAAAGGGCCTCTGGTATCACCTCTCCAATATGGTCAAGTGTCTCTTTTCAGCTCCCATTCATTTCTCTCTATGAATCTATACGTGGATTGATAAAGCCTCTATCGGAGTTATTGACTCGTTGGTTCTCGTGTTTGTTCAAGTGTGTCTGGAGTTTGGTTTTGAGGTTGTGCATGATTTTCTATCTTATTTGATTGTGGACTTACACTGGGCCGTTTTCCTCGGTCTGTTGGTAGGGGTTCTCTGGATGGTGGTTTCCACCCAGAGGCACCAGGCTCTCCCCCGTTTTCCCCATGGTTCCAGGCCAGTGTCAGTCCCTGCATGTTCCTTTAAGTCCAAGGTCCCCATGGGTCAGGCCCCTGAAGCTGTGGTTCCCATGGTGGACCTCCTGGTCATCCTCCTGACATAGTCGTAAACCCGGTCTCCTGACCTGTTTTGGTGCCAGGTTCCAGTCTGGGTCTGTCCTCTTATTGCTGCTGTACAACCCGGTTTCCGCCCGAGGCTCTCTGACACCAGGTTCGGGCGCGGGGTTAATTGCCCGTGGGGTCTCATGCCTTGTGGCCCTCCTGGTTGTCTCCCGCGTCCCTGTCTGTCTGCCTCCTTGGGGTTTCCCCCGCCGCCCTCCAAGTGTCGGTTTCTTTTGTTGCGGATGTCCGGTGACAGCCGTGTGGGGGGAGGGTACTGTCAGGGATTGGGCCAGGTCAGGGCGCTGAGCCCTTATTTTTCCCCTTTCTATGGTTTCCCATCTGCTGCGGCTTTGATTTATTAGTAATTATTTTTATCATGTTTATTCTGTCTTGTTTTTCTTGTCACTTGGTTCTTGTTTTGATTCACTGGTTATATTATTTCATCTTATGGTTATTCTCAGTTCAGTTTGCTTTGTCACTTTCTTTCCTTGTTACTTTAATACTTTGGCCATGTCTCAGTTCCATTCTATCAGTCTGTTTTCATGGGTTATCATTTAGTTATCGTTTGCCTATTTTTGCTGTTCTCATTTCTGTTTGCACTTTGTCAGGAGTTTATGTCTGCCAGTTCCACTTTAGTTTTGTCATGGTGTTTAATTTCTTATTATTCTCTGAGCTGTGTTATCTAGTTTATCTCCGGTCTGCTTTTCTGTCCTGTTAAGTCTCTCACCACTTCATGTTTAGTTCAGTTCTCAAGTTCATGTCTGATTCCTGTTCAGTAATATTATATTCAATTGTAGCTTTGTACTTATTTCTGTTTCACTCCACATCCTGCACCTGCATTCCTGTCTTCATCTCTCACAGCCAGTTGATTAAGTTCTCTCTGCACCTGCCATGTGTCCCTGTCTCTCACTTTAACTCTGTCTGCTTTGTGTTTTCATTTAGTCACACTCTTGACACCTGTTCACAAATCTTTTGTCTTTTCTTCACTCCACCTTGTGTTTGTCCTCCCTCACTGTCTTGCACAATGTAGTATCTTCGTTCACTAGCCACGCCCCTTCTTGATTGTTCCTCAGGTGCACCTTGTTAACACCTGTCTTATTTAATCTCCACCCATCCACCACACCCTTGCTCGTTTGTTGTCTTTGCACGCTTACCAGCTCTGTTTCTAGTCCTGTTTTTGATTCGCTGAGTATCTGTTAAGGATTTTGTATATATGTTATCACTGTTAAACATTTGTACATTTGTCTTCTTTCTCATGAGAACGGTGTTGTGCTGTTTTGCACTTCACCCTGAGAATGTACGTGTTATTCAACCTTGTTTTAGCTTTGTCTTCTTTCTCATGAGAACAGAGATGTGCTGTTTTGCCCCTGTCTTAATGCAATCCTGAGAATTCAATTTTGTTTTAGCACTCTGGGGTCAATCTGAGCTGGGAATGAAGGGCTGATGTACTTATTATTATAATATAACTTTGTTTTGCCAGCCTCTAACGACTGGGAGTAAGAGAAACGTTTTGGACTATTGTGATGTGGTGTTTAGTGTGAAGGAGTGTGGAACCAGGACACTTCAGGCGATGCAGAACAGCTGATACCTGCAACAGACGAACGAGATGTGCTGACCTGAAAGTGTTCTTCCTTACAGCTGCACTTATTGACGTATGTGTTTATGTTATGGGAAGAAACTTGTCTTGCGTCATCACCCCCACCCTTAGGACAAGTTTCTTGTTTATGTGATGAGGGGCGTCTCTTAATAAAAAGAGCGGAAAAGCAGGCCAGACTTTAGTGTAGCCTTGGTGTACAGCCTGGCCCGCACTCCGCGCGTAAAATTTGACTTTCTGTCTCACTGGTGTTTCTTGACTCTGTTTGTCTTGTTAAAGGTTTTAAAAATGTTTGGAGGAGAAAATACCCAACATTGACTGGGGGCTCGTCCGGGATCTCAACAACACCGGAGGTGTCCGGCGGAGGTCGGCAAGTCCAGACGTAAATCCTTGGCCAAGGTCCGATCGATCGATTGATGGTGTCTGCAATTGTCGCCACCGTTGGCATCGTCTGGTGACGAGATTTTCCCGAAGAAGACAGACAGGAAGTCGAGTCAGTGAGTAAATTTCTTTGTAAACGTACTGAGTGAGTGGTGATCAGATCACATAAAACAGTTAAATTCCGCAAGCGATGATACGGAATCGTCTGTTAATGCAAAGCATTAACTCTGTAAGGAGGGTGCGGACTCCTCTGTTTTAATACGCGTACCGGTAGGGGATAAAAGTGATCACATAAAACAGTTAAACTCCGTAAGCGATGATACAGAATCGTCCTGTTAATGAAACCACAGTTAAACTCTGTAAGGAGGGCGGACTCCTCTACGGTTGCCGAGGGTCGCACGTAGTTAAATTCCGGAAGGAGGATACGGACTCCTCTGTTTTAATACGTAAAGGAAATCCCGGGTAGGAATATGTGCACTGTAAAAAGCAGTTAATCTGGCAGGGACGGCGGAGTCCCCTAATGCAGGACATTAGTTAAATTTCACGGGAGGGCGAGCTCCCTGACATAAGAATACGCGTACGATTATTAGGAGTGTTTCTATGTGTAAATAGGTTTTGCGCAAGTGTAAATAACTGTGTGAAAGTGTAATACTTTGGAACAACGTTAGTGACAACCGTGCGTGTGGAAGCAGCAGGCAAGTGATTCCACTTCCTACGGGAGGTGAAAGGAATCAACCACACGATGGAAAATTGATTGTCACGTCCAAAGAAAGTGTGAAACTTCAGATTTAGAACACCCTAGGTGTGCCCCTGTCTGAAGTCCAAATTATAACAAGGGATAAAAATATAATAAAAATGGGGGGTAAGACGTCTAAAAATAAGGAAATTTATCAACTGACGACTGGAAATTTATGGAGGCAAAAAATCCAAAAGCAACAAAGAAATTGGAGACCTGGATAAATAAACATGACTTTGACGGACGACTGACCTGATCAGCATACAGAAGCTGAAGAAGGAGTTTAGAACGGGAACATAAAGGTGATGAGGAAAGATGCAGAAAGTAGGGGCAGATTTAGTGGCATTTTGGGAGGAGGAAGCAGAGAACAGACAGAAAGGAGCAGAGAAGCGACGATTAGAGAAAGCGAGGAAAAAGAAGCTGTAGGTAAGGCAGAAGAAGATGTGATAATTCAGCACAGAGAGCCAGAACAGCTCAACAACCACCGCCGGCTGGATCGTCGGGTGACAAAGAGACCTTATCTCCTCTACCAGAGGATGACGATGTACCGCCACCACAGTATGATTTGGCAGTAAAACCTAAGGTAAAAAGAGAAAAACCAGAAAAACCACAAACACGCAGTCAAGCGAAAGTGCCTACAGCCCCTCCCATGGTGGAACATAGTGATCAGGGAGGTGCCTATCCTATGATAGAAGTACCAAATCCTCGTGCAGGAACAGCAGGACAGCTACCAACCATGCTCGTTTATCGGACATGGAATGCTGATGATATCAAAGCAGCAGTCGACATGATACCATCGCCACATGTCGATATCGAGGGCTTTATGCAGGATATAGAAAACATTAGAACATCTTACCACCTTAATGGACCTGAAGTCCAACAGGTGTGGATGAAAGCATGTGGCCCTAAATGGAGTCAGGTACGCGGAGACTGGAATCCTGCAGATCAACAAGGCGTACCACTGACACATGATGATCTAGTCTTGAAAACAAGAGTGGAAGCTATGATTACACGTGCGAAAGGAGTGTTAGGACCAAAGATAAATTATACTGAAATTACCAGGACAACTCAGAAAGAAGGAGAGCCATGGACAGAGTTTAGGTGCAGGTTTGAGAATGTATTTAGGGTCCATAGTGGCATATTGCCAGAAACACCTGTGTATGAACAACAATTGAAAAACGCTCTGATCCAACATTCCAATAAGGATATAAAAGCTTGGATACAGAAACATTGGATTGGATTGCCTACAGGCACATTGGAAGAAACACATACACACTGCTGTCATGCAGAAGAAGTCTTAAAGCAGAAAAAGACAAGAAACAGCGACAAAGGAGTGTATGTAGCACATGGAGATGATGAAATATATTACCAGCAGGGTAACTTAAGACAGCAGAAGCAGTGCAAACGCCCCAAAAAGCCATGGCAAAATAGACAAGGTGGACAGCCACAACATCAAGGACCCTGGCAACCACAACAGCAGCACAGACAGGGAGGGCCACCACGTGGTCCCCTGATTTGTTGGAACTGTGGAAGAGAGGGACATATGTATAGAAATTGTCCGAATCCACCTACTGAGGGAGCAGCAGGGAGAATTCAACAACGGAATAATCCTCCGCAGCCACAGTATCCACAATGACTAGAATCCATAATCCATGATTCCACATCAGATAGGCAGTCTGATTGTGATATGGATCTGTGTGCCTTGCTGGGAAATCCGGTACCAAAACCAGAAGTGACTTTGTTGGTAAATGGACGACCAGTGACGTTCCTTTGTGATACAGGAGCATGTAGAACTACATGTAATGACAACATACCTGTCCATCAATTAAGCAACGAAATCTTTAGGGCTCGCTCTGCAAATGGACAAACATCAGACGTCCCTATCACCAAACCCATAACGTTGACAGATCCATTTGGCCTGACGTGTACTATGTCAGTGTTGAGCATGCCACAATGTCCAGTTAACCTCCTAGGACGAGACGGATTGACTGCATTGGGCTTGTCCATAATTGTGGAACAAGGGAAATTAGTTGTTGAACGCATAGGAGGCGTTAACATGGTAAGAGAAGAAAGCGATGACCCCACATTCCACTATTACTATACACTTGACATTTCAGAAGAAGATGCTGCAGGATGGGGTAAAGATGTCGTCTTGCAAGCGACAGCCCTACTAAAAAATCCTGAACAACAGATGTCACCACCTGACCTGCATGTCACAATGCGGCATAAAGATCCTCCAGGTCCGGATGGTGACTATGAAACTAAATTGAAAAATGTTTCACCTGTGAAACTGACAATGACCGATTTGATTCATGATGGCAACTCAACAGCTGTCATAACAGTAACAGGCGCCACTGAAGATGTATCAAAATTGAGATTCACAGGTATGCCATTACATATGTCACTTTGTAAGCCATATTTGACAGAATGGCAAGAATTGGGACTGACAGTCATAACAGCTTTGTCAGCCTCTGATTGGAGTAGAGTTGGCCCACGAACGGAGTTCAGTCCATCAACCAAGTTGTATAAAGTGCCAGTTAATGTCTCATTGGTGCTGACAGCTGGAACACACATTGATGCGTCCACTTCACAATCCTGAGTGTTTCAGTTGAGTCCTGAAGAGGATGCTCTTCTCTCTTCAGTACCGTCAGGATTGTGGACAACAGGTCCTTCAGACGTAGGACTGATTAAAAATGCACAACCTGTAGTTATAAGGCCAAAAACAGAATACAGACCATGTGTAAGACAGTATCCATTGAAACCTGATGCAATTGACGGAATCAGGCCAGTAATAGAGGATTTATTAACAGCAGATTCACCATGTAACACACCCATATTTCCTGTAAAAAAGGCTCCGCCCTCAGTGGGGTGGAGAATGATTCAAGATCTGCAGGCAGTAAATGCTGCTGTGATTAAAAGAGCACCATGTGTCCCAGATCCACACACCTTGTTAAATTCGCTGAGACCAAATTCTAATAGTTTCTCAGTAATTGACATAAGTAATGCATTTTTCTCTGTGCCAGTACACCCAGATAGTCAATTCTGGTTTGCTTTTACCTTTAAAGGACAACGATATACATTTACCAGATTACCGCAGGGTTACGCAGAGAGCCCAACTATTTATTCTCAAGTCATGTCAGCATGTTTAGCCAATTTCGTTCCACCGGCAGATAGCCAACTGTTAGTGTATGTTGATGACATTTTGATTGCCTCTGACACACGAGAAAACTGCATAACTGACACAGTAGCATTATTATGTTTCTTATTTGACAATGGCCACAGAGTGAGTAGGAACAAAGTTCAGTTGTGTAGGGATAAAGTAAAATATTTAGGACATGAGTTATCAGCCACAGGGCGCACGATCCTGTCTGACAGGAAGGAAGCAATTTTGCACGCTCCAAAACCACAAACCAAAAAGCAGATGATGTCATTTCTTGGATTGACAAATTACTGCAGGGCATGGATTCCTTGCTATGCAGAGTTGACTAGTCCACTTTCTGATTTGATGTACAAAGATGATATTTCAATGTCAACCGTGTTGGAATGGAACAAAGATGCTGAGGAAGCCTTTGTAAAAGTAAAACAAACATTAGTGTCATCCACAGTTTTGGCACTACCAGATTATAGTAAACCATTCATTCAAACAGTTGATTGTAAGAATAAGTTCATGACTAGTGTTTTGGTTCAAGTGTATGGCTCAAAATTGAGGCCAGTTGCCTACTACTCATCTAAATTGGATGCAGTAGCAAGTGCTTTACCACCATGCGTACAGGCTGTTGTTGCGGCCTCTATGGCTGTTCAAAGTAGCAGTAATGTTGTTCTATTCCATCAGCTGACATTGAAAGTTCCACATGCAGTCTCTGCACTTCTGTTGCAGACAAACATGAGCCTTTTGTCCCCAGCAAGACATCTTTCGTGCATGTCCTTGCTATTATCACAGCCACACCTTACGATAGAGCGATGTACAACATTGAATCCCTCCACATTGATACCGTTACCTGAGGATGGTGAGCCGCACAATTGTCTTGATGTAGCAACAGTTTGTACAAAAGCACGCCCAGACCTCCGGGACACACCCATCCCAAACAGTACAATCGTGTATGTGGATGGTTCCTCCACCAAAAATGCTTATGGACAAACGCAATCTGGATATGCTGTCGTCACAAATTCAGAAGTATTAGATTCTGCTTCATTGCCATCGTCATTTTCAGCACAAGCAGCTGAATTAGTTGCTTTAACTGCAGCTTGCTATCTGTTTCAAGGTACGGCCGTATCAATTTATACGGACAGCCAGTACGCTTTCAGCACAGTGCATGTGTTTGCAAAACTATGGGAGGAGCGTGGAATGGTGACATCGTCTGGAAAGCCAGTGACTCATGCCACTCTCCTAACTGCCCTACTGCAAGCTGTGAAGTTGCCTCAACAAATTGCTATATGCAAATGTGCGGCTCACACCAATGGCTCTGACGTGTGTTCAAAAGGAAATGATTTTGCTGACAGAGCAGCAAAAGAGGCAGCAGCAGCTTCTTCTATTTTTGTTGTACAGGAAACTACTCCAGATTTGCATTTAGGTCATACACTGCTTGCTGACATGCAACAGCAGGCAACAGACAGAGAAAAACAAATGTGGATAGCTAAAGGAGCTACGTATGCAAATGACTTGTACGTATGACCACAAAAGAAACCCATATTGCCAAAAAATATGTTTAAATGGGCAGCTATTATGAGCCATGGCGTGACGCATGTCTCATCAGGGGGTATGATATCGCAATTGCAATCTATTTTTTGTCTTTATGGGTTCGATGCATATGCAAAACAGCATTGTAGAGCATGCATGATATGTGCAAAACACAACTCACAAGGCAATTTGAGACCCCAAAAGAGGTAAATTTCCAACACCACAATATCCCTTTCAAGTGATTCATATGGATTATATACAGCTGAGTAAACATGAAGGGAAGGAATTTTGTTTAGTCATAATTGATGCCTTCTCAAAAGGGGTAGAATTGTTCCCTACAAAACATGCGGATTCACTTACAGTGGCTAAAGCATTATGCAAAGACATCATCCCACGATTGGAATACCAGAACAGTCTATTCAGATAATGGAGCGCATTTTGTTAATACAATAGTGCAATACGTAGGAGAAGCACTACAGGTTAATCTCAAAAATCATTGTGCTTATCATCCACAAAGCGCCGGATTAGTGTAAAGGATGAATGGAACAGTAAAAAACAGACTTAGAAAGACAATGGAGGAACAGGCAGACCATGGACGCATTGTGTAGATTTGGTAAAATGTATATAAACATAACTAGTACCATGGGGTTGACACCGTATGAAACATTGTTTGGCAGAAAATATCGATTGCCATATTATGGACAAATTTGGGATGTACCTGAGGAAGCCAATTTGGCGGATTACATGAGAAAAATGTTAGAAGGACAACGAGGGAGAGTTCCAACACTGATGATCCCATTTCTCCACAGGAGGACCCTAAAGTGGTACCTGGAGACTGGTGTTGATAAGAAGCATCAAGAGAAAACACTGGCATTCACCTAAATGGGAAGGGCCCTATCAAGTACTACTCACAACACCCACAGCTTTGAAAATTGGGGAAAGAAGTACATGGATTCATTTAACTCACTGTAAGAAAGTCATTTCTGCAGACACAGACAAACAGTAAGAACAGTAGGACAAGACTAGTAATAGTGTGTGAGCTTGGTGTTAAGATCCAGGTTAGACACGAAAGCTAGCAGAAGACATTAAGAAGCACTGTTCTGAACATAGGTGTGCTGTAGTGTGCAGAAATGGCGAAAGAAAAAAATAAAAAGAACGAGGTTTCTGGACCCCACGGACAGGTCCTTGTTATGCTACTTTTCTTTTTTGAATTGGGATTATTATTAAAAGCCATGAGCACGGGACATGATAATAAGGATCACATCCACAGATTGCAGAGACCAAAAAGAAGTAACAAAGACCCCAGTCCGATAATAAATGCCACAGTACATAGCTGTAATGGGAATAATGCGTACCGATTTGGTGTACAAGCCTGCATTCCTAGAAATACATCTGTGATCATCTCTGTACCATATAGTGGTCTTACCCATGGAATGCCGGATGGTGACAGAGGGACTAATTACGGAAATAGTTTCTCATGGTATATGACCAACGATCAACAAGATAGGAGATGGGAAACGTTGGTAGCCGATGAATGGAGTAGATGGACACCAAGATGGGCACAAACCGAGTGGGCTAAGTACCAGAGTCAAATTCTCAAAATGTATCAAACAGATGATAAGCTGTCTATAGTGGTGAATACCACAGAAAAAAGGAACCTATTCCCACCTGATATAGAGGGAGACTGTTGGTTGTTCCTCCTTTGGGTATACAAACAAGGAAAAGATCCGTATTTCCATTTCTTCCTCTGTGAAACAGATAGAGTACAGCAACCAATATTGACTGAATTAAGTATGTCAAAGGGGGTGCCCATACAAGCAAAGGGGGTGCCCATACAAGCAAAGGGGGTGCCCATACAAGCAAAGGGGGTGTCTGTACAAGGCACAAAAGACATGAAGGCAGATGACTGGTTCCTAGTAACTACAGGAATTAGTGGACAAAATAACAATTGGCTTTTAATGGCAGAACAAGCAGGACTAGCAGCAAAGAAGGACTGTGTTGTATGTATGGGACCCAGACCTATATTACAGGTAATACCGGCAGCATTACCCAAAGACTGTCTACTGACTGCTATGACACAGACATACATTGCGGCAAACAACAATTGTTCTAAGTGGGACAAGATCTATCCGGTGACCAAATTGACTAAGATTAAACCTTTATTCTCAAGCAAAGTTGGGCATGCTAACCATACATGTGTACACTTGACAGGGACAAGTAAGACTTTGGGTAGCTTAAACCACACCGCCTGGTGTAAGAATGTGGTCCATAGTACTCCCACATTCAAACCTGTCGGGAGGAGTGACGTATGGTGGTGGTGTGGGGATAACAGAATCTTTGACAGACTGCCACGGAATGTGTCAGGTTATTGTGCATTAATATCATTATTGTTACCAGTTGAAGCCATACCCATGACCCCTGAAGACGTTACGACATATGCAGTCTCTCTTATTCCTGAAGATTGGCAGAAAGGCATAGCCAGACATAGAGTGAAAAGAGATTGGAAAGGAGTGGGAAATCCAACATATATTGACGCAATAGGAGTCCCCAGGGGAGTGCCTGACGAGTATAAACTGGTTAATCAAATAGCAGCTGGATTCGAATCTTCCATCTGTTGGTGGTGCTCAATTAATAAAAACGTGGACAGAATAAACTACATCCACTACAATGTACAGAAATTAGGAAATTGGACTGAGGAAGGATTTAAGGCTGTCCATTCACAGTTAGAAGCCACGTCCCTTATGGCCTTCCAGAATCGTATTGCTCTGGATATGTTGTTGGCAGAGAAAGGAGGTGTTTGTGCCATGTTCGGAGAACAATGCTGCACATTCATTCCCAACAACACGGCTGCAGACGGCAGTCTCACTCAAGCCATTGACGGGCTGAGGACGTTGAACAGGAAGATGAAAGAGCACAGTGGAGTAAACACCGAAGGCTGGATTGGTGGCTGGAAGGGATGGGAAAATGGAGGTCTTTGATTTCTTCACTATTAGTGTCTATAGCAGTATTTGCTGCAATTCTAACATTGTGTGGATGTTGTTGTATTCCATGTCTCCGAGGCCTTGTAAATAGAATGATAACCACAGCAATAAGTCCAGGACCAGGAGGGGGTCCGGCATCATATCCACTTCTGGGGACAGATGACAACGAGGAGGACGATGGCTCTCCTGACCTGTACCCAGACCAATGGAAGTATGATGACCCAGACACCGATGATGGTGACAATGACGACATCACCTCTGGGGTGTAAGCCTAGAGAGAGAACATACCATGATGAACCTCTTAGTGAAAATCTCAAAAAGAAGTGCTAAGCTGAGTGATGCCTACTGTATGTTTAACAGGCGATAAACAGGAGGGGAATGTTAAGGATTTTGTATATATGTTATCACTGTTAAACATTTGTACATTTGTCTTCTTTCTCATGAGAACGGTGTTGTGCTGTTTTGCACTTCACCCTGAGAATGTACGTGTTATTCAACCTTGTTTTAGCTTTGTCTTCTTTCTCATGAGAACGGTGTTGTGCCGTTTTGCACTTCACCCTGAGAATGTACGTGTTATTCAACCTTGTTTTAGCTTTGTCTTCTTTCTCATGAGAACGGAGATGTGCTGTTTTGCACCTGTCTTAATGCAATCCTGACAATTCAATTTTGTTTTAGCACTCTGGGGTCAATCTGAGCTGGGAATGAAGGGCTGGATGTACTTATTATTATAATATAACTTTGTTTTCGCAGCCTCTAACGACTGGGAGTAAGAGAACGTTTTGACTATTGTGATGTGGTGTTTAGTGTGAAGGAGTGTGGAAGACAGGACACTTCAGGCAGATGCAGAACAGCTGATACCTGCAACAGACGAACGAGATGTGCTGACCTGAAAGTGTTCTTCCTTACAGCTGCACTTATTGACGTATGCGTTTATGTTATGGGAAGAAACTTGTCTTGCGTCATCACCCCCACCCTTAGGACAAGTTTCTTGTTTATGTGATGAGGGCGTCTCTTAATAAAAAGAGCGGAAAAGCAGGCCAGACTTTAGTGTAGCCTTGGTGTACAGCCTGGCCGCACTCCGCGCGTAAAATTTGACTTTCTGTCTCACTGGTGTTTCTTGACTCTGTTTGTCTTGTTAAAGGTTTTAAAAATGTTTGGAGGAGAAAATACCCAACAGTATCCAGACCCTGCTTTGTGTTTTTTGACTGCGCCTTTTCCCTCATCTACGAGGTCTGGCAATAAAGTATAGGTCCTTTTTATTTTTTTCAAAAACTATATGGATTTCATTCATATGTTTTTACGTCAGACATGCTTGAACAATCGTGCGCATGCGTGAGTTTTTCCACGCCTGGCGGTGACGTCATTTGCCTGTGAGCACTCCTTGTGGGAGGAGTCGTCCAGCCCCTCGTCGGAATTCCTTTGTCTGAGAAGTTGCTGAGAGACTGGCGCTTTGTTTGATCAAAGTTTTTTCTAAACCTGTGAGACACATCGAAGTGGACACGGTTCGAAAAATTTATCTGGTTTTCAGTGAAAATTTTAACGGCTGATGAGAGATTTTGAGGTGATACTGTCGCTTTAAGGACTTCCCACGGAGCGAGACGTCGCGCAGCACTCTCAGGCGCCGTCGTCAGCCTGTTTCAAGCTGAAAACCTCCACATTTCAGGCTCTATTGATCCAGGACGTCGTGAGAGAACAGAGAAGTTTCAGAAGAAGTCGGTTTCAGCATTTTATCCGGATATTCTACTGTTAAAGGAGATTTTTTTAATGAAAGACGTGCGGGCGGATTGCAGCGTCGGCTTGCGGCCGCCGCGATGCTCCGCCACAGGAAAAACACCTCCGTTGGAAGCCTTAAGGACAAGTTGGAACATGTCCAGCTGTTAAACAATTTCTCAGATACTCACTCCACTGAAAGCCGCCTGGATTTTACAAATGGTTATCAACACGGAGGTGTTTTTCCTGTGCCGCCGCACCGAGTCGGCTGCGTCCCGACGCACGGACCCGTCCGCACGTCTTTCATTAAAAAAATCTCCTTTAACAGTGGAATATCCAGATAAAATGCTGAAACCGACTTCTTCTGAAACTTCTCTGTTCTCTCACGATGTCCTGGATCAATAGAGCCTGAAATGTGGAGGTTTTCAGCTTGAAACAGGCTGACGACGGCGCCTGAGAGCGCTGCGCGACGTCTCGCACCGTGGGAAGTCCTTAAAGCGACAGTATCACCTCAAAATCTCTCATCAGCCGTTAAAATTTTCACAGAAAACCAGCTTAATTTTTCGAACCGTGTCCACTTCGATGTGTCTCACAGGTTTAGAAAAAATTTTGATCAAACAAAGCGCCAGTCTCTCAGCAACTTCTCAGACAAAGGAATTCCGACGAGGGGCTGGATGACTCCTCCCACAAGGAGTGCTCACAGACGAATGACGTCACCAACAGGCGTGGAAAAACGCACGCATGCGCACGAGGGTTCAAGCATGTCTGACATAAAAACATATGAATGAAATCCATATAGTTTTTGAAAAAAATAAAAGGACCTATACTTTATTGACAGCCCTCGTATAATGTCTGTCTGCTCGTGCCATTGAACCCTGATTGCTTGATTTAACTTTTGACAACACCCGTAACAGTACCATATATATATATATATATATATATATATATATATATACTTTTTTACAGTGAGTTGGTAACCAAGTGTGTGTCCTAAAACACCATGTAACTTTTGACCTGCTCATGCTGATGTTGCAATATAATTATATGGGAAAAAAAAACAAAACGCGGGCAAGTCATCAACTTGACTTTCAAATACTTTGTTTAGTCGTGATGTATTTTTTCACTTAATCAGTTTGGTACAAATACATTTTAGACACTTGATCTTACCTGCTTCACCCACTGGCAACTCTTGTCTGTGCATGTCTGCTGATCCCTCATTCTGCTCCCCGCTTCAGGCGCAAACAGCACAGCACCCACATGACTGCAAACTTCACTCAATCTATAAACAAATTATTGATGATACATATAACAATGATTATGTAGTTTTCTCTGGGCCCCTCCCCAATCGGACCGGGAGTGACATGTTTAGCCGCATGTTCTCCTTGAATTGCTGGCTGTCTGAGTGGTGTCCAAAAAATGAGGTGGGCTTCATAGATAATTGGCAAAGCTTCTGGGGAAAACCTGGTCTTGTTAGGAGAGACGGCATCCATCCCACTTTGGATGGAGCAGCTCTCATTTCTAGAAATCTGGCCAATTTTCTTAAATCCTCCAAACCGTGACTATCCAGGGTTGGGACCAGGAAGCAGAGTTGTAGTCTTACACACCTCTCTGCAGCTTCTCTCCCCCTGCCATCCCCTCATTACCCCATCCCTGTAGAGACGGTGCCTGCTCCCAGACCACCAATAACCAGTAAAAATCTAAGCCCTACCATTATTTAATGCTTCGATCTTAAATATGATCAATCTATCTTTATTAGTTGGCTATGTACCACAGGCTTTTAAGGTGGCAGTAATTAAACCATTACTTAAAAAGCCATCACTTGACCCAGCTATCTTAGCTAATTATAGGCCAATCTCCAACCTTCCTTTTCTCTCAAAAATTCTTGAAAGGGTAGTTGTAAAACAGCTAACTGATCATCTGCAGAGGAATGGTCTATTTGAAGAGTTTCAGTCAGGTTTTAGAATTCATCATAGTACAGAAACAGCATTAGTGAAGGTTACAAATGATCTTCTTATGGCCTCAGACAGTGGACTCATCTCTGTGCTTGTTCTGTTAGACCTCAGTGCTGCTTTTGATACTGTTGAACATACAATTTTATTACAGAGATTAGAGCATGCCATAGATATTAATTGCACTGCGCTGCGGTGGTTTGAATCATATTTATCTAATAGATTACAATTTGTTCATGTAAATGGGGAATCTTCTTAACAGACTAAGTTTAATTATGGAGTTCCACAAGGTTCTGTGCTAGGACCAATTTTATTCACTTTATACATGCTTCCCTTAGGCAGTATTATTAGACGGCATTGCTTAAATTTTCATTGTTACGTAGATGATACCCAGCTTTATCTATCCATGAAGCCAGAGGACACACACCAATTAGCTAACTGCAGGATTGTCTTACAGACATAAAGACATGGATGACCTCTAATTTCCTGCTTTTAAAACTCAGATAAAACTGAAGTTATTGTACTTGGCCCCACAAATCTTAGAAACATGGTGTCTAACCAGATCCTTACTCTAGATGGCATTACCCTGACCTCTAGTAATACTGTGAGAAATCTTGGAGTCATTTTTGATCAGGATATGCCATTCAAAGCGCATGTAAAACAAATATGTAGGACTGCTTTTTTGCATTTATGCAATATCTCTAAAATTAGAAAGGTCTTGTCTCAGAGTGATGCTGAAAAACTAATTCATGCATTTATTTCCTCTAGGCTGGACTATTGTAATTCATTATTATCAGGTTGTCCTAAAAGTTCCCTGAAAAGCCTTCAGTTAATTCAAAATGCTGCAGCTACAGTACTAGCGGGGACTAGAAGGAGAGAGCATATCTCACCCATATTGGCCTCTCTTCATTGGCTTCCTGTTAATTCTAGAATAGAATTTCAAATTCTTCTTCTTACTTATAAGGTTTTGAATAATCAGGTCCCATCTTATCTTAGGGACCTCGTAGTACCATATCACCCCAATAGAGCGCTTTGCTCTCAGACTGCAGGCTTACTTGTAGTTCCTAGGGTTTGTAAGAGTAGAATGGGAGGCAGAGCCTTCAGCTTTGAGGCTCCTCTCCTGTGGAACCAGCTCCCAATTCAGATCAGGGAGACAGACACCCTCTCTACTTTTAAGATTAGGCTTAAAACTTTCCTTTTTGCTAAAGCTTATAGTTAGGGCTGGATCAGGTGACCCTGAACCATCCCTTAGTTATGCTGCTATAGACTTAGACTGCTGGGGGGTTCCATGATGCACTGAGTGTTTCTTTCTCTTTTTGCTCTGTATGCACCACTCTGCATTTAATCATTAGTGATTGATCTCTGCTCCCCTCCACAGCATGTCTTTTTCCTGGTTCTCTCCCTAAATAAATAAATAAATTGATTGATGTAACAAATTTCAACTGTAAAATGGTTGTACAAGACAGGGACAACTGTTACACTTATCAATGTTACCTTTAATCTTCGCACGATTACCTGCCTTTTTCCCCTTGTCCAAGCTCCAAACAGGGAGGGACAAACCAACAAACAATAAACAAATCATTAAATAAATAAATAGATAGATAAATAAATAAAGAAAGAAAACATCTTACCCAGCCCAGCAATCACAGTGTGCTGTAACCACCTCCCCATCTGCTTCCAACAACACTTACACTTATGCACTTTTGCTTTAGCGAAGTTTCATTTGCCCTTTGAGAAAGGTGGACCTAAGTAATAAAATTAAAATAAAATCAATTAAATCATTATTAAAAATAAATTAAAAAACATAGTCACCAACTTTTACCTAAGTGAATTACAACGAAAACATTTGCAGGTATAACAAAAAATTGCAGGCTGAAAGGTTTTCGTAAGCTTTCATTTGTTTAACTGTTACAAAGCTCGTAGTCAAAACTAAATAATTAACAATGTCAGTGTAGTCCACTGATGGCCACAGGTGCAGATCGTCCTCAAAATTGACTAGATTGCTATACGGATCGATCCACCCACACTCCGCAATCTTTTCACGATATCTAGCCTTATCATTGCTACTTAATTCATAATAAATCTTAGAAAAATTACACACGCCTGCCATTGAGCCGTGTCACAATGCAATTGTATACATCAAAGATGGCAGACACAAGCGGATTGCGAAGGATGATGGGAAATGTGACATCAGTTGCAATCGAGCTTTAACAGGGATTGAAACCAGAGGTGACACTCTGTAGTGTCAGGAGGTGGTCTGATGAAGTCTCTGTCACATTCTGTCTCTCCCCTCAGCCCCAACCAGTCCCAGCAGAAGACTGCCCCTCCCTGAGCCTGGTTCTGCTGGAGGTTTCTTCCTGTTAAAAGGGAGTTTTTCCTTCCCACTGTCGCCAAGTGCTTGCTCACAGGGGGTCGTTTTGACCGTTGGGGTTTTTCTGTAATTATTGTATGGCTTTTGCCTTACAATATTAAGCGCCTTGGGGCAACTGTTTGTTGTGATTTGGCGCTATATAAATAAAATTGATTTGATTTGATTTATTTTTTGAAAAATTATGAAAATAGAGTTGAACACATGAGTTCATCTGTTGACTTCAGAGAGTTTAATACACTTAGCGATGGCAGAAAGCAGTGCACAGCCCAGTGCAATTGTCATTGCTAGTTTTCACCTCACAAAACTGTGATTTTAACAATGAGCACCATTGTCCTTGAAATAATCCTACTTGTGTTCATGTGGGTGTGCTTGTCCAAAGGTAAAGTGTAGTCAGTAGCAGAGCTGGTGTATTGATATCATCCATCACCAGAAAGCATTTGTGTCTTTCACCACCAAAATTCTGAAGTCCACCAGTACCTTGCGCTGTATAAAAAGCACAACACTTAAATGCACATACATATACGTAGGCTAGCTATGCATGTACACGATGCTGCATGCACATGTCCAGTCACCTGCAAAAGGTGTGCTGGTATGATCTTATATTATGGAGTTGGAGGAAGGAGGAAAAAAAACATATCAGTGAAATGCAGTGCAGCATCAACATAATGTGCATGTAATGGTGCACATCTATCTGTTCCACGCAGTGAAAGAGGAGAACAGGAGCTGCTCAGGCTGTGGTCTTATCTGTGGACCACACACAGCCCAAACTGTTAGAGTGAACAAAAAAAGTCATAATAATTTGTTTCCTCAGAGAGATACATCCATGCAGAATGAAATAATGAATGACAGTATGCTGTGCCAACATGATTTATCTCATATGCACACATTTTTCAAACCAGGGGAATGAAATATATGTATGCATTGCAATTATGGCTGCTATACATTTTTTTCCTCTTTCCGGCCACTCCAGAGATCTGTGGGTGTGGAGACCTTCATGTGTGCACCTTGGAGGGCTGATCCTTTAAAAGAGAACAGCTTTTTCCTTCTTTTGTATGCTGCTGTTTGGGATTTACAAATAGAAAAAAATGTATTTTCCAACTAACACAAATTCTTTGTGGAGGTGTGGTAGATTTTGGCAAGGGTGAGTGTGTTGTTAAATTATGGGGTCCACAAGGATTGAATAATTTTCTGGATCAGAAAAAAAGACAAAAGCTACTTTGCTTCATGTTTTTAAAAATAACTTAAGGCAAAGGCTATTCGACCAACTGTTGGGCAGATAAATATAATGTCTTACCTTATTTGCCCAACCGTGATCGTGTATTTGACACATTTTGTGCATCTGAGCTATGTTTTGTACACC
This sequence comes from Thalassophryne amazonica, assembly GCF_902500255.1. NCBI lineage: Eukaryota > Metazoa > Chordata > Actinopteri > Batrachoidiformes > Batrachoididae > Thalassophryne > Thalassophryne amazonica. Next base: position 147,322,135 of record NC_047104.1, on the reverse strand, counting down.
ACTTTTTAAGGCACTATTGCAGCGTATGTTTGACACATTTAATAGCGCCGTCTTTAATTATCCAATCCAATCCAGTTTATTTGTAGAGCACATTTAAAAACAACAAGGTTGACCAAAGTACTATACAACAAAGACATAAATAAATAAATAATCACATGGTAAATAACAGTGGCAACAACATAAGCCTTTAAAACAGTAAAATCATCAACTCTCTAGTCAAAAGCCAAAGAAAACAAATATGTTTTAAGGCGAGATTTAAAGACTAGAGGAGAGTCTGCCAGCCTGATACAGAGAGGCAGGTCAACCAACACAATCTGAGACCAAAAACAGAAAAAGCTCTATCACCTCTAAATTTGAGCTTGGTCTGAGGAACTACAAGCAGAGCTTGATCTCGTGACCTAAGAAAACGTGAAGGGGAATAAGACACGAGCAGGTCAGACAGATACTGTGGGGAAAGATCATTCAGACATTTAAAAACAAACAATAAAATTTTAAAATCAATACGATAACGAACTGGCAGCCAGTGAAGGGAAGAAAGAACGGGTGAAATATGGTCATACTTCCGGGATCCAGTTAAAAGACAGGCTGTAGCCATGCAAGTGAGGCCTGGCTAATACCGGCATACAGTGCATTACAATAGTCCAGCGGAGTCATGACAAAGCATGGATTAAAATCTCCAAGTGATGCCTTTAAAGTGAGGGCTTTATCTTAGCAAGCTGCCTCAAGTGAAAGAAACCTGCCTTCACAACAGCACTGATTTGATCGGCCTCTACTGGTGGTTGGCTCTCACTGTGGTATTGTATCACTTCCTGTTCCGGAGCACAGCGGTGTTTTGCTGTATCTGTTAGCTGTTTAATCTGTGCAGTTAGATTGATCTAGTTAACTAGATAACGATTTGTTTCACAGTGTAATCTTCACGTGCCTTAACTAAAGCACTCCCTCTGCTGAATCACCTCTAAATTATTTACACATTATTCACTTTGTGTGTTTTTAGGAATCCGCTAGCTTAGCGCAGCTACTAGCTCTTAGCTGGTTTAGCATGGCGGCTTCTCCTGTCTCTCCTGCACTTTTCTGCTCTGGGTGTGAAATGTTTAGTTATTCCTCGGCCTCCTTTAGCAGTAATGGTACGTGTAATAAGTGTAGCTTATTCATAGCTTTGGAGGCCAGGCTGGGCGAATTGGAGACTCGGCTCCGCACCGTGGAAAATTCTACAGCTAGCCAGGCCCCTGTAGTCGGTGCGGACCAAGGTAGCTTAGCCACCGTTAGTTTCCCTCTGGCAGATCCCGAGCAGCCGGGAAAGCAGGCCGACTGCGTGACTGTGAGGAGGAAGCATAGTTCTAAACAGAAGCCCCGTGTACACCGCCAACCCGTTCACATTTCTAACTGTTTTTCCCCACTCGACGACACACCCGCTGAGGATCAAACTCTGGTTATTGGCGACTCTGTTTTGAGAAATGTGAAGTTAGCGACACCAGCAACCATAGTCAATTGTCTTCCGGGGGCCAGAGCAGGCGACATTGAAGGAAATTTGAAACTGCTGGCTAAGGCTAAGCGTAAATTTGGTAAGATTGTAATTCAAGTCGGCAGTAATGACACCCGGTTACGCCGATCGGAGGTCACTAAAATTAACATTGAATCGGTGAGTAACTTTGCGAAAACAATGTCGGACTCTGTAGTTTTCTCTGGGCCCCTCCCCAATCGGACCGGGAGTGACATGTTTAGCCGCATGTTCTCCTTGAATTGCTGGCTGTCTGAGTGGTGTCCAAAAAATGAGGTGGGCTTCATAGATAATTGGCAAAGCTTCTGGGGAAAACCTGGTCTTGTTGGAGAGACGGCATCCATCCCACTTTGGATGGAGCAGCTCTCATTTCTAGAAATCTGGCCAATTTTCTTAAATCTTCCAAACCGTGACTATCCAGGGTTGGGACCAGGAAGCAGAGTTGTAGTCTTACACACCTCTCTGCAGCTTCTCTCCCCCTGCCATCCCCTCATTACCCCATCCCCGTAGACACGGTGCCTGCTCCCAGACCACCAATAACCAGCAAAAATCTATTTAAGCATAAAAATTCAAAAAGAAAAAATAATATAGCACCTTCAACTGCACCACAGACTAAAACAGTTAAATGTGGTCTATTAAACATTAGGTCTCTCTCTTCTAAGTCCCTGTTAGTAAATGATATAATAATTGATCAACATATTGATTTATTCTGCCTTACAGAAACCTGGTTACAGCAGGATGAATATGTTAGTTTAAATGAGTCAACACCCCCGAGTCACACTAACTGCCAGAATGCTCGTAGCACGGGCCGAGGCGGAGGATTAGCAGCAATCTTCCATTCCAGCTTATTAATTAATCAAAAACCCAGACAGAGCTTTAATTCATTTGAAAGCTTGACTCTTAGTCTTGTCCAACCAAATTGGAAGTCCCAAAAACCAGTTTTATTTGTTATTATCTATCGTCCACCTGGTCGTTACTGTGAGTTTCTCTGTGAATTTTCAGACCTTTTGTCTGACTTAGTGCTTAGCTCAGATAAGATAATTATAGTGGGCGATTTTAACATCCACACAGATGCTGAGAATGACAGCCTCAACACTGCATTTAATCTATTATTAGACTCAACTGGCTTTGCTCAAAATGTAAATGAGTCCACCCACCACTTTAATCATACCTTAGATCTTGTTCTGACTTATGGTATGGAAATTGAAGACTAAACAGTATTCCCTGAAAACTCCCTTCTGTCTGATCATTTCTTAATAACATTTACATTTACTCTGATGGACTTACTCTAAGTTTCATTACACTAGAAGTCTTTCAGAAAGCGCTGTAACTAGGTTTAAGGATATGATTCCTTCTTTATGTTCTCTAATGCCATATACCAACACAGTGCAGAGTAGCTACCTAAACTCTGTAAGTGAGATAGAGTATCTCGTCAATAGTTTTACATCCTCATTGAAGACAACTTTGGATGCTGTAGCTCCTCTGAAAAAGAGAGCTTTAAATCAGAAGTGCTGACTCCGTGGTATAACTCACAAACTCGCAGCTTAAAGCAGATAACCCGTAAGGTGGAGAGGAAATGGCGTCTCACTAATTTAGAAGATCTTCACTTAGCCTGGAAAAAGAGTGTATTGCTCTATAAAAAAAGCCCTCCGTAAAGCTAGGACATCTTACTACTCATCACTAATTGAAGAAAATAAGAACAACCCCAGGTTTCTTTTCAGCACTGTAGCCAGGCTGACAAAGAGTCAGAGCTCTATTGAGCCGAGTATTCCTTTAACTTTAACTAGTAATGACTTCATGACTTTCTTTGCTAATAAAATTTTAACTATTAGAGAAAAAAATCACTCATAACCATCCCAAAGACGTATTGTTATCTTTGGCTGCTTTCAGTGATGCCGGTATTTGGTTAGACTCTTTCAGATTGTTCTGTCTGAGTTATTTTCATTAGTTACTTCCTCCAAACCATCAACATGTCTATTAGACCCCATTCCTACCAGGCTGCTCAAGGAAGCCCTACCATTATTTAATGCTTCGATCTTAAATATGATCAATCTATCTTTATTAGTTGGCTATGTACCACAGGCTTTTAAGGTGGCAGTAATTAAACCATTACTTAAAAAGCCATCACTTGACCCAGCTATCTTAGCTAATTATAGGCCAATCTCCAACCTTCCTTTTCTCTCAAAAATTCTTGAAAGGGTAGCTGTAAAACAGCTAACTGATCATCTGCAGAGGAATGGTCTATTTGAAGAGTTTCAGTCAGGTTTTAGAATTCATCATAGTACAGAAACAGCATTAGTGAAGGTTACAAATGATCTTCTTATGGCCTCAGACAGTGGACTCATCTCTGTGCTTGTTCTGTTAGACCTCAGTGCTGCTTTTGATACTGTTGACCATAACATTTTTATTACAGAGATTAGAGCATGCCATAGGTATTAAAGGCACTGCGCTGCGGTGGTTTGAATCATATTTATCTAATAGATTACAATTTGTTCATGTAAATGGGGAATCTTCTTCACAGACTTAGACCCAGACTCAGCTTTATCTATCCATGAAGCCAGAGGACACACACCAATTAGCTAAACTGCAGGATTGTCTTACAGACATAAAGACATGGATGACCTCTAATTTCCTGCTTTTAAACTCAGATAAAACTGAAGTTATTGTACTTGGCCCCACAAATCTTAGAAACATGGTGTCTAACCAGATCCTTACTCTGGATGGCATTACCCTGACCTCTAGTAATAATGTGACAAATCTTGGAGTCATTTTTGATCAGGATATGTCATTCAATGCGCATATTAAACAAATATGTAGGACTGCTTTGTTGCATTTATGCAATATCTCTAAAATTAGAAAGGTCTTGTCTCAGAGTGATGCTGAAAAACTAATTCATGCATTTATTTCCTCTAGGCTGGACTATTGTAATTCATTATTATCAGGTTGTCCTAAAAGTTCCCTGAAAAGCCTTCAATTAATTCAAAATGCTGCAGCTAGAGTACTAACGGGGACTAGAAGGAGAGAGCATATCTCACCCATATTGGCCTCTCTTCATTGGCTTCCTGTTAATTCTAGAATAGAATTTCAAATTCTTCTTCTTACTTATAAGGTTTTGAATAATCAGGTCCCATCTTATCTTAGGGACCTCATAGTTCCATATCACCCCAATAGAGCGCTTCGCTCTCAGACTGCAGGTTTACTTGTAGTTCCTAGGGTTTGTAAGAGTAGAATGGGAGGCAGAGCCTTCAGCTTTCAGGCTCCTCTCCTGTGGAACCAGCTCCCAATTCAGATCAGGGAGACAGACACCCTCTCTACTTTTAAGATTAGGCTTAAAACTTTCCTTTTTGCTAAAGCTTATAGTTAGGGCTGGATCAGGTGACCCTGAACCATCCCTTAGTTATGCTGCTATAGACTTAGACTGCTGGGGGGTTCCCATGATGCACTGAGTGTTTCTTTCTCTTTTTGCTCTGTATGCACCACTCTGCATTTAATCATTAGTGATTGATCTCTGCTCCCCTCCACAGCATGTCTTTTTCCTGGTTCTCTCCCTCAGCCCCAACCAGTCCCAGCAGAAGACTGCCCCTCCCTGAGCCTGGTTCTGCTGGAGGTTTCTTCCTGTTAAAAGGGAGTTTTTCCTTCCCACTGTCGCCAAGTGCTTGCTCACAGGGGGTCGTTTTGACCATTGGGGTTTTTACGTAATTATTGTATGGCCTTGCCTTACAATATATAGTGCCTTGGGGCAACTGTTTGTTGTGATTTGACGCTATATAAATAAAATTGATTGATTGATTGATTTGTTTATCAAGTTTAAAATCTTCGGCCATTCTCACACCAAGGTTACAAACAGTAGATTTAATACACTTTGTCAATGGTCCAAGGTTTATTGAAGCACAACTACCTGATTTACTTGGTGCAACCAGAAGAACTTCAGTTTTCTTTTCATTAAAGAGTAGAAAGTTTGCAGACATCCATTCTTTAATGTTCTCAATGCACTCTAAAAGTTTACTGGCACCGAAAGCATTCTCATGCTTTAGGGGCACATAGATTTGACTGTCATCATCATAAAGGTGAAATGACACCCCAAATCTACGAAAAACTGATCCCAACGGAAGCAAATACAATGAACAAAGAAGTTGCCCAAGAATGGACCCCTGAGGCACACCACATGACAGGGGAGCTGTGGAGGAAACAAAATCTCCAAGTCTTACACAAAAACTCCTATCCATTAATCTGAACCATTCTGGAGCATATCCCTGAATGCCAACCACATTCTTAAGGCAATCCAGGAGGATCTCATGATCCACTGTGTCGAACGCAGCGGTCAGATCCAACAACACCAAAACAACCATGTGAGCAGAATCAGTGGACACCAGCATGTCATTAAAAACCCTCATCAAGGCTGACTCAGTACTGTGAAAATTCTTAAAACCAGATTGAAAGACCTCAGGGATCTCATGCTCATCTAAAAATGCTAATAATCGAATAATTACTGCGGAAAAAAAACACCGCAATGGATGAAAGCAGACAAACTTCATAAGTATTTTGAATGGAAGGCTGTTAATGACGACGAATTGACGCTCACTGGTCGGTTGTGGTTGGGCGTATATGCTCGCATATTTACTTTATTGAACCAAGGGTTGGGCGTATACAGATAACTTAATGAGCAATCAAAACAAGGAACTTTTGTCTGTGGTCCTGAATGAAAACACGGTGTTCAATGTCCATTGTGCAAACTATTTTAAAATAAAAGACTGAATTGTTGTATTAAATTGCAATATGAATGGCATCGGTGAATAAAAAAACAGCCTTTGTCAAATTCATGAAAACTACAGACAGCAAGGAGACAGAGACGCCAGCCTCCACGCAGGAGAGAGAGATGCTAAACACTCACAAACCAGAACAAGACAAAACAGGTGAGCACAGAGACATGAAAAGACCTGGGGACAAGGAACACATGAACCTTCTACCCAACATAACCAACCAGAACAGGAACCTAACATCCAAACTGTGGAATGCACCACCACTGCACCTACGTTCCATGGACTCGGATGGAACTTTTAAGTTGAAGCTCAAGACCCATTTGTACAGGCTTGCTTTTAACTAGTTTTATGTTGTTGTTTTTAGTTTCTGCATTTTTTATTTCTGTGTTTCTTAAATTACTGTAAAGCACTTTGTGATTTTATCTTGAAAGGTTCTACACAAATAAACTTTATACTTTTTAAACTTTACTTACTTACTTAACGACTTCACAGATTCTCATTAAATTTGCACCACAAATAGATATTAGGGCATGAAAGGCTCCACATTTTGGAGGTGATCCAGATCTGGATTTGGATTCTGGATCAAGATTTCTCTTTATAGAGGCTTTGAAGGATTACGTAAAAATGACTTCATAGATTCTCACCACATTTAGACCACAGATACATATTAGGGCATGGAAGACTCCACTAAATTTTGTACGTGAACTGGATCCGGATTGATGGATGTCAGAAATCTCTGATTGCTCTTATTTCTTGATATAATGTTCAGACGACAACACACCATGCATAATAAATATAGTTAATAGAACCCGCTTGAGCCCACCTCCTGGCATTGCACCCCCACCATTTCCCACTGTTCCATAGCACTGTGGGTGCTATGGGCCCGAGCTCATTTGTGCTGTGATCTGATGAGTCCACATTTCATATTGTTTTTGGAAATGATGGACGTCGTGTCCTCTGGACAAAAGAAGAAAAAGATCATCCAGATTGTTACCAGCGCAAAGTTCAAAATGTTTCCCAAATAAATATGTGGCTTCTGCACAACTCTGGTTTGCATCTGCTTTAATGACAATCCTATCAATGTCCTACGATTCTATATCTGAGTTGTAGATATTTAAAAAGGAATTTAGGGATTGCACCATCTACAGTCCATAATATAATCAGAAAATTCAGAGAATCTGGAGAACTTTCTACATGTAAGCAGCAAGGCCGAAAACCAACATTAAATGCTGTGACCTTTGGTCCTTCAGGCAGCACTGCATTAAAAACCAACATCATTGTGTAAAGTGTCTTACCACGTGGGCTCAGGAACACTTCAGAAAACCAGTCAGTTAACACAGTTCGTCGCTACATCTGCAAGTGCATGTTAAAACTCTACCATGCAAAGCGAAAGCCATACATCAACAACATCCAGAAACGCTGCAGCCTTCTCTGGGCCCGAGCTCATTTGAAATGGACAGACGCAAAGTGGAAAAGTGTGCTGTGATCTGATGAGTCCACATTTCATATTGTTTTTGGAAATGATGGACGTCGTGTCCTCTGGACAAAAGAAGAAAAAGATCATCCAGATTGTTACCAGCGCAAAGTTCAAAAGCCAGCATCTGTGATGGTATGGAGGTGTGTTAGTGCTCATGGCATGGACAACTTACACATCTGTGATGGCACCATCAGTGCTGAAAGGTACATCCAGGTTTTGGAGCAACACATGCTGCCAGCCAAGCAACATCTTTTTCAGGAACGTCCCTGCTTATTTCAGCAAGACAATGTGAAGCCACATTCTGCACGTTACAACAGCGTGGCTTCGTAGTAAAAGACTGCGGGTACTAGACTGGCATGTCTACAGTTCAAACCTGTTGCCCATTGAAAATGCGTGGCACATTATGAAGCGCAAATACGACAACGGAGACCCTGGAGTGTTGAACAACTGAAGTCGTACATCAAGCAAGAATAGAAAAGAATTCCACCTACAAAGCTTCAACAATTAGTCTCCTCAATTTCCCAAACGCTTATTGAGTGTTGTTAGAAGGAAAGGTGAACACAGTGGGAAACATACCACTGTTCCAGCTTTTTTGAAACGTGTTGCAGGCATCCATTTCAAAATGATCAAATATTTCCACAAAAACAATAAAGTTTATCAGTTTGAACATTAAATATCTTGCCTTTGTGGTGTATTCAATTGACTATAGCTTGAAGAGGATTTGCAAATCTTTGTATTCTGCTTTTATTTACATTTTACACAACGACTCAACTTCATTGGAATTGGGGTTGTAAATGTCAACTGACATTTTAGAGCAGGGGTAGGCAACCTGTTCCAGAAAGAGCCATGAGGGTGCAGGTTTTCTTTGCAGCCACTGACTCCACCAGGTGATTTCACTGATTAACTGATTCCATCTGCTCAAACTGATATTAATCAGTAAAATCACCTGGTGGAGTCAGTGGCTGCAAAGAAAACCTGCACCCTCATGGCTCTTTCTGGAACAGGTTGCCTACCCCTGTTTTAGAGGGACATGTGCAATATGGGACATATGCTATATGGGGTGAAGACAAGGTGGGATTAGTACAATATGAGTTATGTCTGTTGGGGACAGTGCAATATGAGACATGTCTGACTGGAATGGTGTAATTTAGAGGTTTCTGAACTCGACCTCCCCCCCCCCCCCCCCAAAAAAAATATGTGAGGGTGGGCAAGTTTTTGAAGATGTACAAGCAAATTTCATTGTGCTGGTTTACTGTGCAATGACAATAAAGGTGATTCTGATTCTGAAATGAGAGAAACAAACAAAAACGGACAATGTAGTTTGTTGTCAATTAATTTTTGCCTTAATGATGCTCTTCAACAAAAAAAGTAAATTATTTGATAATTATTTCTGATCCTTTCTGGAAGGAAAGCGATTCCAGACTCAAATTACACAGTTGATCCCTCAAACACCATGGAAATTAAAAAACAAAACAAACAAACAAACAAACATAAATGTTATGGGTTCCAAGCCCACAACAGTAAGCAAGGCAAAGAAATATGTCACAACACAGAGTTTCATTCCTATTTATACCATTTTGGATGCTTGCACTCATTCAGTTTTGAGGTGACACCATATAAATTTGTAGGGGAGAATTAAATTCAGATTTCATCAATCATGGGGAGCAGCGGCTCAGTTTCATTCAGAGATGCAAACAGACACAGGTTGATTCTTAGAAATCTGAAAATTGGACTTAATTAGGATTAGGCTCTAGATTGGGTAGTGTTTAGAAAATAGGTATCTGATATTTTTCAAGGGTAGTGATACATTATGCAAAGTTTCTAAAATGATTTGGAATGGTGTATGAGTCCAGAATGTAATTGCCAGTATCCATTGTTCACTGTTTTTACAAATTGTCATCCAATTACATTTTTTTTTTTTTTTGCGTAAAGTGTGTGAGATTTCAGACCATATGATATCGGGGTAACAGTGGCAAAATATTTGACCGTTTCACATTTGGATGTATTACTCCACACCCTGACCAGTGTTCTGATGAGATGTCATTCCTGTCGAATGTCATTCCTGTCCTCCGCGCAACTGTGCATGCGCAAATATTGTCGGGAAACGGAACTGTCGATTTATGCAAAGAGACGCACAATTCAACAGAACACCAGCTGCGTGCACTGCTAACTGTTAGCGCTGTTACCTGAGAGGGAGAGAAAGTCACATACCACCACCACTGCCTAAATGGGTAAATTTAAGCTACCATACCAAAGTATTGATGTGGATTCTAATACAGAATTACCGTTTTACATTTGATGGAATTGATGGAGTTTCACGTTTGATGGATTACTCCACGCCCTGAATGCTGTTGTAGCAACACTGCCTTGGCTCCAGTCGACGGTAAGCCTTGCTGACCAAATTACCTACAGAAAAATAAAACATGCAAATGATGGAATTGAATTAGAATGGGAATAACCCCCTTGTGTCTGATGATTTGTGGACATTCATTCTGTTATACGGTCGCAACTAGCCGTTTTACTACTTTTTACCAGCTCTGCTCTTGTGTCACCGGTAAAGCTCTATTTGCAACCGTATAACCACCATGAACATCTGCAAATCATTAAAAACAACAGGGTTGTTCCCTAAATATCCATGATTTCTCCAAAAATATTAGTCCTATCAGTATTCCGTTTTGGCAGCGTTCATCCTTGACCCAAAATACATAATTTACCCAGATTCATCCCATTGAGATCTCTTTTGCAAGGGAGACCTGGACAATTCTAAACATTCCATTTCACCTAAACTGCATGTTTTTGGCAACCGGAGCACCCAGAGGAAACCCACGCTAACACAGGGTGAACATGCAGGTGCCACACAGAAAGGCCACAGGTGGGAATCAATCCATTGACCTTCTTGCTGTGAGGCAACAGTGCTAACCACTAATCCACCATGCTGCCGTAAGCATATCAAACACAATAAATAAAATACAACATACATAAGCATATCAAACGGCAAATGTCAGCTCTCCCCAGTTTGTCCATGATCAGTTTGTCCATGATCGAAGTTATACACATGCACGCACGCATACACACATACACGCATACATGTACACAGATGCCACTTTGTTTTTAATATGTTGTGGCAAGGTGTTGTGGAAGAACAAAAACCAAGCCAGAGCTTTTTGTCTTTTGTGCATTCTACCCCAAACAGGTGCTTTTATTTTTATACACCCACAAACAGTGGCCGAAAAACAAAAGTGGCGGAAGACATCAGACGCTCTACACTTCCGACTCGTGGTAACAGCAACATGGCACTTAACTAAATTGACTAAACCAACTGAACTACAAAAACACAATAAATCAATGACAGTAAATGGAAATGGTAAATGGACTGCATTTATATAACGCTTTTCCATCTGTATCAGACGCTCAAAGCGCTTTACAAATATGCCTCACATTCACCCCGATGTCAGGGTGCTGCCATACAAGGCGCTCACTACACACCGGGAGCAATAGGGGATTAAAGGCCTTGCCCAAGAACCATAATAACATTTTAAACCCCAAGACCCCAAACTACCATGTTCCATTGCAGCACAACATCCATTGATCATTGCTATTAGTAATATCTCTAATTTCTCCTAAAATATTAGTCCTATTGACTTTCCATTTTCACAGCGTTCATCCTTGACCCAAAATACATAAGGATGCCAAACAGCAAATGTCAGCTGGAAGTTCTTTATTGATAAAGAACTTCCATAACATTTATTGATGAGTTCCATAGAATTCCATAGAGTTTATTGATAAGTTCTTTATTGATGTTTAGTGTTTCTGCACTCTGTTAAAACAATTTCCTTTGGGATTAATAAAGTTCTTTCTTATTTTTATAATGTTTTGAATTAAATGATTCCGAATGCTTAAAATGTGAATTCAACATATGTTCCTGGATAAAATTAAAAATAAAACCCCTTATTTTCAGAGACATTATCCATCTGCTCACCAAATTTCATCATCATCCTCTCACAACGTTGTGAGTAAAATGTTGCTGTGCCAAACATTCCTCTGGAGCTCAGTTCCAGAATGTATTCTGGGTCACCTCCAAAACCAAGTCACTTATTTCCTGGAATATTATCAATCTGCTCTCCAAATTTAATTGAAATTTGTTGATTTAAAAACTACATATATTAATTTTGTTATCCTAATAAATGTCGAACAAACGGAAAAAAGAGGCAAACACCAGCGAAAATATTACCTCCTTCCCTGAAATAAATATCTACTTCTAGCAATAGGTTGGATGTCGCCATGTCCCAAGATTCTTGAAATGGAATGGTATCTCCACCTGGTGGACATCAACTGTTAATGCAGGTACAATAGAATTTCTCCAAAAGCTCCAGTATATTTATATTGGCAGGGACAATGGAATTTGTGTGTGTGTGTGTGTGGGGCAGGCTGGGGGTGTGGGAGTGTGGCATCATGATGGTGGCTCCTCATGATGTTGGTCAGCTGATGTATTGTCTATATGCTCAACCCCAGTCACTCAAATACTCAGTGATGTATTTTGCAGACTTTGACATGCTTTTTCTTTTCTTTTACACACACGGTGAGCTATATTAGCTTGTTGAGTTAAATATCATTTAGTGAAGCAGAACTGTGTTTGCTGGTGTGTGAAATTGACCTCATCCCCAGGGACATGTGGGTCTGGTGCAACTTATTTTGAATGTTTGTGGTTTTTCATGTGTTTCAGTAAATGTTACACTGCTGGATTTGTGCTTTTGGATACACCAATAACCTTCATGTCACATTCACATGTTCAAAAACGTGTCTGCGATTTGTCAGAACAGAGCTGTGTAAGCCAATTTCAGCTTCTGCAGATACAGCAGAGCGTGTGTGCGGAAGAATTGTGAGAAGTCTTTATCTTGATGATCTTCATCTGCTTGCGGGGAGGATCACTGCATGCGGCCCGGGTTCGTTTCGGGGTTGGACTGAGGACTACAAGAGGGAACACAGCTGCTCCCCTGTTTATCTGCAGACAGCTGATTGCTGAAAGATACAAAAGTACAAAAAATGCTTCTTCAGGTGCCCGAGGGGGCACAGCAGTGGACTTTGGATGAGTGAAGCAGGATCAGAACAGGCTGTCAGCAGGGGAGAACATCAGCCCATTTTTTACATTTCACATGATTTGCTTCTGCCATCTTTTAAAAAACACAAACAGGCATCGCTTTGAGCCCTGCATCCTTTGGGATCGCCTTATATTTTATTCATATTCTTGCTTATGTGTCAAGGCCCCCTGCTTTCTGTGAATGACAAATCAGTTTGTTAAAAGTTCATGACAAAGTGGTAAAAACTGTGAGACTACAAGAAGTGCAACAAAGAAGCAAATTGAAATTGTAAGATTTTTCACTGAAGAAAACCTTTAAAATTTATAAAGGGAACAGTCACACATTATTTTCATCCTCTGAACAAACATGGCCAGAGGCAAGTTTGAAACAAATTCTTTTATGCCCTCCTTGACATATTTAGAACTTTACTAATGATCACTTTACAGTAATGAGTAATAGGAGCATTGCATGTTTTGGTGAAGGCTAAATAATTATCTCAGAGAAAAGATCATTTATCTATCAACATTCTGTGAAACAGGTCAGTTATTGTGTAAATGACTGATGTGACAAACAGTATCACACAGAGGTATTCAACATCAGCATAAGTTCACCAACATGTTATCTGTTAACTGACATTTTACACCAACAAATGAGCAGGAAAACATTTTATCTTCACTTTATACATGCTTCCCTTAGGCAGTATTATTAGACGGCATTGCTTAAATTTTCATTGTTACGCAGATGATGTTATGTTTCGGACGCGGTCGGAACACCGACCCAGCGTTTGAAAGGACCCAGCATAAAATAAGCAGAGCACGGTTCAAAAGATAACAGAATTTAATAAACATAACAGTGTAGATGCAGTGCTTAAACAACTAAAAAAGTCCGCGGTCTGGTGAGGTGGAAACACGGCACGCTCTCAACAGCGCAAACGGTCCGGAGCCACAGCAGTTCGGACCCAGGGACCCCGCCGACACCCCCCAGGTGGCCGCGACAAACCGAGTCTGTGAAGAAAGAAAACATGAGGTGAGTCCAACTGCACACAGAGAGACACAACTCAAAGGTGCACGCAATCAGCAAACACTTCCTGGCTTAAATCTATACATCAGCTTCTTACCCTGCAGGCACGGAACAACTCAGTTCAAATCTCCACTGCAGCAGAAGCTGATTAGACAGTTAGCATAACTTGACAGCTCACTAACACAAGGTGTGAGGGACACCAAATCCACTGTCATTACTTCATAAAAGTCACCAAAACCAAATTACCTCAGGAAGTGTGCTGAAGAGCGTGAGACCTCACCCAATCCTCCTTCACAGACTGTGGCGTCAAACCTGGAGCGGCCTCTGCGTCCGTGATGGTGAGATTGTTCTCCTGACGTCGATCTCACACGTCTGCTCACAAGGTTGAGTCTCTGGCAATCACACACTGTGCATTCAAGGTTTAAATGCAGCAATCTCTGATTAAGACAAAATACACCACAGCTGTGAGTCCTGATGACCTGCACGTGATAACAAGCCTCAGGTGTTCAGGGTGAGGTCCTGATGCTCAGCCACTCAGTCCTGAATGCATACCACCTGGTGGGAGAAACAGAAAACAAAAACCAAGCCAGCCAAACACCCCAGCCCACAACAGTACCCCACCCTCACGGGAAGCCTCCCGGCGACCACACGGACCTGGGCCAGAAAAAAACAAAGCCCCCCTCCAGGGACCATGGCTGGAATGTTGGCTGGGAACAAAAAACACCTCCTGCAGCTTCAGTTTCGGCTCCTTGTGCTGATGATCCAGCTGGGAAAGGCCCGTCTCCAGGAGCTGTGCGTTACTGTGCTCTGATGACAGCTCCATCATCAGCTGCTCCACCTGCAATGTTAATTTCTTCATGCAGTCATTGATCATCTCAATGTTGAGCCTCTCCAGCTCTTCCCTCAGCTGGATAACGCACGCTCCCAGCTGCCTCTTCTCTGTCAACAGGGAACTCCGTGCCGAGACCATCCTTTCCAATCCTGAGCCTGTCTGCAGCAGACTGCTCCGCAGCTAACACTCCAGTGCAGAGACATCCTTTGTTGACTTGAATGGTCTTGCCCTCTGTTTCGTTTAGCAAACCTGTTAGAGTCTCCACCTTTGCGTTCATTCCTGTCGACTCTTGCTTTAGTTGTTCACTTTGCATAAGTTTGGCCAGGAGTTCTTAAACCTGTGCACTCAGCCTTCTTCCGACTATGTGTTAAAGTCTGCTTAGTCATAAACAAAAAAAAAGACAAACACAAACAACCATACCAACCCCCCCTTCCCAGAGGACCGTTCCATCAAACCCCGGGAAGAGGAGAAAAGAAAAAACACAACCCAAACTTAAGCTTGCAAACAAAAAAAAAAAACGCTAACACCCCCCCCCCCCCCCCCGCCCCCAGACAACATGTAAGGACCAACACCCCCCAGAGGACATCCCGCCAGCTCCAGGAGTAATAACCACAGCCGAGGTCCCTCTGGGATCCAAAGTCACCCACGGGGACTCCCAGCGCCTCCCAGAGGACCGTTCCATCAAACCCCAGGAGACGCCCCCCCTCATGACTAACAGACCCAGCCCCAGCCGTCTACGGCTAGATGGACCCACAGTCCTTTCCCCCCCAGAGGACACCATAGTCACACCCTGAGGGCAGAAACTGGGGGAAAAAAAAAAAAAAAAACATACAAACAAAACAACAACCCCAACCCCACCCTCTCAGCGCAGTGGAAACTGGAAGTACGTCCAGTGTCACCAACCATGACTATACCCCAAAAGTCAACCGGGAGGAGTGGAACAGCGGTAATGGCATACGGCACAAGACGGCGCCACCCCTCCGACTTTTAAACCAGCCACCATCTGCTGGTATATTCCACTGTCCCAAACCTCAGCTACGCCAATGGCGTACGGCTCAAAGGCACGCTGAAGCCGGAGGTGGAACAGGGAAGTAACAAAAAACACCCCTAAACCACCCCCACCCGGGTGCAGAGGTTACCTGGGAAACGCCCAGCATAACCGAACTGCACCAGCCCAGCAACGCCAATGGCAAATGGCACAGAGGCGCGCCAAGGCTGGAGGTTGTAAAGGGAATAAAAAAAAAATACCCCAAACCCCCCCCCCTCCCAGGTGCAGAGGTGACCTGGGAAACGCTCAGCATAACTGAACTGCACCACCCCAGCAATGCCGACAACGTACGGCTCAAACGGCTGGGGCCGGAGGAGAAGACAGGGAACAACAAAAACAAAAAAAAAGAAAAAACAACCCAATAACCCCCCCCCCCCCATCACCCCCCAGAGGACCGTCCCATCAAACCCTGGGAGGTGAAACCAAAAGAAATAAAAAAGAAAGACTAACAGACTAACATAAAGTCACCTGGGTCAAACTATGCTCCAGACAGCATGCATTTTCAACTCCACCAGACCACAGACAGTGCTTAAAAACCCACAAAAACAACAAATTAACCCCTGATAAAAACACCTCATACTAAAACAAGAAACAGATAATAGACCAACAAAAAAAAACTACCATTGGCCTACATCGTCAAGTGCAAAGAATGGAAAAACATTGTTTTCCATCCTTTGAACCTGGACGGTAATGTGACTCTGTCACCAACAGAGGGAGCCAAAGTGCCAAATAAGAAAATCCCCGTGGTAACAGAGTAAAACCCATTCACACTGCTGCAAACGACAGCAGGTTATACCAAACAGCTTAACGTGCTAACTAAATACCACTGGGGCTGCTACAACAGGCATCGGAGCCCGCTGCACGGGAGGAGACGGGGCTACGGCCGTAACAGCGGGGTGCGACGCGACCCAAGCTGTAAACTCCGCCATGCGCGCACCAACGCGCACAACACGGGCGGAGCGCACCCGCAACTGATCCCGGATCAGCTCCAACATCTGCTGCAGCCCTCCCGGCAAAAATACCGTCTCTGCTTCCGCTGGTCCATTGTTAAATGGCCAGAGACTACTGTTATGTTTCGGACGCGGTCGGAACACCGACCCAGTGTTTGAAAGGAGCCAGCATAAAATAAGCAGAGCACGGTTCAAAAGATAACAGAATTTAATAAACATAACAGTGTAGATGCAGTGCTTAAACAACTAAAAAAGTCCACGGTCTGGTGAGGTGGAAACACGGCGCGCTCTCAACAGCGCAAACGGTCCGGAGTCACAGCAGTTCGGACCCAGGGACCCCGCCGACACCCCCCAGGTGGCCGCAACAAACCGAGTCTGTGAAGAAAGAAAACATGAGGTGAGTCCAACTCCACACAGAGAGACACAACTCAAAGGTGCACGCAATCAGCAAACACTTCCTGGCTTAAATCTATACATCAGCTTCTTACCCTGCAGGCACGGAACAACTCAGTTCAAATCTCCACTGCAGCAGAAGCTGATTAGACAATTAGCATAACTTGACAGCTCACTAACACAAGGTGTGAGGGACACCAAATCCACTGTCATTACTTCATAAAAGTCACCAAAACCAAATTACCTCAGGAAGTGTGCTGAAGAGTGTGAGACCTCACCCAATCCTCCTTGACAGACTGTGGCGTCAAACCTGGAGCGGTCTCTGCGTCTGTGATGGTGAGATTGTTCTCCTGATGTCGATCTCACACGTCTGCTCACAAGGTCGAATCTCTGGCAATCACACACTGTGCATTCAAGGTTTAAATGCAGCAATCTCTGATTAAGACAAAATACACCACAGCTGTGAGTCCTGATGACCTGCACATGATAACAAGCCTCAGGTTTTCAGGGTGAGGTCCTGATGCTCAGCCACTCAGTCCTGAATGCATACCACCTGGTGGGAGAAACAGAAAACAAAAACCAAGCCAGCCAAACAACCCAGCCCACAACACATGATACCCAGCTTTATCTATCCATGAAGCCAGAGGACACACACCAATTACCTAAACTGCAGGATTGTCTTACAGACATAAAGACATGGATGACCTCTAATTTCCTGCTTTTAAACTCAGATAAAACTGAAGTTATTGTACTTGGCCCCACAAATCTTAGAAACATGGTGTCTAACCAGATCCTTACTCTGGATGGCATTACCCTGACCTCTAGTAATAATGTGACAAATCTTGGAGTCATTTTTGATCAGGATATGTCATTCAATGTGCATATTAAACAAATATGTAGGACTGCTTTTTTGCATTTACGCAATATCTCTAAAATTAGAAAGGTCTTGTCTCAGAGTGATGCTGAAAAACTAATTCATGCATTTATTTCCTCTAGGCTGGACTATTGTAATTCATTATTATCAGGTTGTCCTAAAAGTTCCCTGAAAAGCCTTCAATTAATTCAAAATGCTGCAGCTAGAGTACTAACGGGGACTAGAAGGAGAGAGCATATCTCACCCATATTGGCCTCTCTTCATTGGCTTCCTGTTAATTCTAGAATAGAATTTCAAATTCTTCTTCTTACTTATAAGGTTTTGAATAATCAGGTCCCATCTTATCTTAGGGACCTCATAGTTCCATATCACCCCAATAGAGCGCTTCGCTCTCAGACTGCAGGTTTACTTGTAGTTCCTAGGGTTTGTAAGAGTAGAATGGGAGGCAGAGCCTTCAGCTTTCAGGCTCCTCTCCTGTGGAACCAGCTCCCAATTCAGATCAGGGAGACAGACACCCTCTCTACTTTTAAGATTAGGCTTAAAACTTTCCTTTTTGCTAAAGCTTATAGTTAGGGCTGGATCAGGTGATCCTGAACCATCCCTTAGTTATGCTGCTATAGACTTAGACTGCTGGGGGGTTCCCATGATGCACTGAGTGTTTCTTTCTCTTTTTGCTCTGTATGCACCACTCTGCATTTAATCATTAGTGATTGATCTCTGCTCCCCTCCACAGCATGTCTTTTTCCTGGTTCTCTCCCTCAGCCCCAACCAGTCCCAGCAGAAGACTGCCCCTCCCTGAGCCTGGTTCTGCTGGAGGTTTCTTCCTGTTAAAAGGGAGTTTTTCCTTCCCACTGTCGCCAAGTGCTTGCTCACAGGGGGTCGTTTTGACCATTGGGGTTTTTACGTAATTATTGTATGGCCTTGCCTTACAATATAAAGCGCCTTGGGGCAACTGTTTGTTGTGATTTGGCGCTATATAAATAAAATTGATTGATTGATTGATCTTCATTAAAATCAAGGTTTTGAACACTTCAATGAACAAAATCAAATACCAGACCTAACTGACAAATCACAAGAAATAAAAACAAAAACTTCATATTTTTTCCGTTCATCTGTCTGTGCTCAGTATAACTCCAGGCCTATTACTGCCAGGGTCTTCAAATTCACAGGGAGCATACTTCAGTTCAATTCATTTTCATTTATATAGCACCAAATCACAACAAAGCTGCCTCAAGGTCTAACCCTACCAACCCCCAGAGCAAACACACAGGCAACAGTGGTAAGGAAAACTCCCTCTGATGATTTGATGAAGAAACCTCAAGCAGACCAGACTCAAAGGGGTGACCCTCTGCTTGGGCCATGCTACAGACATAATTTCCAATACAGATATACAAGACATTTTGGGAGTCCATGCTGATGTACAGGATGGGAGGCTTGCAGAAGAAGACACCCACTTCCCCTTCTGGACGGAGCCACACCTCAAACAGAGAGAGAGACAGAGAGAGACAGAGACAGAGAGAGAGAGAGAGAGAGAGAGAGAGAGAGAGAGAGAGAGAGAGAGAGAGAGAGAGAGAGAGAGAGAGAGAGAGAACAGAATCAGGCATCAGAAAGACAAATACAGTATAATTTGTCAGCATTAAGCAACAAGACAAACAGAAGAAATACTAAGGTGATCTCCGGCCACTAGCCCTAAGCGTCACTAAAAGACCCACCCATGAGACAAAGTTGAGGCCGTGACCTGCTCTGTTTACTAATAAAATGAATTCTTGGGACACAGACCTTGGACAAGTTCAAAGATGGCTATCTTTGACCTATTTTAAGAGATCACATTGTAGGTCACATTCTGTTTCCTATTGTTATGCTCATATGGCAGACAGCAGAATTCCAGTCCTATTACTGCCATGGTCTTCAAATTCACAGGGAGCATTCTTGGGACACACAACTTACATCGATGCCATTATCGATTCAGCTTATTGATCCGATTCCTTATCAATTCCCTTATCAATACGTCTTGTGAATTTTCTGTGTACTTAAAGTAGGCTTTACAGGATTTCTATGTCAACAATATTTTAAATTGGTCACTGGATCCTTGATCTCTGGACATAAATAAAAATAAATAAAATCTATATTTTTGTCAAAAGCATTTTCTTTTCAGACATTTTAGTGTGAATGTCTCTCCATACATCTGAGCTGAGCTCAGCCGGCTGCTGCACGTCAGTGCAGAATGTCTCATTTTGGAAGGAAAAACATTTTGATTGATTGCAGTTTGTATTACAACATTTGGAAAGAGATGTCATTTGATTTAAATGGTGTTTTGTTTTGAATTTATTAATTCCGACTGGACTCTATCGTTCTAACTTGACCCGTCACAGCGTTTGGAGTTGTGTGTACAGAACAGAGAATAAGTTTCATTTCTTTCGTGCAACAAGACAGGAGTCCCAGTTAGTGACTTTAATCCGCTTAAAAGTGACTCACGATTGACATATTCAGGGATGAAAGTGGTGAAAAACAAAAAAAAAGCTGAAACCTAAAATTACCCCTGCACCACCCGTATGGAATTTTTTGAATTCAAGAAGCTCTGAAATGCAATCTGGGACTATTCCAGACAATAAACTGCAGTGAGTGCAGCATCCATTTAGGTGAGAAAAAAAACAACTTTCTTTCTTCAAATTCATTCCAGTAGTATTCTGCTCTTACTAGGATGCAGCAGTTTTGTAGCTTGGCAGATAGGTCTGGATGAAATCACACTGTTACGTCTCAAGAAATTAACAAATTGAAAATATGGTTTGACTGAAACAAATTGTCATTAAACTTAAATAAAACAGGGATGAAGTAGAGGTGTAATAGGCCTTTCACACTGAATGCTTCAGCGCGATGCGTCAAAGCTTCCCAACGCGTCGTGACGTCAGACGCTTTGCTTTGGAAGCAGCAACGGGGGCGGAGATTGCTACGTCACATTCTGGCTGTTATCACAATCTGAAAAACGTTCAGCGATCGCCATCTTGAATTTGCGTCGCCTGAACCACAAAAAAGCTTTAAAAAAACAGTAGTAGAACGATTTTCCCATCACCCTGCTGGGAGAAGCTTTTTTCAGCTACTTTTCAGAGTGATGCGACCAAGGGAGGACTGGTGACTTGGTGGGATATCGACTGAATTGCGACAGTGGGCCAACCCGCAAGGAAAAGCCGGTATTTGGGGCATCATCCCTGGGCATAGCGAGGCAGGCAGCCGGGGGGATGGAGCAGACCCACTCAGTCCGAAATCTCCCACTTTTTGGATATATGCGAAGTCCCAGTTTGATCAATGGAGTTTAGTTCTTACTTACTACCGGCAATGCGAACCAAGCTCCTGCTGTGGGAACCACAGAATGTCATCTCTGCTGTTTGCAGATGATGTGGTTCTGTTGGCTTCGTCAAACCAGGACCTTCAGCGTGCACTGCATCCGGGATGAAGATCAGCACCACCAAATCCGAGGCCATGGTTCTCGACCGGAAAAAGGTGCCTTGCCCTCTTCAGGTTGGTGGGGTGTCCTTGCCTCAGGTGGAGGAGTTTAAGTATCTCAGGGTCTTGTTCACGAGTGAGGGACAGATGGAGCATAATTATACATTCTTTCTAGATCAAAAGCCATCGTCTGGTTATGCCAAGCTCCTGGGCGATTGGTCAGCCCAGCAGAGATCTTTCCTGGACAACATGCAACAGTAGCACGAGAGGAATCCACTTTCACGTTGTAAGAAAGTACCCGCTCAACTGAAAGCATTACAGGGCAACTGTTTGATGGTCTTCAGGCTCTCCTTTCTCAATCCTACTCATCAGCTCCACATTTACATGATCAAAGTTAGTCTAGGACCTCGGTGAGACAAGCATGTAACAGCCCGAAAATAACCACTCGTCCAAAGTATTACTTCAAATACAGCTGTATTTTCTAAACTGCAGCAGCTATAGATTTTCCAAGTTACTCAATATGCTCAGAATGACCAGTACATGTTTAGAAGGGTCATAGAAGAGTGTAAATTTTCAAATTTTGATATTTTAAGAAAAGAAAAAAAATATTAGGTCAAAGTTTCTTAAACTTTCTGTTGTGGATGTTCCCTGATAATCTTTAAAACTTTTAACACCTCTAGATACTGCTGTCTGCCAAAGATACAAGGCTTATTTTGTATTTTCCACTTTAAATGCATATTACATTGATAACAGTAGGACTGAAAATAAAAATTTCATATTTGGGAAATGTTCATTTTTCTTTCGATGTGTGGTAATACATTGACCCACTATTTTAGCCATTTTCTCTTAAAATATCAAAATAGAAATTTTACACTTTTCTTTGACCCTCCCAAAGATGTACTGGTCATTTTCAACACCTTGGAAAATCTCTAGCTGCTGCTGTTTAGAAAATACATCTGGGTTTGAAGTAACACTTGGGATGAAAAAGGGTGTGGGCATTTTGGGCTGTTTGTCCTGGATAGAGATTTTGGCACATATCTCAAGTTGTTCATTGGGGTCATATTAGTCTGGAACAGGTGAGTTAACCTCTCCTGAATGATGTGCACGCATCTCAGCTACGTCCCCTACTAAGACCACTGTTTCATCACCAATCACAGCAAGCCACCTGACCACCCAACCCAAGTTACCACCTGCCACATCTGCAAACTCAGAATAATCAAAATAACAGTGGAAACTTTGACTACAGCCTACACAACATGTACAAACTGAATATAAGAAACTGGCCCTGATGTTTAGTTTGTCTTGTTATTTTGCTGACAAAGAGCCACCTTTAGGTTTGGTTTTATGATCTTACTTCATGGTAACACCAGTTTAAGAAGTAATGCCAAGCTTTGATGTAAGTGAATAAAAGTATTTAGCACTATTTTTATTTTTAACCAGATTGTTGTGGTGCTGCCAGGTTTTTATTTTATATATGTATACAGAAGAAAGTTGTATTCACTTGGAGATGACCATTTCAGAGAGGGAAGTGATTGAATACGTACTCCTTAAATGCCATTGTTGTCCTGCTCCAACCGGAACGGCTCTGAATCCAGACTTGTGGTCCAGCCTGAGGAAAGATGCCATCAAAGTGAACAGCGTTCTCCAACCAGTTATTGCTTGCGTTGTTCCTCTCATTTTGACAGAAATTATGATGTGCAAAGCAAATTGCTATCACAACTGGTGTAAAGGTGAAGTGAAAATCTCTTCAGTAGCATCCTCCACCTCGACTTCAAAATCCTTAAAGTGTTTTCTACTGTTATGCAGAGTGAGCTGAGGTTCACATCAACAGATTTATCCTCCGGGGTCAGATGTGTAGAATTTATGCAGCATTTCAGCAACCAGTTGAGGAGTGGATCTGCAGGGTCACCAATGATTTGTAGTTGTACGTCTATTCCCTCAGTGTTTTTCACACCCTAAAACAGAAAATGGTTATGTCTTTAAAAGTTTTTATGTTTAATTATATCCTTAAGAATAAATCAGGGAAAAAAGCACAGGGTGTATTGGATATATTGTATTGGCTTTATTATCATATTTAGAAAAAGTTCATTGTTTAAAATAAGTTTTGTGAGATTTCATGGTGGGATCTACCTAAAAGCCACAGAAAAAAGTTATCAGAAGTCATAACAGTGGTAGCTGTGATTGTGGGTCAATGAAAACGACAGACGTTCAGAAATAACCTACCTGCACGTGTCTGCATTTCCTGTCACTTATTTGAGGGATACGATGCATTTCCTCCTTCCACCTTGCATGGTGTGATGCTATCTTAGACTATAAGCATGCATTATTGGCTAGAAAGTGGACCTACTACTCTGATTTGATCAACAAAAAAAAGCATAACTCAAAGTTCTTGTTCGACACGGTGGCAACACTTATTCATGGACAACCACCTGTAGCTCGCTCTCCTTTTACAGCACAAGATTTCCTAGATTACTTTGAGAAGAAAATAGATGACATTAGGTTGAACATATCGCAGCATGCCTTAACCCAGCCACTACACCCTGCTATTGAGGTGGGCGCCACTGCTGAGGTATTACCTAGATTTATAGAATTTGATAGTATCTCTCTAGACATGCTGACGAAACTCGTAATGTCAACAAAAAGCACAACCTGTTTATTTGATTCTATTCCAACAAAACTGTTTAAGGACCTGTGGCCCACTCTTGGGCTGATTGTGCTGGAAATTATTAAGCTTTCTTTAACTTCTGGATCTGTTCCTAAACATTTCAAATCTCCAGTGATTAAACCATTACTTAAGAAACCTAATCTTGACCCTAGAGTATTGAAAAACTATCGGCCGATATCAAATCTATCATTTTGCTCTAAAATTCTGGAAAACGTGGTGTCACGGCAGCTCGTAGACTGTCTTACTGAGAATAATCTTTTTGAGCCACTGCAGTCTGCTTTTAGAAAATATCATTCCACAGAGACGGCTCTCACTAAAGTGGTGAATGATCTTCTGCTTACAATGGACTCGGACACCACTACGGTTCTGCTGCTGTTAGATCTCAGTGCTGCATCTGAAACAATGGATCTGTTGTGAAAGTGTAGGGACACGGACCCACAACAGGGGGCGCAAATGAACGGACAATGGAATAAGCCAATAAATAACAATTTAATGTTGTGAATGTGCACAACAGAGCAACAGACAACACAATTGAGATCAACAGTCAAATTAGTCACAGTGATGTGTGGGCAGGCTCGAGGATAGAAGACGCCCGTCCAGAAAAGAGCCGGATCCCACACGCCTTCCACTTCCACCGGACCTGAAGCAACCCTGGAGCCACCAAACGCTGGGTCCCCAGGTGACCACTGCTTCCGGCTGTCAGATCAGGTACTGCTGGCAGGAAGAACAGACAGGTGATGGTGGGTGTGTGAACACCCAGCAAACAGTTCAGTATAATGGTGGAAAGCACCTCCACCTCTTAATTACAGTAACACAGTTCGTGCAGAGCCTGAGAGCTACTTCTCTTAGTCTGACGTGCGGAGTGAAGTCCGTCACTCATCACGCTTCCCAAACTCAGCGTCCGGCTGCAAGTAGGATCCTCAGGTACTCCTGCAAAGACTCAGAAAAGCACGTGCGTTTTGGTTTACCTGATCGGTAGACGATTTCTCGGCAGTGAGGTGAAGATGCTGCCCGGCTCTTATGGAGATGAGATTGATGATGATGAGTGACAGCTGATGTTGTTAATGGGTGACAGCTGCCACTTCCGGTTGCTCCGGTGCCCTCTCGTGCCTGAAGCCCGCACTTCAGGCAGGGCACCCTCTGGTGGTGGACCAGCAGTACCTCCTCTTCAGCGGCCCACATAACAGGATCATCATATTCTACTTGATAGGCTGGAAAATCATTTTGGGATTACTGGGAGTGCCCTTGCTGGCTGACGTCATACTTGACCAGTCGTTCTCACTGTGTTTTGTACAGCAACACTACCTCTAACCTTAGTGACATGAAATTTGGGGTTCCTCAGGGGTCTGTCTTAGGCCCCCTGATTTTCTCCCTTTATATAGCACCCCTTGGGCACATATTGCAGCGTTTTGGGATTACCTTTCACTGCTATGTAGATGATACTCAGTTATATATGCCGATAACTGCTGGTAATCTCGTTCACATAAAATCCTTAGAAGATTGCCTTGCAGCAGTGAGAAGGTGGATGTCTAGAAACGTCCTACTCTGAAAAGACTGAAATGATGGTTCTTGGTTCAGTGTGACATCGGCATCAATTTGACCAGTTAACACTCAGCCTAGGCTCGTGTGTCATACATCACACTGACAAAGTGAGGAACCTTGGGGTAATTTTTGATCCTTCATTGTCCTTTGGCCTCCATATTAGAAATATTACTAGGACTGCTTTCTTCCACCTGTGAAATATAGCATCCCATCCTGTCTATGGCTGATGCTGAGACCCTGATCCATGCGTTCATCTCTTCTAGATTGGACTACTGCAATGTTCTATTTTCTGGTTCACCGCAGTCTAGCATTAGAGCTCTCCAATTGGTTCAAAATGCTGCAGCCAGACTTTTGACACGAAGCAGAAAGTTTGACCACATTACACCCATTTTGGTGTCTCTTCACTGGCTTCCTGTTCCAGTGAGATCAGATTTTAAGGTTCTGCTACTAACCTATAAAATTATTCATGGACTGGCACCTCCCTACCTAGCTGACCTAATTAAACTTATGTACCGGCCCGGGCTTTACGTTCTCAGGGTGCAGGACTACTTTGTGTCCCTAGGGTGAATAAGAAGTCTGCGGGTCACAGAGCTTTCTCTTATTGTGCCCCTGTTCTGTGGTATGATCTCCCTGCATCAATAAAACAATCAGATTCTGTGGAGACTTTCAAATCCAGACTTAAGATGCACTTATTTTCCCTTTCATATGGCTAGCATACTGGTACAGTTTTGTTTTACGCTTTTTACTCTTTTAATTCATGTTATTAGTAATTGGAGCGTGCCGCGGCCTCAACTTCACCTAAATTCTGGGTCTTTTAGTGAAGCTTAGGGCTAGCGGCTGGCGATCACCTTAGTATTTCTTCTGTTTTTCTTGTTGATTAATGCTGGCAAATTATACAGTATTTTTTTCTTTCTGATGCCTGATTCTGTTTTTTCTCTGTTTAAGGTGCAGCTCCATCCAGAGATGGGAGTTGTATTTGTGTTGGCGACCCTCCTGTCCTGTGCACCATCAAGCAATTCTTGTATATTCATCCGTGAATTGTTCTGTGAATTATTTCAGTAATTTATGTTTGTAGCATGGCCCAAGCAGAGGGTCACCCCTTTGAGTCTGGTCGGCTTGAGGTTTCTTCCTCAGAGGGAGTTTTTCCTTACCACTGTTGCTCTGGGGGTTGGTAAGGTTAGACCTTACCTGTGTGAAGTGCCTTGAGGCAACTCTGTTGTGATTTGGCGCTATATAAAGGAAAATAAATTGAAATTAAATTGAAATTCCTCAAAGCTCCGTCTGATCTCCAAGGCTTCATTTTCATTTGGCTCATAAATCAGCTGTTTAATCCGTCTGTTTTTATTACGGCTTTACTAACCATGCTCTGTGCTACATCATGTAAAAATGCTGCATCATGTAAAAACACATTCTGCCGCACTCATCTCTTTCTGAACAAGTCCTGCAGAAGAAGCATGTTCCTCTGATGCTGCAGTTTCAAAAGAAACACGCAAAGAATAACCGTAATCTTGATTACTCCAGCTAACAAATCCATTGTTTATATGGGTGGCTTCCAGGTACAACTCATTTGCGTATGTCACAAACGGCAGACGTCACAATGCAAAGCATTAGTTTGCTTGACTGACTGAATTGGATTGTAATTATGGTGCATGTAAACATGCACAGCAAGCAGACAATCTGATCCACCAATCAGATAGAATTCAATCAGATCAGAAATAAAGTGTCCATGTAAACGTAGCTACTGTTACATGTCATTCTCCTTGGTCGAGTCAGGATCTTTCAGGTATCTTTGTCTTTTTCAGTGGTATAGATGCACCCAAGATGACCTCTGCAATTTTCACTGCAGTGGGGGTGGTTAGCAGCACTTGGAATGGACCCTCCCACCTCGGAGATGACCAGTTCTTTCTCTTAATGGTCTTTGTCAGCACCCAATCACCAATCTGGATCTGATTCTCAGGGTCCTGCACAGAAACAGGAGAGTCTGGTATTGTGTTAGAATGTATGACATTCTTATGGGACAACACACAATTAATTTAATTTAATGCCAGTTTTTTGTGGGCTCCCCCATGCTCTGGGCCCTGGGTACATAGTACCCTTTACCCCCCCAGTCTGACGCCCCTGGGTGAACACCATGAAGTCCAGTTGAAAAAACATCTCTGCTCTTCAAAATAGGAAGAGCAGAGATGTGTCTTCAGCAACACCACCAGAGTTCAAAGCTGCAGAAGAGACCTTCATCTGGTCCTGAGAATCCAGCATAACATCACCTGCTTCTAAATAAAAGGCTCTTTCAACAGCAACTATTTTATTATTTTTAAAAAGCTGTTTCATTTTATATTTTAACAGGCACCTAATGGCGACTTCTGCTCCTAATTGGCAATTAGGATGGGTTAAATGCAGTAGACACATTTCATTGTGCAGGGAACATGTTCTTTTGTGCATATGACAATAAAATTCTTTTGAATCCTTTTGAATCCTTTGAAATGAATGGATCATTAAAAATGTCCATGAATCAAAGTCAAAAGACATTTGCACAAGTAGAAGGTCTACACTTATTGTGCTCAAATTCATATTTTAGAAATGACTCTGTCCCGATAACAGCATTAAAGGCAATTACATGTTTTGATGTAAATTAAAAGTTGAAATGACTATAAAAAAAATCATCATGAGGTTTATGTCACAAAAATCCTACTTTACAATCACACTGCAGTCATTTATTTATTTACAGTGTCTGTTTTTCTGGTTGAAATTGTTGGGGAAAGTGTAGTGTTCTGCCTGTCCGTTCGTCTGTGGGTGGTACCCGGACGAGAGGCTCACGGTGGCCAACAGTTCTCTGCAGAAACTCCTCCAGACCTGAGAGGAAAACTGGGAACCACGATCCGAGACTACGTCAGCTGGTATCCCATGCAGACGGACGACATGGTGGACCAGGAGGTCCGCTGTCTCCTGGGCCGTAGGGAGCTTTGGGAGGGCCACGAAGTGGGCCGCCTTGGAGAATCGGTCCACTATCGTGAGGATGGTGGTGTTGCCCTGGGACGGTGGGAGGCCCGTGACGAAATCCAGGCCGATGTGGGACCAGGGGCGATGTGGCACCGGAAGCAGTTGGAGCAGTCCTTGGGACCTCCTGTGGTCTGCCTTGCCCCTGGCACAGGTGGTGCAGGCCTGGATGTACTCCCGGACAACGGCCTCCATAGACGCCCACCAGAAGCGCTGCCGGACAACTGCCACAGTTCTTCGCACCCCTGGATGACAGGAGAGCTTGGGACCGTGACAGAAGTCTAGGACCGCAGCTCTGGCCTCTGGTGGGACGTACAATCTGTCCTTCGGACCTGTCCCCAGGTCCGGGCTCCATGTCAGGGCCTCCCGGACGGTCTTCTCCACGTCCCAGGTGAGGGTGGCCACGACAGTGGAGTCTGGAATGATGGACTCCGGTGGATCCGACAGCACAGTTTTGACTTCGTCTTCGTGTACCCGGTACAAGGCATCCGATCTCTGGTTCTTGGTCCCGGGGTGATAGGTGATCCGGAAGTCAAAACGTCCGAAGAACAGTGACCAGCGGGCTTGCCTGAGGTTCAGCCGCTTGGCGGTCCTGATATACTCCAGGTTCCGATGGTCAGTGAAAACCGTGAACGGCACAGACGCTCCCTCCAACAGGTGTCTCCACTCCTCAAGAGCCTCTTTCACCGCAAGGAGTTCTCGGTTGCCGACGTCATAGTTCCGTTCAGCCGGGGTCAACCTACGAGAAAAGTAGGCACACGGGTGAAGAACCTTATCGGTCTCTCCGCTCTGGGATAGCACGGCTCCTATCCCTGAGTCCGAGGCGTCCACTTCAACCACAAACTGGCGGCTAGGGTCGGGCTGCACCAGAACTGGTGCAGTAGATAACCATCGTTTCAACTCCTTGAACGCGGCTTCGCACCGATCCGACCAGGTGAAGGGGACTTTTGGAGAGGTCAGGGCTGTCAGGGGGCTGACTACCTGTAGCCCTTAATGAACCTCCCGTAGAAATTCGCAAAGCCGAGGAACTGTTGCAGCTTCCTACGGCTTGTTGGTTGGGGCCAATCTCTCACCGCCACAACCTTGGCCGGATCAGGGGTGACGGAGTTGGAGGAGATGATAAACCCCAGGAAGGACAAAGAGGCGCGGTGGAACTCGCACTTCTCGCCCTTCACAAACAGCCGGTTCTCCAACAACCGCTGCAGGACCTGACGTACATGCTGGACATGAGTCTCAGGGTCCGGAGAAAAATGAGTATATCGTCCAGATATACGAAGACGAATTGGTGCAGGAAGTCCCGCAAGACGTCATTAACCAAAGCTTGGAACGTTGCGGGGGTGTTAGTGAGGCCGAACGGCATGATCAGGTACTCAAAATGACCTAATGGGGTGTTAAATGCCGTCTTCCACTCGTCTCCCTTCCGGACCCGAACCAGGTGATACGCATTCCTAAGATCCAACTTTGTAAAGATTTTGGCTCCATGCAGGGGGGTGAACACGGAATCTAACAATGGCAACGGGTATCGGTTGCGAACCGTGATTTCATTCAGCCCCCTGTAATCAATGCATGGACGGAGTCCGCCATCTTTCTTGCCCACAAAAAAGAATCCTGCGCCCATCGGGGAGGTGGAATTCCGGATCAGTCCGGCAGCTAATGAGTCCCGGATGTAGGTCTCCATTGATTCGCGTTCAGGACGTGAGAGATTGTACAGCCTGCTGGACGGGAACTCCGCGCCCAGAATCAAATCAATGGCGCAATCGTATGGACGGTGCGGGGGAAGGGCGGGTGAAAGATCCTTGCTAAAGACGTCAGCAAGTGGTATTCAACCGGCACCGCCGTCAGATTGGGAGGGACTTTGACCTCCTCTTTAGCCTGTGCACCGGGAGGAACCGAGGAACCTAAACACATCCGATGGCAGGTTTCGCTCCACTGAACCACTACCCCAGACGGCCAATCAATCCCGGGGATTGTGTTTCAACATCCACGGGAAACCCAAAATCACGCGGGAGGTAGAAGAAGTCACAAAAAACTCAATCTCCTCCAGATGATTTCCAGACACCACCAGAGTTACAGGTTGTGTCTTGTGCGTGATTAATGGGAGAAGGGTGCTATCTAGTGCCCGCACCTGCAATGGTGAAGGAAGCACCACCAGAGGGAGCCCTACCTTCCTTGCCCATCTGCTGTCCAGCAGATTCCCTTCTGACCCCGTGTCCACCAGTGCTGGGGCTTGAAGGGTTAAATCCCCGCTCAGGATTGTAACTGGGAGTCATGTGGCAATATGTGTTTGTCCCAAGTGAATGTTATGACCCCCCCTTAGCCCAGTCTCTAAGGGTGGGTGTTGTCGTTTTGGCCGTTTGGGGCTGTTTTTCTGTATGTGCTCTTTTGAGCTGCATAGAAAACACTCCCCGCGGACCAGCCTCCACATTCTGTCACCTGTTCTCATTTTGGCCCTGTGCGTTTCCCTAGCAACGTCAGCAGGGGGAGCTGTTGCCCCACGGAGCGCTGCGGCTGTGGAGCGTGGGGAGGGCGGAACCCTTTCGGACCCGGAAGGGAGAGGGACGGCGCGTGCCCGGCCACGTCCTTCGTCTCGCTCCCGATGGCGTTCCTCCAACCGATTGTCTAACCATATAACCAGATCGATAAGCCCATCCAACTCCCGTGGTTCTTCCTTCGCTACCAGGTGCTCCTTCAGGACCGACGACAGTCCGTTTATGAAGGCAGCGCGGAGCGCAACGTCATTCCAGCCGGACCTCGCAGCCGCGATGCGGAAGTCGACTGCATATTCGGCTGCGCTCCGGCGCCCCTGTCTCAGTGACAGCAGCACTGTTGAAGCAATCTCTCCTCTGTTAGCGTGATCAAACACTGTCCTGAACGCCTTCACAAACCCAGTATAAGTGGTAAGGAGCTGTGAATTTTGCTCCCAAAGCGCTGTAGCCCAAGCGCGTGCCTCACCACGAAGCAAGTTAATTACATAAGCCACCTTGCTGGCGTCAGACGTGTACATTACGGGACGTTGTGCAAAGACGAGCGAACACTGCATAAGAAAGTCCGCACATGTCTCCACACAAACTCCGTACAGCTCTGGGGGACTTATGTATGCTTCAGGGGATGGTGGGGGGGTTTGTTGAACGACCAGTGGAATGTTTATATCCTGCACCGGGTCAGCAGGAGGAAGAGCCGCAGCAGCGCCCTGAGCGCGCGCTTCCACCTGTGCGGTGAGAGCCTCCATCCTGTGATTAAGGATGACGTTTTGCTCGGTCATCAGATACAGCCGAGCAGTAAAGGCGGTGAGGATTTGCTGCAACTCACCGATCACGCCTCCTGCAGACGCCTGTGCACCCTGCTCTTCCATTGGCTGTTCAACAGATGGGTGACGCCCCTCGGGATCCATGACGTTGGCCGAGATATCCTGTTGGGGAAAGTGTAGTGACACGGACCAACAACAGAGGGCGTAAATGAACGGACAATGAAAGAGTCGAATATGAACACTTTACTGTTGTGAATGAGCACAACCACAATACAGAGGAATGTGAAATTTTGCAAACAGTCAATCACAAGGGTGACGTGTTGGCATGCTCGAGGATAGAAGACGTCTGTCCTGAGAAGAACCGGAACCACACGATTTCCTCCGCCACCAAACCCGGAGAATACTGGAGCCGCCAAGTCCCGAGTCCCCAGGTGGCCACCGTCTCCGAATGTTGGATCTGGTACTGCTGGCAAGAAGCAGAAACAACAAGATGTGGGTGTGTGCACACCCAGTAACAGCACTGGTGGAGATTCCACCTCCACCTCTCATATACACTCGTGCAGCTCCTGTCACACAGTACTTATCTGGTGGGGTGTAAAGCGAAGCTGTCGCCGGTCACGCCAATCTCCAGATAGTACACTCCACAGGAAAAAAACAGCTGCAAAAAATTAGTTTACTAGACACAGTTATTTATACGGCTGAGATTGTTACCTTCACAGGTCGATGATATCTCGGCAACGAGGTGGAGATGACGTCCGGGTTTTATGGAGTAGCATGAAGAAGTGTTGATGGGTGACAGCTGTCATGAGATGATGAGTGATAGCTGTCACCCCCGGCTGTGTCCGTGGCGGCAACGCCCTCTCGTGGTACCTCCTCTTCAGGCGGCCCACACAACAGAAATGAAATATAAATAATCTACCAGACTTAAAAAAAATGTACAAGTCTCCGTTATTTTATTTGTCTAAAAATAAATGTCGAAGGTTCCTTTTGTTAAACAAGAAATGATCTAATATGAAATAACAGGTGATTTTAATTTACAGATGAAAGGTTTCTAAAGAACCATTTATTGATTTATTTAGCTATTTTAATTACAAGTGTCCTAAACTTTTTTTTAACAGTAATCAGAAATTTTGAGGTAACAAACAACAACAACAACAAAAAACATTTCCAAGAAGTTTTCTTCAGAAAACTGGTCTATAAATGACTAGTCCTGACACGTTTCTGTTTTGTACAGATCAGTAGTTTCTGCCCCCATCTGTTTTGTAGAGATCAGTGGTTTCTGCAGCGATCTGTTTTGTAGAGATCAGTGGTTACTGCGCCGATCTGTTTTGTAGAGATCAGTGGTTTCTGCCACTAGTCTTCTGTGTTTTGGCCCAACGCGTCGTTCCTATTGGACAGCGCGAAGCTACATCACAGCTCAGAGCGTCAAAAGTTGGATTGGGTTGAACTTTGACCGTGTCAGCCTGCCGACAAGCGGCAATGCATGCTCCTGTCAGAAGCGTTGTTTTAGTTTATCTTTTGACACAACTGACGCCTCTAAAAAGCAACGCGTCTCATTGAAAATAATGCTTTTTAGACCGATTCTTGACACCTTTGACGCTTCCGACGCATTCAGTGTGAAAGGCCCATAAGAGTCACTAGGTGTTCACAGGAAACAGTCATTTATTTCTATATGTATTTATTTACTTTCATTGTTAGTTGGTTTTAGCTTTTCTGTTGTGTTTTGTTTCATCAGGTTCTTTTTGTCTCTTTTTCTAAAATTGTATTGTAGCATTATTAGTTATTACTATTGTTGTTGTTGTTGTTATTATTATTAATATATGAATAAAAATAAACAAAAAAAACAATTTGACTCTTTTATGACAATGAATGCTGAGCCATTAATTATTATACAGAAAACAAATTCACACAAACATTCTGAGATGCAAACAGCTTAATGCTAACTTTAACATTGAAAATGCCATAGACATGCTAACGTGTTAGCATCGGCCCAGTTTTTATGTTCTAAAATACATCTATTAACTGTTTCAGAAGACCATAACAAGTCGGTTTGACATTAAAAAAAGGTAAATATTACTCACAGACATATGTTCTTTAGGGTTTTAGCGGGGAAAAATTAAGATAAAACAAAATAAAACATTGAATCAACAAACAACAGATCGAAGCATGATCTGCGAATCACTGCTTCGATTGGTTCAAGGTTCAAAGCAAAGCTGTGCTGCAGAAATGTTGATTACAGACCCGCTGCAGGATCTGTAATAAATGTAGAGAAATTATCATTTTCCTAACAAGCACCCCCAAAAACATTGTGTGTCCCAGTGAACCCGCGGCATTGTGTGTGTATGGTGGGGGGCGCTCTCATCTCCACATCTGGACATACTACACTGTTCCATTGTGTCCAGTGGATCATCTGCAAATCTGTCTTATTGAGAAGACATGAAATTTCAGCTGCCTTTTCCCAAAAGGTACATGAGATACATGAGCCTTGATTTGATCTGCTTTCTTGAGTTAAAATGCTTTTCGGTTCCATTCTACCATTGGCTGTGTAGCTGGTGATGCAAAACACAAAAGTTGTACTATGCACAGTTTCTCCCGTCAAAGCCACAGAAGCCTATAACTCCTTGGAGTCTTGGCTTCCCAGTCTCCTTCTTTCACAGTTACTCAGTTTTTGAATGCTGCCTACTGCAGACATATTTACCATACAGTATCATACTGTTTGCATTTCTTCTTTATTGATGTGAATTAAACCCAAGATATATTGAATGAGTTGGAAATATCCACATATCCATTTGCTAACCTATTGAAAAGTGATTTACTTATGTTGCTGTCATTGCTACAGCCTTCACAGTAAAGACGGTGAATATATATATTTGGCCACACCATGTATCAGTTTTTATGATTTTTTATAATGTCTTAAAAACACCCCCCCCCCCCCCCCCCCCCATTTCACATTTTTACTATGAACTATTCTGTGTAGGCCCATTGCATCAAATCAAAATAAAAATCAACTTAAATTTAGGGTTGTAATGGAGAGGGAAAAATATAATGAATATAAAAATACTGCAGATTTAGAAAAGTTAAATTTAAGTATAACTGATCGTGCAGTGCAGTTGTGCATATAATCATGTAGATTTTGTGTTAGTGAATTTTTAACAATCTGATAGTATTTACCCAGCTAACAGCTAACATCATCATAACATTAACCCTATGGTTCTCACAAGGTCCTGAATATCACTGGTTTTTAAGGTTGTGAGAACATTCTCAGAATGTTTGAATAGATCCTTAAAAGTTTTTTCTGAAGTAAATCAAATGAGAAAAGGAACTTAATTTAAAAGCATCATCTGTAATTAGCGCTTCTTTTTATTTTGTAAAATCCAAATGATAACTCACTTCAAAATTCTAGTTCTTTAGTAACGTTAGTGGAATGATGCAGGGATGTTTGAAATTTTATATACTATATGTATATATATTTCCTAAAAGGAAATAGATTGGCTCTTATTTAAGCATGGAATCCATTATATTGAAAATAGAAGATATGCAGGAACTAATATCTATAATTTGATCTGTATGTCTTTTCTTTTTTCCTTGCTATCTAAATTGCTTGCTTGCTTGGTTTTAAATAATTGAAAAGTAAATTTATTTTAAATTTGTGTTGTTTTATACATTTCTTAGTAACGTCCCAAGAACATTGTTGGAATGTTTCAGCTCTCTTTACCGTGAAATTATATGTATGTGGGCCTGTGAATTATTCTTCAAGATTACCCAGTCCTAGATCAAATTGCTATAGACGAGGGCCGAAACAATTAGTCGAGTAATTCGAATAATTCCATTACAAAAAATGTACGAGGAAAATTCTGTGCCTCGAAGCTTCATTTAATGTTGTAGTACATATGCCAGGCCTGTGTGTGGTGCTGTAACATCCCCAGAAAAAAACGAAGAAGACTAGAGCATGCACACAGGACGTGTAACAGTTTATCAATTTAGCACAAAAGCTACCATTTCCCAACACGACACAGAGTAAAATAAAGCCTTTTAAGAGAAAGAGAGTTCACATGGATCATCTCAAATAGACTTAGTGCGCATTTAAAGCGAAGCTGTGTGTTTGTCTGTTTTTAGAAAACACACAGTCCACGCAACATGGGGAGTGATTGTTGACCTGACGGCCAGCTACTGTATCTCTCTGCCTGTGAGGGGCTCTCAGCAGAAGTCCATTCTTTCTTCGGTGTTTTGCTCAGAGTTGCATTGAGTGTTTCGCTTTTTAATTTTCACTTTTTTGGGCAACACACAATGCTTCACAAACACGGGAACTTATAAACAACAACAACAAAAAAGCTGATTGTGAGGCTTTACAAGTTTGGAGTTATAAACAAAGAAAACCATAACCAGCATGTTCTCCTAGGGTTATCCTAATGTTTCTTGGAGAATGTTCTCCTAGAGTTATCCTAATGTTTCTTTTAACGGTCCCATAGCATATTTAGTAACGTTGAGAGGATGTCAAGAAAACCATCCATGAGAACATTCTGCAAATGTTTTCTGTAACATTTTGGGAACATTTCTGGTTATGTTCTGATAACGTTCTGGGAACATTTTTTGTTACCTGGGTATTCTTCTCTCATTTACTCATATCTGTTCTTTAGCCCCTTAAAAAAAGCCCCGTTAGTTTATCATCCCTGCCCGCGGGCCCACATCTATTTTTTATTTTGGTTAATTTCATTCACAGCGATACAGCTGGTGCAAGAACCGGCATATCCACTAGGTGGCAAATATGCTTTAGAAGGAGATGGCTGAAGTTTACCATGCTGGGCCCGGAACATACGAGGTCTATTAGATAAGAAACCGACACTTTTATTTTTTTTTAACTATATGGATGTTAATGACTTGCGATTACACCAATCATGCTTGAACCCTTGTGCGCATGAGTGAGTTTTTTCACGCGTGTCGGTGACGTCATTTCCCTGTGGGCAGGCCTTGAGTGAGATGTGGTCCTGCCCTCTCGGCTGAATTCCTTTGTTTCACACTCTGCTCGAAACGGCGCACGTTGCTTTATCAAAATTTTTTCTGGACCTGAGGAATATCCGAGTGGACACTATTTGAGAAATTTAGCTGGTTTTCGGTGAAAAGTTTAACGGCTGATGAGAGATTATAGGGTGTTTCTGTCGCTGTAAGGACTTCCCACGGAGCGGGACGTCGCGCAGCGCTTCCAGGCACCGTCGTCGGCCTGTTTCAACAAGTGAGTAACTGAGAAATTGTTTAACAGCTTGGGCATGTTCCAACTTGCCCGTTAAGGTTTCCAATGGACCCCCCGCGGTCGGGTCCGGCCCAACATGCGACTCAGCCCACACGTTCTTTCATTACAAAATGTCTGTTAACAATGGAATGTCCGAATAAACTCCTCATGCCGACTTCTGAAAGTTCTCTGTTCTCTGACGACTTACTGGGTCAACAGAGCCTGAAATGTGGAAGTTTTCAACTTGAAACGGCGAGACGCTGCCGCCTCGAGGCGCAGATCGCCATCAGGTGCCGTGGGCCGTCCTTAAAGCGACACTACCAGACCAAAATCTCTCATCAGCTGTTAAAATTTTTACCGAAAACCAGCTGAATTTATCGAATGGTGTCCACTCAGTTGTGCCTTACAGTTTTTGAAAAAAATTTTATCAAACAAAGCAGCAGTCTCTGAGCCATTCCTAAACAATGAAAAAACGACGAGAGGGTGGGTGACTCCTCACTCAAAGACTGCCCACAGGCGAATGACCTAACCGACAGACGTGAAAAACTCTCACATGCCCACGAGGGTTCAAACATGTCTGATGTAATCACACGTGATCCAAATCCATATGGTTTTTGAAAAAAATAATAAGGTCAGATTCTTTTCTAACAGACCTCGTACTTGTTGTCATTGACAACCATACACATGAGGACGATTGCCGATAAAGCCAAGAAGCTGAAGCTATGGTACGGGGTGAGTGTTCCCCCCGAGGTGACCATGAGCGATACTTACACCCAATATGCATGTGGTATGCTGCACAATGGAGGTCTCTTGGACACTAAATACAACGGTTGTAAGGTGAGTTTTTCCTCAGGGAATTGTAGCTCTGTGTTGACACATTCTATTCCATGTGCCTTTTGGCAAACTGTAGCTGCAATTTCACATCTTCTGTTGAAGAAAATCCTTCTCTCTTGCTGTAATAAGACAATAATAATAGTAAAAATCCAACCTCCCTCATGGCTTTTTTCTGATGTCAAGGATGATAAACTTTTTTTTAAATGGGGCCTTACATAAAAATGGACCAGTGGAAACTCATGTTTTATCTGGTCATCCTTCTCTGAACCACAGAGGCTACCTGTTTCTATTTTGGGCTCACATTAATACCATCATGTATAACAGTCAGAGCTGATGAATATTGTATGTTCTTAAAAATGGTGTGTCATGTTAATGGGGAGCAATAGGACAGATAGAGGTGAAACCAGTGAGCTGACACTGTAAACCTTATCAGGAACCAAAAGTTAGCATAAATTCTTTTCTTGTATCCACTTGGTGTGATAAGAGGATTTAAAATGAAAATTTATTTAAATATAAAAAACAACTTTGCCATTAATCTTTGCAAATGTTTTCATTCAGATTAAACTACAGTGGGATCTACAGGTTAAAGACAAGCAGATATCTGGTCATTCACGCCTACTCACAGAGTGAAGCAGAATCACCCAAAGGAAATGAAGGTTACAGTCATCAGCTTCTTCACCCAATTTCTGTCATATTAGAACTTATTGAAAAGTGACAAATTTCCCCAAGAACTACACATAACTCAACAAACTATGGTATTACAAAATTTAAAAGAACTGAGGCATTAGCTAGCTGATGGGTACGACACGATCAGTAATGTTATTTAGGCACCGGCCACTCTGGTTTATGGCATCACCACAATCAGAATCAAAATTATTGCCAAGTAAGTTCTCACATACAAGGAATTTGATCTGGTGTTATTGGTGCATAAACAACAATACAAAAGAAAAGGGAAAAAATACTTCTGTAAGAAGTAAAAGAGTCAAATAGTCAAAAACTTGGTAATGTTAGACCTTACTTGTGTGAAGTGTCTTGTGGCAACTTTGTTGTGATTTGATGCTATATAAATGAAATAAATAGAATTGAACACGCAAGAATGTTCACTGTTAAATTAATATAATCTAGTGGGATGGGACTGTGCAAAAGCATATGATTGGTGTGCAGATATACAGTACCTTTCAGTGCAGGGGTGACCAATCTGTACTTTGTGAGAGTGGGGGGAAGCAGAGAAATGGGGGTCTCTGGCATAATTTATAAGTCTATCTGTGGATGGAAAGAATATGCTTTTGTGTCTTGAGGTTTTAGTCCTGATGGACCTCAGCCATCTGCCAGAGGGGAGGGTGACAAAACGTTTGTGTCCTGGGTGAGAGGGGTCGGCCAAAATCGTCCTTGCTCACCTCAGGTCCCTGGAGGTGTATAGGTCCTGTAGGGATGGCA
Organism: Thalassophryne amazonica; assembly: GCF_902500255.1. Lineage (NCBI taxonomy): Eukaryota > Metazoa > Chordata > Actinopteri > Batrachoidiformes > Batrachoididae > Thalassophryne > Thalassophryne amazonica. The sequence continues at coordinate 147,282,818 of NC_047104.1, read as the reverse complement.
CATTGCAGTCGATCACCTTTTCTGCTACGTGGATGATAGGAACTGTTTAAACTGTTTAAAAACTGCTGTTCAGTTTGCAGCTTTGTGATCCAGACTGTCACATTATTTTTGGCCTTCCTATTGTTGGATATGTGGAACAGCTGCAGTCACTTCACCCAGTGGACCCTTGATTTTTTGCCTGTCATGAAAAGTGATGTTAAGTTAAAAATGCTTGGTGACCGAAACTCTAAAATATTTACAGTAAGAGTTTTATCATTGTGCTGGACAGTACTCAGGCAGTTTTATACAGCCACAGTTGGACAGCTCAAAGTGACAATCTGAGCTCACGTCCCCTGAGATAAAAGTAGAACGGCACTGAATATTCATCAAACATTTGTGTATCTGAGTGGAAGACCCCAAATTTGCCTGAAATCAACTGCTGCCTTGGGAGATGGTTGTGATGGACGTTTCCTTGGACCACTTTGGTATTAGCAGAGGGACCTATAAACCTAACTGATGACTTTTTCTAGCGGACATCCAAGTGTGTTCCAAATTAATCAATCAATCAATCAATCAATCAATCAATCAATTTTATTTATATAGCGCCAAATCACAACAAACAGTTGCCCCAAGGCGCTTTATATTGTAAGGCAAGGCCATACAATAATTACGTAAAAACCCCAACGGTCAAAATGACCCCCTGTGAGCAAGCACTTGGCGACAGTGGGAAGGAAAAACTCCCTTTTAACAGGAAGAAACCTCCAGCAGAACCAGGCTCAGGGAGGGGCAGTCTTCTGCTGGGACTGGTTGGGGCTGAGGGAGAGAACCAGGAAAAAGACATGCTGTGGAGGGGAGCAGAGATCAATCACTAATGATTAAATGCAGAGTGGTGCATACAGAGCAAAAAGAGAAAGAAACACTCAGTGCATCATGGGAACCCCCCAGCAGTCTAAGTCTATAGCAGCATAACTAAGGGATGGTTCAGGGTCACCTGATCCAGCCCTAACTATAAGCTTTAGCAAAAAGGAAAGTTTTAAGCCTAATCTTAAAAGTAGAGAGGGTGTCTGTCTCCCTGATCTGAATTGGGAGCTGGTTCCACAGGAGAGGAGCCTGAAAGCTGAAGGCTCTGCCTCCCATTCTACTCTTACAAACCCTAGGAACTACAAGTAAGCCTGCAGTCTGAGTGCGAAGCGCTCTATTGGGGTGATATGGTACTATGAGGTCCCTAAGATAAGATGGGACCTGATTATTCAAAACCTTATAAGTAAGAAGAAGAATTTTAAATTCTATTCTAGAATTAACAGGAAGCCAATGAAGAGAGGCCAATATGGGTGAGATATGCTCTCTCCTTCTAGTCCCCGTTAGTACTCTAGCTGCAGCATTTTGAATTAACTGAAGGCTTTTCAGGGAACTTTTAGGACAACCTGATCATAATGAATTACAATAGTCCAGCCTAGAGGAAATAAATGCATGAATTAGTTTTTCAGCATCACTCAGACAAGACCTTTCTAATTTTAGAGATATTGCGTAAATGCAAAAAAGCAGTCCTACATATTTGTTTAATATGTGCACTGAATGACATATCCTGATCAAAAATGACTCCAAGATTTCTCACAGTATTACTAGAGGTCAGGGTAATGCCATCCAGAGTAAGCATCTGGTTAGACACCATGTTTCTAAGATTTGTGGGGCCAAGTACAATAACTTCAGTTTTATCTGAGTTTAAAAGCAGGAAATTAGAGGTCATCCATGTCTTTATGTCTGTAAGACAATCCTGTTATGTGTCGGACGCAGCTCGGAGAACCGACCAGCGTTTGAAGGACCCAGTATGAAATAAGCAGAGCACGGTACAAAGGCTAACTGAATTTAATACATAACAGTGATACAAAAATAACAGAAAGTGCGGTCTGGCGTGGTGCACTCCCAGCAGCGCTAACGGTCCGGAGTCAGAAGCTGTTCGGACCCAAGGACCCCGCCGACACCCCCCAGGTGGCCGCAACAAACCGAGTCTGTGAAAGAAGGAACCAATATGTGTGTCCACACTCTACACACAGAGAGAACACTTAAAGGTGTACAAACAGCAAACACTTCCTGGCTTGATTACTAATCAACTTCCCAACCTGCAGGCATGGAACATCCAGTTCACATAACTCCACTGCAGTGGAAGCCGATACATGACTAACATACAGCTCAATATAAAAAGGTGTGAGGGACACCACATTTACTGACTGTATAAATGTTAGTCACAAAATCTAACGTACCTCAGGAAGTGTGCTGACAAGCGTGAGACCTCACCCCCTCCTCTTTCACAGACCGTGCATCAAACCCTGGAGGTTCTCTGCATCCACTGATGATGAGATGGCTCCCGAGACGACGATCTCACCCGTCTGGTCACAAGGTTGTGTCTCTGGCAAATACACACTGTATACTCCAGTCTTAAATGCCACCATGTTCCAATCCATATAGATGCACCTCAGCTGTGAGTCCTGATGAGCCGCAGGTGATCAGGGTGAGGTCCTGATAACCTCAGCAACACAGCCACTCAGTCCCAAATGCAAGCCACCTGGAAGGAGAAACAAAGGACAGAAACAAAAAGGCAGCCAGGCCCCCCCAGCCATATAACAAATCCTGCAGTTTAGCTAATTGGTGTGTGTCCTCTGGCTTCATGGATAGATAAAGCTGGGTATCATCTGCGTAACAATGAAAATTTAAGCAATGCCATCTAATAATACTGCCTAAGGGAAGCATGTATAAAGTGAATAAAATTGGTCCTAGCACAGAACCTTGTGGAACTCCATAATTAACCTTAGTCTGTGAAGAAGATTCCCCATTTACATGAACAAATTGTAATCTATTAGATAAATATGATTGAAACCACCGCAGCGCAGTGCCTTTAATACCTATGGCATGCTCTAATCTCTGTATTAAAATTTTATGGTCAACAGTATCAAAAGCAGCACTGAGGTCTAACAGAACAAGCACAGAGATGAGTCCACTGTCTGAGGCCATAAGAAGATCATTTGTAACCTTCACTAATGCTGTTTCTGTACTATGATGAATTCTAAAACCTGACTGAAACTCTTCAAATAGACCATTCCTCTGCAGATGATCAGTTAGCTGTTTTACAACTACCCTTTCAAGAATTTTTGAGAGAAAAGGAAGGTTGGAGATTGGCCTATAATTAGCTAAGATAGCTGGGTCAAGTGATGGCTTTTTAAGTAATGGTTTATTTACTGCCACCTTAAAAGCCTGTGGTACATAGCCAACTAATAAAGACAGATTGATCATATTTAAGATCGAAGCATTAAATAATGGTAGGGCTTCCTTGAGCAGCCTGGTAGGAATGGGGTCTAATAGACATGTTGATGGTTTGGATGAAGTAACTAATGAAAATAACTCAGACAGAACAATCTGAGAGAAAGAGTCTAACCAAATACCGGCATCACTGAAAGCAGCCGAAGATAACGATACGTCTTTGGGATGGTTATGAGTGATTTTTTCTCTAATAGTTAAAATTTTATTAGCAAAGAAAGTCATGAAGTCATTACTAGTTAAAGTTAATGGAATACTCAGCTCAATAGAGCTCTAACTCTTTGTCAGCCTGGCTACAGTGCTGAAAAGAAACCTGGGGTTGTTCTTATTTTCTTCAATTAGTGATGAGTAGTAAGATGTCCTAGCTTTACGGAGGGCTTTTTTTTTTATAAAGCAATAGACTCTTTTTCCAGGCTAAGTGAAGATCTGCTAAATTCGTGAGACGCCATTTCCTCTCCAACTTACGGGTTATCTGCTTTAAGCTGCGAGTTTGTGAGTTATACCACAGAGTCAGGCACTTCTTATTTAAAGCTCTCTTTTTCAGAGGAGTTACAGCATCCAAAGTTGTCTTCAATGAGGATGTAAAACTATTGACGAGATACTCTATCTCACTTACAGAGTTTAGCTAGCTACTCTGCACTGTGTTGGTATATGGCATTAGAGAACATAAAGAAGGAATCATATCCTTAAACCTAGTTACAGCGCTTTCTGAAAGACTTCTAGTGTAATGAAACTTATTCCCCACTGCTGGGTAGTCCATCAGAGTAAATGTAAATGTTATTAAGAAATGATCAGACAGAAGGGAGTTTTCAGGGAATACTGTTAAGTCTTCAATTTCCATACCATAAGTCAGAACAAGATCTAAGGTATGATTAAAGTGGTGGGTGGACTCATTTACATTTTGAGCAAAGCCAATTGAGTCTAATAATAGATTAAATGCAGTGTTGAGGCTGTCATTCTCAGCATCTGTGTGGATGTTAAAATCGCCCACTATAATTATCTTATCTGAGCTAAGCACTAAGTCAGACAAAAGGTCTGAAAATTCACAGAGAAACTCACAGTAACGACCAGGTGGACGATAGATAATAACAAATAAAACTGGTTTTTGGGACTTCCAATTTGGATGGACAAGACTAAGAGTCAAGCTTTCAAATGAATTAAAGCTCTGTCTGGGTTTTTGATTAATTAATAAGCTGGAATGAAAGATTGCTGCTAATCCTCCGCCTTGGCCCGTGCTATGAGCATTCTGGCAGTTAGTGTGACTCGGGGGTGTTGACTCATTTAAACTAACATATTCATCCTGCTGTAACCAGGTTTCTGTAAGGCAGAATAAATCAATATGTTGATCAATTATTATATCATTTACTAACAGGGACTTAGAAGAGAGAGACCTAATGTTTAATAGACCACATTTAACTGTTTTAGTCTGTGGTGCAGTTGAAGGTGCTATATTATTTTTTCTTTTTGAATTTTTATGCTTAAATAGATTTTTGCTGGTTATTGGTGGTCTGGGAGCAGGCACCGTCTCTACGGGGATGGGGTAATGAGGGGATGGCAGGGGGAGAGAAGCTGCAGAGAGGTGTGTAAGACTACAACTCTGCTTCCTGGTCCCAACCCTGGATAGTCACAGTTTGGAGGATTTAAGAAAATTGGCCAGATTTCTAGAAATGAGAGCTGCTCCATCCAAAGTGGGATGGATGCCGTCTCTCCTAACAAGACCAGGTTTTCCCCAGAAGCTTTGCCAATTATCTTTGAAGCCCACCTCATTTTTTGGACACCACTCAGACAGCCAGCAATTCAAGGAGAACATGCGGCTAAACATGTCACTCCCGGTCCGATTGGGGAGGGCCCAGAGAAAACTACAGAGTCCGACATTGTTTTTGCAAAGTTACACACCAATTCAATGTTAATTTTAGTGACCTCCGATTGGCGTAACCGGGTGTCATTACTGCCGACGTGAATTACAATCTTACCAAATTTACGCTTAGCCTTAGCCAGCAGTTTCAAATTTCCTTCAGTGTCGCCTGCTCTGGCCCCCGGAAGACAATTGACTATGGTTGCTGGTGTCGCTAACTTCACATTTCTCAAAACAGAGTCGCCAATAACCAGAGTTTGATCCTTGGCGGGTGTGTCGTCGAGTGGGGAAAAACGGTTAGAAATGTGAACGGGTTGGCGGTGTACACGGGGCTTCTGTTTAGAACTACGCTTCCTCCTCACAGTCACCCAGTTGGCCTGCTTTCCCCGGCTGCTCGGGATCTGCCAGAGGGAAACTAACGGTGGCTAAGCTACCTTGGTCCGCACCGACTACAGGGGCCTGGCTAGCTGTAGAATTTTCCACGGTGCAGAGCCGAGTCTCCAATTCGCCCAGCCTGGCCTCCAAAGCTATGAATAAGCTACACTTATTACAAGTACCATTACTGCTAAAGGAGGCCGAGGAATAACTAAACATTTCACACCCAGAGCAGAAATTGCGGGAGAGACAGGAGAAGCCGCCATGCTAAACCAGCTAAGAGCTAGTAGCTGCGCTAAGCTAGCGGATTCCTAAAAACACACAAAGTGAATAATGTGTAAATAATTTAGAGGTGATTCAGCAGAGGGAGTGCTTTTGAAGATTACACTGTGAAACAAATCGTTATCTAGGTAACTAGATCAATTTAACTGCACAGATTAAACAGCTAACAGATACAGCAAAGCACTGCTGTGCTCCGGAACAGGAAGTGATACAATACCGCAGTGAGAGCCAACCACCAGTAGAGGCCAAATTAGTCATTCACAATGTGTCAAATACCATTTATTAAAACACACACATACACACAAAAGTGTTATCCACTGACTCCTCCCTGGCTATAGCTGCCACCCTGGGATGGCCAACATACATTTGTTGCATTTTGAGAATTTCTTTTCTTCTTCCTTGGTCAGATTAGTCCAGTTTGTGAATTGGTGGCTATGAACAAGATTCAAGACAAAGAAACAACAGGGCTCCAGGATAAACTCCTCACGCATTACATAACAACCTGTAGACTTGCTGAGGCCTGTTGACTTTTTGCTGATGCTGGCACCACTCCATGTTATGTTGTGATCAGTGGTGTCAAAAGTACACACATTTGTTACTTAAGTAGAAGTATAGATACTGCAGTTTAAAAACACTCTGGTAAAAGTTGAAGTATCAACTTGACTTCTTTACTCAAGTAAAAGTGAAAAAGTATGTGCTCCAAAACCTACTTAAAGTATAAAGTAACCTTTAAAAAAAAAAAAAAGGTAGATGCCACTATATGAATTGAAAGCTTAGTTTAAAAACTGATTCCTTCTACATGTGGCCCAAGACCCAAAACCCAAAATTACCCCCGAACACCACCTGCACGAAAATGTTTCAATTCTAGAAGCTCTGAAATGCAATCTGGGACTATTCCAGACAATAAACTGGAGTGAGTGCAGCATCCATTTAGTGAAGAAATTCATTCAAATTCATTCCAGTAGTATTCTGCTCTTACAAGGATGCAGCAGTTTTCTAGTTTGGCAGATAGTTCTGGAGGAAATCACTGAAGAAATTAACACATTGAAAATATGGTTTGACCGAAACAAATTGTCATTAAATAAGACAGGGATGAAGTAGAGGTGTAATAGTCACTAGGTTTTCACAGGAAACACTTATTTATGTATGTATTTATATATGTATGTTCATTGTTAGTTGCGTTTATATTTTGTTTTTCTATTCAGGTTCTTTTTGCCTCTTTCTCTAAAATTGTATATAATAATCATTAGATTATTAATATATAAACAAAAATAAATTTAAGAAATATTACAATTTGAAAACAAATGCACCCGAACGTGATGAGAGCTGCTTAATGCTAACTTTTAACATTGAAAATGCCATAGACATGCTAACAGGTTAGCGTCGCTCCCGTTTTTAAGTTATAAAATACATCTATCAACTGTTTCAGAAGACCATAACAGGTCGGTTTAACATAGAAAAGATAAATAATACTCACAGAAGTATGCTTTTTAGGGTTTTAGCGGAGGAAAATTAAGCGAAAGAAAGAATAAACGAAGCAATAGGTCGAAGCATTGCTTCAATCGCGAACCACTGCCTGGATTGGTTCACGGTTCAAAGCAAAGCCGTGCTGCAGAAAAGTTGATTACAGGCGCACATGACGTGAAAAAAAAAAATAAAAAAAAATAAATATATATATATATATATATATATATATATATATATATATATATAAAAACATTAAACTGAAGGCAAGAGTAACGAGGCTGTTTGTTTTAAAAATGTAAGGAATAGAAAGTACAGATACTTGTGTGAAAATGTAATGAGTAGAAGTCAGAAGTAGGCAGAAAAATAAGTAAAGGAGTAAAGTATAGATACCTAAAAAGTGTACTTAAGTACAGTAACGAAGTATTTGTACTTCATTACTTGACACCTCTGGTTGTGATGCGTCATTATGGGCCAGTGACACACTGCAATCCTTGATAAATGCAACATGAAGCCCACCAGACATCACCCAATAACCACTAAGATCACTACAGCAGACATTCTTTCTCTTCAGCTGCAGCCTGCAGCAGCATCCATCATTCTTTATTTGTCAAGGTCCAATGGGATTTATGGGAGAGTTTTGTGCAAAATGCAAACCGTGGCGTGTGTGATGTCGATATCTTGTCAGTGTACTTACAGCACATCATACTGACACTGGAGCATATTTGAGGTGTGTCATACTGAAGTTGTTACAAGTCAAGGTAACATGCTGACATTTGGACAGGTGTGAGTGTGTGTGTGAACAACTAAAATCACAAGATCTCAAACCTGAAAATGCCTTTTCCAGCACATAAATACATCAGTGGGCGATATTTTGGCTTCTCAGCAGGTCTTTGAGCCTTTATTATTTTTGTACAGTATGTTTAGTTGTAAATGTGGAGGCACCACTCAAGGTTTTTTTTTTTTTTGTTATGTACACAGTGCCCTTGTGTACTTTATGTTATTAAACGGTTTAGTAGTCTTTACACAATAAACTTGTGTATGACACCCTGTGCAATATTTACACTTGTGCCTGTGCAATGAGTGTATTGGGCACGTACAATACAACCTAGTACTGTAATACGCAATTCAACCAGGCACTGAAGCACTGAAGCACGAAGCACTTGTCACTTTATTACAGTACTTTTGCACCTCAACACCCATCATAAAACTCTTTTGGTTCCTCCACCTGTCGGCTTCTTATTAACTATCAATTATTGCTACTTTGAATTTGTAAATATTTGAATGTATATTCTGTTTTAATTGTTTTTCTGTCATGATTAATTTATTTTGGTATGTTGTGTGGTCTTAGTCTGTTTCTGTGTTACTGGGACTATGGATGGAAATTAGCATCCTGCTATAATCCGGCATATTTACATGTAATTATGTTCATTAATATGCATTGTCCCATTTCAAATAAACATAAACATGAACAAATGTGATGTTTATCTGCTGTAAGATTTTGTGGAGCAGTGCCAACCCCCCGCCCCAAACTCTCGTATCTTTTAGAATGTTTGTCACTCTGTTACACAACAAAAATGGTTTCAGTCAGCTATTTGATTAACTTTATCTGTGCATGTTTATCTATGCATGTCAGACTGCAGCTTTTAACAATATGTAACTAGCTGAAGCAGATCCAGCTTTCTTAAGCATGGAATCTGAGACCTATTGTTAGTTGGTTTTCGGATCAGTGTTTCACTGTAACTGAAAAGATTTTAATCTGTCCAAGTTAAAAAAATGTTCTCATTTAGGGCCACTTCACACATAGTACGACTAAGTACAAATCAGGGCGACTCACGGCGGAACAGCTCGCATGAGTGAACAGCGAAAACATCGAACCGATGGGCAGGTGTGCGTGATGCCCCTGTGACGGTTTCGTGCATGCGGGAACACAGTGTGAGCAGCTGCAGCATGTGTAACCACATCGCGCAGCTGCTCTGAAAAAAAAAAAAACATGCCACCCACGGGATTCAAACCTGCACTTTACAAAAGCTCTGATTGCCAGCCACACACTTTACCACGGAGCTACCATCACTGTCCTGTAAAAAGTGCGGGAAAATGCCTGATATCAATAAGGACATGGACGTATTTAAAAAATAAGACCACAAACCATATAAAAACACTGCATTTTATTGAATTCCTCTATCAAGTGGGCAATACACGTATGATCCGTCTGTTCCTCTGTAGATGATGCATGGTCACTGACATACAGTCATGAAATGACATGAATGAGAAGCAGGATGTTCTTATCATGTCCACATCTGCTGGCGGCATGTCCAGCCGGCCCCGTGCACGTATCCAGCCCGACAATCATGTCTTGTGGAAGCGCTTCATGTGGAACAGAACTCACGTGGGTGATGTGACATTCAGATCGCCAGCTTTGTGTTATGATGTGATGGTCCGTTTCACCCGGGATAGCCTGTCAATGTGCACGGCGTGTGCACGCTTGCTGCAGCCCATTGCATTGCAACAGTGATATATGTTTTTATGTATGCCCATGTGAGGACAGCAAGCAGACACACAGGTCTGATGTGTGGAATTTACACACAGTGGACAGTTGTAAGTTCATTACCATTCAAACACGGTACGAGTTTCCCAGCTGGGAAGTCCAGAACCACAGATCTCCACAGCTGCTCCTGTTGGTGGGCACACCCCCTGTCAGTTCCGCGCACACACCAGTGTGTCACTGTGTCTGTTTGCAAAGCCACACTCATGGGGGGGCACTTTCCCCCAAATTTCCCGTTCCAGTTCGACTGTGATCGTCTGCGAATGGCCACAAATTTCTAAGTACCAAATGAGCGGTGTTAGATGTACGTGTGTGTCAGCTGGAATTTGGCTGACACCTGCCGCAAGAGGGATTGATGGGCTCTCACAACACACACTCTGTCTTTCAGCCTTCTGGTGTGCGTAAATAGTTGTAGCAACAGGTGTACGAGGCAGCTTTGATTTTACACGTACTGTATTGCATATGATTCCTGCTTCATGTGCAATTCAAGCACATTCGTACTATGTGTGAAGGGGCCCTTAAAGGTGATTTCTATGATCATATTATCTTTTTTAAATATGCATTTCCCAAAGCACATACTGTATACTGTGCAGTGGACTATATGCATTGTCAAATTTAATTTAATTTGTGACAAAGTCGATAAGTATTCACTAAAATATATACCATATTTTCCAGACTATTAGTCACACCAGAGTTTTAGTTGCATCTGTCTAAAATGTATCATGAAGAGAAAACAAAGATATGCCAGTCACATCTTTCTGTAGGCCGTTCCCCACGCCGCAATCCGGAGGAGGAAGAGCACCAGGGAGAGAACAGAACTCTCCCCTTTTATAGCACCCAGGACAGTAAACAGGCCCAGCGCCTCCCGGTGGCCGAGACCTCAGGACACACAACACACAATAAGACAGCACCACAACAAACACATTAGGATGGCTGCAAAGGGCTGTCACAGTGGTAAACAAAGCTTAATAGTTACAAACATTTAAGAAGTCCGAAATCAAGGATTTGAGTACTTACCTGTTATGGGTGATTCTTAGACTACGCGCACTTATTATGTCCTTTGATCATATTGTATGAAAAACAGAAAAAAGGGGAAATTTCACACTTTTATAGTTATCTTTACAATGAAAGTGTGTTAAGAAATTTGTTCTAGTACGTAGTCTATGATGACTTTTTCACCTTTTTTCAGCATCATTATATGCAAATATTGCCGTTTTGTGCTTGTCCCACACCCAGACTTTTGATCTTCAGTGATAAAAATGAATGGTAAAGAAACATTTTTTCTAATGTTTTAAAATATCTCTGAATAAAATATCAGTAAAATAATCAAAACATAGTTGGGGTATTCAATGTCATACAACTGTTGTGATTTTTTTAAACAAAATGTAGTTGTCCCACACTATTGCTGTAATTTCCACCACAACACTGTAATGTCCCTTTAAACAGTTTGTATGAAAGATTGTTTGGGTAGTTTCTATGGAGATAAACAGTGACATCAGAGCACATGTATATAGCCCCAAATCACAACAATCAGTTGCCCCAAGGCGCTTTATATTGTAAGGAAATGGTGTGGTGGAAATTACATTTACAAGGCCAATAGTGCCCGTAGTTAAAGAATCGCCCTTATATGTTTTGTAGTAGATGCACAGCTCTATCCTCTGCAAACAGAGGAGAGCTGGTTCCAGGAGAAACTACTCTCTCCTCTGCAGACAAAGAAGAAGAACTGGTCACAGCAAAGGAAAAAAGCTCATTTCTTTTGACCCCATACGGATGTGCTGGCAATATCACCCAAGTCATCCAGAGGCATACAGTTTTAACTTGTGGTTAAAATTTTAACCAAACTAATTTCGGATAAGTTATTTAAATTAACATTACATTAGTTTAACATTAGTTTTATAAAGTGAAAATATCAGATATATGTTTTAGTTTTAAAGTAATGCACTAATTTTGAAGGTTTTAGTGTGAACATTGTGTCTCCACAAAGTGCATTATGGGTAACCTCAGTACATTCACAACAGAAGAAATGCATTTGCGATGCTCTGATCAGGCTCCACACGGACAACAGCATTAAACCCTTTGTATATTGTGCCTAAAACTCTTGTGAATAGTTTCTCTGGGTTTATAGACATTGTTATTGTGTTTGTTTTATGTAAAAATGCCAGAAGAAGCTAAGGTTGCTTCTCCGTTATTTTCAGTTGGAATCATTGTGAGCTGCAATGCTTCATGTTCTTTAACGTCTTGCTTTTGTCAAACACTGACTGTCCTCTTTGTTCCAGAGTAATATAGATGTCTGAAATTCGGTTTGCGTTTATTAAATTCCACGTATCTTAAATGTAGCAGACACGGACAGATTATTTATTTGAAATAATAAATGATCTGTATGACCCGTATGAAAACTGCAAGTTTTCAGGGTCTCTACTGCCATCTACTGGCCAGTAGTGTTCATGGCACCAGTAGATGGCAGTGTTCTATTTATTTTGATCCCGGTTATATCAGACGGTTGTCAAATCAACTTTTTGGCTTAGCAAATGACTTTTTTTTACAAATAAAAAAAATGGCATATTTTTGCAAAAGCACATTTATATGTAAACACCAACACATACACCTCACATTAATGTGTTGTTTTTTACATAGAATGAATGAATCAACCAATCAGTGTTAGCTGAGGCTCATTTACCCATAATCCCTTTGGCAGCTGTCTGTGTTTGTTACAAAACTTCAGAATTAGTGCATTATTTAAAATTAAAAGATATATGTCATATTTTAACTTTCTACAAATGACAGAATTGACATTAATGGAGTTATTCTACCTGTATTAATTTTATTTACACTTCAAAACCATAATTCAGCACTGCTTTATTTTCCAAGACCTTCAGCTCACGGCACCACTGCTATTGAGGAGAGAGTTTAGCTTTGCAGCTCCTCTCAGCTGCTTCAATGCTACAAGCTATGTCGTAAACAGGAGCTTCCAGTAGTGGGTAGGGTGCACAAAGACAGAAGTTCTGACTCATTGTTTCGGTCTGTGGTTGTCTTTGACGCTACCAGAAGCGATTCAGCTTGTTAGTTGTAGTACTCAAAGTTATGGGTTATTGGTTAGTTAAAGCTTCTGATCATTGATATCTGTTTAGCTTCATAAAAGATTACTATTCAGTTAGCTGATTATTGGTTATCAAAGCTAAATTTTTGGTTAGCTGTGCCCACCACTGGTCATGCGTGAAGAAAATGTGCAATGTAATTAAGCATTTGAAAACTCTGCTGTTTTGTTGTGTTCTGTATTGTAAACCTTTTTGTTAGAATGGCCTCAGCAGTGGGTCACCCCTTTGAGTCTGGTCTGCTTGAGTTGTCTTCCTCAATATCATCAGTGGGAGTTTTTCCTTACCACTGTCACCTTTGTGCTTGCTCTCAGGGTTGGTAAGATTAGACCTTACTTGTGAAGTGCCTTGAGGCAGCTTTGTTGTGATTTGGCACTATATAAACTAAATAAATTGAATTGAAAACTCAGTGCATAGATTCATTATCATGCACACACTGTGTTAGTGAACAAAAGCTAATGAGCTAATTACACTCAACAAAAATATAAACGCAACACTTTTGGTTTTGCTCCCATTTTGTATGAGATGAACTCAAAGATCTAAAACTTTTTCCACATACACAATATCACCATTTCCCTCAAATATTGTTCATAAACCAGTCTAAATCTGTGATAGTGAGCACTTCTCCTTTGCTGAGATAATCCATCCCACCTCACAGGTGTGCCATATCAAGATGCTGATTAGACACCATGATTAGTGCACAGGTGTGCCTTAGACTGCCCACAGTAAAAGGCCACTCTGAAAGGTGCAGTTTTATCACACAGCACAATGCCACAGATGTCGCAAGATTTGAGGGAGCGTGCAATTGGCATGCTGACAGCAGGAATGTCAACCAGAGCGGTTGCTCGTGTATTGAATGTTCATTTCTCTACCATAAGCCGTCTCCAAAGGCATTTCAGAGAATTTGGCAGTACTTTCAACCAGCCTCACAACTGCAGACCACGTGTAACCACACCAGCCCAGGACCTTCACATCCAGCATGTTCACCTCCAAGATCGTCTGAGACCAGCCACTCGGACAGCTGCTGAAACAATCGGTTTGCATAACCAAAGAATTTCTGCACAAACTGTCAGAAACCGTCTCAGGGAAGCTCATCTGCATGCTCGTCGTCCTCATCGGGGTCTCGACCTGACTCCAGTTCGTCGTCGTAACTGACTTGAGTGGGCAAATGCTCACATTCGCTGGCGTTTGGCACTTTGGAGAGGTGTTCTCTTCACGGATGAATCCCGGTTCACACTGTTCAGGGCAGATGGCAGACAGCGTGTGTGGCGTCGTGTGGGTGAGCGGTTTTCTGATGTCAATGTTGTGGATCGAGTGGCCCATGGTGGCGGTGGGGTTATGGTATGGGCAGGCGTCTGTTATGGACGAAGAACACAGGTGTATTTTATTGATGGCATTTTGAATGCACAGAGATACCGTGACGAGATCCTGAGGCCCATTGTTGTGCCATACATCCAAGAACATCACCTCATGTTGCAGCAGGATAATGCACGGCCCCATGTTGCAAGGATCTGTACACAATTCTTGGAAGCTGAAAATGTCCCAGTTCTTGCATGGCCAGCATACTCACCGGACATGTCACCCATTGAGCATGTTTGGGATGCTCTGGACCGGCGTATACGACAGCGTGTACCAGTTCCTGCCAATATCCAGCAACTTCGCACAGCCATTGAAGAGGAGTGGACCAACATTCTACAGGCCACAACTGACAACCTGATCAACTCTATGCGAAGGAGATGTGTTGCACTGCATGAGGCAAATGGTGATCACACCAGATACTGACTGGTATCCCCCCCAATAAAACAAAACTGCACCTTTCAGAGTGGCCTTTTATTGTGGGCAGTCTAAGGCACACCTGTGCACTAATCATGGTGTCTAATCAGCATCTTGATATGGCACACCTGTGAGGTGGGATGGATTATCTCAGCAAAGGAGAAGTGCTCACTATCACAGATTTAGACTGGTTTGTGAACAATATTTGAGGGAAATGGTGATATTGTGTATGTGGAAAAAGTTTTAGATCTTTGAGTTCATCTCATACAAAATGGGAGCAAAATCAAAAGCGTTGCGTTTATATTTTTGTTGAGTGTATTATTAATGTAATTGTATGAGGCACAAAATGTGAGTAAACCGCTTCTTTTTGCCACTGAACAGGTAACCATGGGTGAGATAAACATGCAATGTAATTAAATGTTTGAAACCTCTTTTGTAAAATGTGTAAAGAATAGACTTAGCTCACTCATGGTACACTGTGTCACAAACAGGAAGTGACAAATTTTGAGACCACAGTGAAACAGGAAATGTCAAATGTTGAACACTTCTTGGCTCAACACTTCCTGGATTGAGCATTTGCTAAGCATTTGTAAGCTCTTATCTAATGCTTGGGCAGCACAGTGGATTAGTGGTTCGCACTGTTGCCTGACAGCGAGAAGGTCATGGGATCGATTCCCACCTTTCTGTGTGGAGTTTGCATGTTCTCCCCGTGTTTGTGTGGGTTCCCTCCGGGTGCTCCGGCTTCCCACTACATCCATGCAGGTGTGAATGTGTTTGTTTGTCGATATGTGCCCCGTGACAGAGTGGCTTGCTGAGCAGGGTGCATCCCACATCATGCCCTATGACTGCTGGGATAGGCTCCAGTCCCCCGTGACCCAATGTTAAATAAGCAGTTGAAGATGAGGGTGTGTGTGTGTGTGTGTGTGTAGTTATCACTTTGTTTGTTACTTGTAAAGCATTCTTCATACATTAAATTGTCATCAGTAAGTCATAAAGGGGAATTAATGGCTCAGTACTTGAGGCTTCATAGTAAGAATGCTTTAAAATGAAACCCTACCTTCTCTACCTTCTTCTGTACTTCTTGTTCTTCAAGCATCACTTGTTTGATTTGAGGCTTCCTTCCTCTTTAAGGAGATGTGCTTCAAATAGTGCACTTCCCAAGATGAGCAAAAACAATTCAGTAACATCAACATTTATTCTTTGTTTTTCTGTTGGATTTCAATGCATAATGTGATGGACAGGATAGTAAATTGGACCACGCCAATTTAGTATTCATGCAGCATTTGATCAGCATCATGGACAGCTCATCTTCTGCTCTTAAACAAAATAAGGACAATATGGGTAAAGATGGAGACTTCTGTAGAAAGACTTGCCGAAAAGTAACTTCCATCTACATTTTGGTTCTGCCTTCAGGGCTTCTGAAATAATCCCAGGCTTCTGTTGCAATTAAGAATATTTGTACAAACAGTTGAATAATTATTGATACCTGATAAGATTTGGGAAACGAGGCTCTGCAAAATATGCAGTGACATGCAATCATGTGTTAAATTACACATATACAGTAAGTCTTCCTTCCTAACTACAAATTAGAGCAACATAACATGTTGCATCTTCTATTACTTATTAAAGCAGCTGGGACCTGCTGTCCAAAGACTTGCATGGATGTCCTACTGAAACATGGCGTACGCCGAAAGCCAGAAACTGGAGTAAACACCAAAATATCCAGATTTGTCACAGTGTGCGTACACATGGATCCAAGCATGGTCCATTTGGACATCCCACTGAACGTGGAATTGAGTACACATGCACTAAACTCTACCCTAGCCATGCCCCTAATTAAATATGCAAATCATGTAAAAAGGCCCTGGAGCTGGGATTCCCCACCCCATCACATCAGACAACATGTACACAGAAAATAATGTATACCAAGTGTGAGTTACAGATGACTGGAAATTATGTGGAGACACACAAAGATAGTTTATTTGATACCCTTTATTGTCATTTGCAAGTAAATCCTCACATTCCCTGAATACACACTCATCTTGGATCACATCATTTGCAAGGTCCTGTAACAATGCTAACGCAGCCATTTTACGCATCTCTTTGCACATGCTTTTATATCCACCCATATAATTGCAAACGTGGGTATGTTAATTGTTCATAAGTGTGTCTTTGATGTGCACATCACTTTGATGACTTCATGTTTTTACACTAGTAACAGTTTCCAGCATCACCTCTACAGCTCAGCAGTGTAGCTGTAGAAGGGTATGTACGCCAGCCAGGATTTCTGTGTGATGCACCGCACATTTCCATGGTCATTTCACTTTTGATACACCTGAACGTTGGCGTGGAGATGGATGTATGCCACATTTTTGTGAGTACACACACTTTGTACATGAGGCCCCACATGTTTAGAAAGAAAGAGGAACTGAAATCTTAACTTTCCTGATAAAATTGTGAGGCATCAATCTGATTTGTCAACACTATTTTTTAAACTAATTATTCTCTCTCTCTCTCTGACAGACTGCAGGTCATCTCTGATGGTAACCTGTGGCTAATACTGGAATGCCACTTTCTTCTTCCTATTTTCTGTTGTCCTGTTTCCTCTCTCGTTTCTTCTTTGTCACTGTGACTCTCTATCTCTTCCTCTCACTTTGAGCTGTACTCTGCTCTCAGAGGGGTTGAGTGGGCAGATTTTCTCATTTGCATCTCACATCCTCTGTGGGAAGCTGAGAGAGTCGAGGAAGTGGAAGAGTGAATCTTAACTGCTGCAGTGAGATTTCTGATGGGATAGTTTTTGGACATTTTGCTGATTTTAATCAGTTTGTTCAGTTGGAACTCAGCAGCTACATGGTTTATTATCTAGGCCATGAACACCACTCACAGTGCTGCGACATATATTATTTTATCCAGTGATGCCGGTAACGCATTACTTAGCAACGCGGTACTCTAATCTAACCACTTTTTTAGTAACGAATAATCTAATGCGTTAATCTTTCCAAATCAGTAATCAGATTAAAGTTACTTCTCCAAGTCACTGTGTGTTACTATTATTTTTGCAGTGTGGGTCGATAGCAGCATTAAATTTGGTCCGTGGGCAGGAGGTCGGGGTTCGACTGAACTGCCCACTTTAAACGAGCTGTGAGCTTTTCATCCGCGGTTTTCTGCAGCAGCTACGACTTGTCCTCACCTCTTAAAGCGCGGTGACAACAGCACGCCTGCACTGAGCTTTAGAGACATTTTTATGCTTTTTTTCCTCCTTTATTTAGAATTCTGAGCTGAGCCCCTCCGTATCTGCTCGTTAAAAACAGCTGATCCTCCGCGACGCGTCAACAACTAACACTATTTTCCACTCAAATGCACCTAAACTCTCTTTCTGAGGACCACATGATGTGAAAACGCAATAAAACTTTCTTACCTGTAAATCTGGTCATGTTTTCTGCATAAATAAATGTTATCCATTCTTTGTGCTCAAACGCCAAAACAGGGGTGAATCCAGATGGAATGGGGGCATGGGGCAGGGATGTGCCCCCCACAACACCCCTAGATTAAAGGTCCAGTTTTGAAGCCTTTTTTACTACAACTACTAATACTACTACTAATAATAATAATTTTGACAAGTAAAATGTTTAGAGAAAATTTAAATGTTAGAAAAATGTTAGAAAGAATTTAATAGTTACATTTATAAACAATGTAGGCTAGAAATTGCAAGTTTTACTGTTGCAGTGCTGTCAACAGTTAAATATGAGGTCTAGATGTTGTGAAAGTGTAGGAACACGGACCCACAACAGGGGGCGCAAATGAACAGACAATGGAGAAGATAAATAACAAGTTTTACTATTGTGAAACGAGCACAACCAATACAACAATCAACAATTTGGGGATAAGCCGAATTCTGCTGGTGTCGTGTGGGCAGGCTCGAAGGTAGGAGACGTCCGTCCAGGTCGAACCGGAACCATCCAGATTTCCTCTGCCACCGAACCCTGGAAGTACTGGAACCGCCAAGTCCCGAATTCCCAGGTGGCCACTGCCTCCGCTCGTCGGATCCGGTACTGCTGGCAAGAGAGAGCAACAACACACAGGTGTGGATGCGGCTGCACCCAGTAACACGGAGAGGGGAGAAGCTGCCTCCACCTCTCGTCCCAAAAAAGCAGGAAGGTGAGTACTTATCTAGTCACTCAGCCTGCGGTAGTCCGCTGTCCTGAAAGGTTTAACAAGTTTATCAATTAACACAGAATATGCTGCAGAGAATGTTACCTCTATCTCAAGGCGATATCTCGGCATCGAGGTGGAGACGCCGTCCTGATGATATACCTCCGTGCTGAGTGGAGTCAGCTGTGTCCAGTAATGGGTGGATGGCTGCTCTCATCAGGCGGCAGCGCCCTCTGGTGCCTGGAGCCCGCACTCCAGGCAGGGCGCCCTCTGGTGGTGGTGGGCCAGCAGTACCTCCTCTTCAGCGGCCCACACAACACTAGAAAGAGGTATTTATTTTACTTTTTATAAAACAAGTATTTATTTTCATTGAAGTCAAGAAAGGGTGACCACCCCGAGCTTGTGTTCAAGGGGGTGGTTTGAGCCAAAGAGCAGATATTGGTCAGTGTGAGTGGGTTTTCTGTAAACCCCTGTCTGGAGCTGCCTGTTCTGTCCAATCGTAACATCACAGTCCAAGAAGGCTAAATGGTTGTTTCTGGCATCCTCATGTGTGAACTTGATATTGGAGTCCACCGAGTTGACGTGTTCTGTAAAGTCCTCAACCTCAGGACTGAGGTGATCAGGACTCTTCAACACAGAGCCCTACAGGTGCCCAGAACTGCAGAGGGAAGGGCTAAAGAACAACAACTTGTCCGGAAAGCCCTCACAGTATGTGGGTACCCACAATGGTCCCTGGACAAAGTGCAGAAGTCCCAGAGAACAAAGAGACCAGATAGACAGGAGAAGGAGACAAGAAGAAAAGGAGTGTCTCTCCCTTATTTAGCAGGAGTAGGGGAAAAACTACAGAGGATCTTCAGACAGCACAAAATCCCAGTTTACTTTAAACCTGTTAACAGCTTGAGACAGAAATTAGTCACCCTAAGGACAGGATCCCTAGTTACAAACAGAGCAATGTAGTGTATTCTATCAGATGTCAGGATAACTGTAACGAACACTTCATAGGTAAGACTAAGCAACCTTTACACAAAAGGCTATACCAGCACCGCAGAGAGGGTGCCAGTGGACCTCAGTCTGCAGTTCATCTCCACCCTAAAGACACTAACCACACGTTTGAGGACAAGGAAGTTAAAATCTTAGCCAGAGAGAAGAAATCGTTTGAGAGAGGGGTCAAGGAGGCATTATATGTGAAACAGTTGAAACCCAGCCTTAACCGGGGAGGGGGTCTGAGACACACTTTGTCCACTGTTTACAATGGGGTGCTCAGGTCAAAGCAGTTTCAGTCTTTTGTTCATGGTAATGAGTCGTTCACGTCATCAGGAGAGTCATCAAGGGAGCCATCAGGAGAGGTGTCCGTCCCATCATTAGGAGGGACAGCTGCCCTGTCATTAGGAGGGTGCTAACTAGAGCACAATAGGTGCTAATTACAGATATTGTTTAGTCACTAGCCTATAGCAGTCTGCCTCTCGGTAGGAGGGGTCTGGTTAGGTTTAAAACTCCAGCTTTTGTGGCTTCTGTTTATTCTTCTCTACAAGAGTCAAGACAGAAGTCAGACTGCCAGAGCAAGAATTTTAGCTGAGGAAGCTTCTGCGATTTGAAGCGAAACGTCCTCACGTCAAGCAACCCAGTCCAGTCGAAGATTCAAGTTTCTCTACTATGGAAACCACCTCGACAACTGAGAGCCTACACACAAACATTTAGTGCATTATGCACAGATCAACTCATACAACACCCATGAACACCATCCATTCATCCGTCCATCCATTTTCTTCTGCTTTATCCGGAGTCGGGTCGCGGGGGCAGCAGCTCAAGCAAAGCTGCTGCCCATGAACACTGTCACCACAAATCAGAAAAATGACAAGTTACAATTTATTTATTTTTTTAAATGGCAAAAGGAGCAAAGGACAGGCTGAATCTATTATTTAGTACTTGTATTACTATTAGCCCTGCTGGAGCATGTGAAAATCAGCATGTAATAGATGCTGAGGGTCCAAAAAGATTGCCCCAAGCCTTATATGAGGTCTGTGATGAAAAAAGCGGTCCTTTTTATTTTTTCAAAAAAGAAATGGATTTGATTCATATGTTTTTACGTCAGACAAGCTTGAACCCTTGTGCGCATGCGTGAGTTTTTTCACGCGTGTTGGTGACGTCATTCGCCTATGGGCAGGCCTTGAGTGAGGAGTGCTCCACCCCACCTGTCGGAATCTCTTTGACAGAATAGCCGCTGCGGACGGCGCGCGTTGCTTTATCAACATTTTTTCTGGACCTGTGAGGAATATCCGAGTGGACACTATTCGAGAAATTAAGCTGGTTTTCGGTGAAAAGTTTAACGGCTGATGAGAGATTATGGGGTGTTTCTGTCGGTGTAAGGACTTCCCACGGAGCGGGACGTCACGCAGCGCTTCCAGGCGCCGTCGTCGGCCTGTTTCGACCTGAAAACATTCTAATTTAAGGCTTAATTCACCCAGGACGTCGTGAGAAAACAGAGAAGATTCAGAACAGGCCGGCATGAGGACTTTATGCGGACATTCCACTGTTTAAGGACATTTTGTAATGAAAGACGTGCGCGCAAATTCGCCGAGTTGTTTCCGTGACGACTCGGCAAATCCGTCTGCGCCGCGACAGGAAAAACACCTCCGTGTTGAAAACCATTTGTAAAATTCAGGCGGCTTTTGATGGCTTTCAACAAGTGAGTAACTGAGAAATTGTTTAACAGCTTGGGCATGTTCCAACTTGCCCGTTAAGGTTTCCAACGGAGGTGTTTTCCTGTCGCGACCCCCCGTGGTCAGGTCCGGCCCGACATGCGACTCTGCCCGCACATTCTTTCATTACAAAATGTCCGTTAACAATGGAATGTCCGAATAAACTCCTCATGCTGACTTCTTCTGAAAGTTCTCTGTTCTCTGACGAGTTACTGGGTCAACAGAGCCTGAAATGTGGAAGCTTTCAACTTGAAACGGCGAGACGCTGCCGCCACGAAGCGCAGATCGCCGTCAGGCACCGTGGGCCTTCCTTAAAGCGACACTACCAGACCAAAATCTCTCATCAGCCGTTAAAATTTTTACAGAAAACCAGCTGAATTTATCGAATGGTGTCCACTCAGTTGTGCCTTACAGTTTTTGAAAAAATTTTTATCAAACAAAGCAGCAGTCTCTGAGCCATTCCTAAACAATGAAAAAACGACGAGAGGGTGGGCCACTCCTCATTCAAAGACTGCCCACAGGCGAATGACATAACCGACAGGCGTGAAAAAACTCTTGCATGCCCCTCTTGCATGTCTGATGTAATCACACGTGATTCAAATCCATATGGTTTTTGAAAAAAATAATAAGGTCCGTTACTTTTATCACAGACCTCGTAGACTATATAACCTTTACTTTAATGTTGGCATCAAAAAATAAGTTTAGCATAAAGTATTCAGTGTTTAAGCACTTATATTGGTGCATTTTCACCCTTAACATTAATTTGAGAGGAAAATCTGACTTCACCAAAATCATCAAACACTGGATGACAGTCCTGCTCTCAATCCTGCAACAGACCTCAAATTTACTGAAGCACCTAAAAGTCTTAAGGCACCGTTACACATAGCAAAAATGTGCAGGAACCATGCCCGACACGGCAAATATTACCTAAATCTGATTCAGTTGGGAGGAAAAAAGGTGTGGTCAGCCTTGTCAGAACGCATCCGGAGTACTCTGTCCACACCTGCACAATGGCATCCAAAGCACATGTAGACAACAGGTAGATGACACAGACTGGTGTCAGACGGCCATAGAAGTTGCTGAAGACTCCATACGTCTGGATGGAAAACACGGGACTGGTGCACTGTGTTCCTTACGCATATGTGCACATCAGTGCGCAGTGCGTGTGTGCGGGGCTGCAATTGTAACTCAGCCATGTGTCTGTGTGTATGTGTATGCATAGCATTGCATGAGCCGTGCGCGTGCTTAGTGCTACTCGACAGCTTCGCTGAAAGATTGCTGGCAGCGTGCCATGCTGTCCCCTTCATCAGACGGAGCATTTCCAGTGAACTTTAATTTCTTTTTGCTCACTTCAGGAGCACAACACAATTCTGGACACCGCAATGGTTGGATTCTCACATGGGATTTATCATTTTATTTTGGGTGAGAGGATCTTAACCACAGGCTGTGGTTTCGGCTTCACGTCCATGTCCACGCTGTGAAACACTCCAGGACCACTGGTGGAGGTGAGATGCATGTTTATTACCCCTCGCTCACACTGCCTCCGGTGTTACTGTTGTGGGGTATGGATGCAGGCCCTGCAGAGAATCCAAGTCATTAAAAAAGATACAAACCTCTCTCAGTGGCGATGGAGCTCTGCAGCTGCGGTTACCGAGACCCTGTGGTGCTGCAGATTTTTTCGCAAGTCTATCCTTGCGGGCTGCCAGAGCACTCCGCATCAAAACAGAAGTGTTTCCGTGCTCGCTTGTGTAGAAATGTTCGAGCAGTGTCTGGACCTGTTGCTGGAGTTGGCTGCAGCTCCAAACAGCAGACGGGGCGGTGTGTGTGGCCCGCTGCGGCGCTTACCCAGCCTGCAGACTCGGTAAGTGCATCGGAGGCAGTGAGAGCGAGGCCTGAATGCTGTTACAGCATGGCATAACAGTTACATGTCATATCTCCTACAGAGTTAGAAGGTGACCATTTATTACAGCATGAGATCGGTTCAACTCCATGCCTGATGCGTACAATGACGCGTTACTGCGCACCACAGATACTCGCAGTTGCCTGTGTTATATACAGTTATGGAGACAATATTCACATTATTTAAGTCAATCAATCAATCAATCAATCAATTTTTTTATATAGCGCCAAATCACAACAAACAGTTGCCCCAAGGCACTTTATATTGTAAGGCAAGGCCATACAATAATTATGTAAAACCCCAACGGTCAAAACGACCCCCTGTGAGCAAGCACTTGGCTACAGTGGGAAGGAAAAACTCCCTTTTAACAGGAAGAAACCTCCAGCAGAACCAGGCTCAGGGAGGGGCAGTCTTCTGCTGGGACTGGTTGGGGCTGAGGGAGAGAACCAGGAAAAAGACATGCTGTGGAGGGGAGCAGAGATCGATCACTAATGATTAAATGCAGAGTGGTGCATACAGAGCAAAAAGAGAAAGAAACAGTGCATCATGGGAACCCCCAGGCAGTCTACATCTATAGCAGCATAACTAAGGGATGGTTCAGGGTCACCTGATCCAGCCCTAACTATAAGCTTTAGCAAAAAGGAAAGTTTTAAGCCTAATCTTAAAAGTAGAGAGGGTGTCTGTCTCCCTGATCTGAATTGGGAGCTGGTTCCACAGGGGAGGAGCCTGAAAGCTGAAGGCTCTGCCTCCCATTCTACTCTTACAAACCCTAGGAACTACAAGTAAGCCTGCAGTCTGAGAGCGAAGCGCTCTATTGGGGTGATATGGTACTATGAGGTCCCTAACATAAGATGGGACCTGATTATTCAAAACCTTATAAGTAAGAAGAAGAATTTTAAATTCTATTCTAGAATTAACAGGACGCCAATGAAGAGAGGCCAATATGGGTGAGATATGCTCTCTCCTTCTAGTCCCCGTCAGTACTCTAGCTGCAGCATTTTGAATTAACTGAAGGCTTTTTAGGGAACTTTTAGGACAACCTGATAATAATGAATTACAATAGTCCAGCCTAGAGGAAATAAATGCATGAATTAGTTTTTCAGCATCACTCTGAGACAAGACCTTTCTGATTTTAGAGATATTGCGTAAATGCAAAAAAGCAGTCCTACATATTTGTTTAATATGCGCTTTGAATGACATATCCTGATCAAAAATGACTCCAAGATTTCTCACAGTATTACTAGAGGTCAGGGTAATGCCATCCAGAGTAAGGATCTGGTTAGACACCATGTTTCTAAGATGTTTATTAGACCCCATTCCTACCAGGCTGCTCAAGGAAGCCCTATCATTATTTAATGCTTCGATCTTAAATATGATCAATCTATCTTTGTTAGTTGGCTATGTACCACAGGCTTTTAAGGTGGCAGTAATTAAACCATTACTTAAAAAGCCATCACTTGACCCAGCTATCTTAGCTAATTATAGGCCAATCTCCAACCTTCCTTTTCTCTCAAAAATTCTTGAAAGGGTAGTTGTAAAACAGCTAACTGATCATCTGCAGAGGAATGGTCTATTTGAAGAGTTTCAGTCAGGTTTTAGAATTCATCATAGTACAGAAACAGCATTAGTGAAGGTTACAAATGATCTTCTTATGGCCTCGGACAGTGGACTCATCTCTGTGCTTGTTCTGTTAGACCTCAGTGCTGCTTTTGATACTGTTGACCATAAAATTTTATTACAGAGATTAGAGCATGCCATAGGTATTAAAGGCACTGCGCTGCGGTGGTTTGAATCATATTTGTCTAATAGATTACAATTTGTTCATGTAAATGGGGAATCTTCTTCACAGACTAAAGTTAATTATGGAGTTCCACAAGGTTCTGTGCTAGGACCAATTTTATTCACTTTATACATGCTTCCCTTAGGCAGTATTATTAGATGGTATTGCTTAAATTTTCATTGTTACGCAGATGATACCCAGCTTTATCTATCCATGAAGCCAGAGGACACACACCAATTAGCTAAACTGCAGGATTGTCTTACAGACATAAAGACATGGATGACCTCTAATTTCCTGCTTTTAAACTCAGATAAAACTGAAGTTATTGTACTTGGCCCCACAAATCTTAGAAACATAGAAACAAGTCAAATCAAATCAAATCAGTTTTATGTATATAGCGCCAAATCACAACAAACAGTTGCCCCAAGGCGCTTTATATTGCAAGGCAAAGCCATACAATAATTACAGAAAAACCCCAACGGTCAAAACGACCCCCTATGAGCAAGCACTTGGCGACAGTGGGAAAGAAAAACTCCCTTTTAACAGGAATAAACCTCCAGCAGAACCAGGCTCAGGGAGGGGCAGTTTTCTGCTGGGACTGGGTGGGGCTGAGGGCAGAGAATCAGGAAAAAGACATGCTGTGGAAGAGAGCAGAGATCAATCACCAATGATTAAAAGCAGAGTGGTGCATACAGAACAAAAGAGGTGAATAAAAAGAAACACTCAGTGCATAATGGGAAGCCCAAGCAGTCTAAAGCCCTGTTTACACATAGACAGTAAACTCTCCCGGAAGCGTCCCAGCAGAGATTTTGCCCCCTCCGGGCCGTTTTAGGGATCAAACGCCGTAGTTAACGCCGGCGCACGGGGGCGTGGTTTGGTTTCGGCTTCACCGGGAATCGGCGAAAAAATTATTCAACATGTCGAATAATTCCGGGAGCGCTCCCGGAGAAGTGGCCTGACGATGGAGACAACGCAAACAAGGGCATTTGATACTTTTTAATCGCAGTGTCATCCCGCCCCTTCCTGTAGTGCCGCAGTTTACACCGCCGTAATTGGCGGCCGGTGTTGTATCCCTAACCAACGGCGTGTAAAACGGCGATAGAGCCCACATCGGCATCCTCAAAGGCGACTTTGTATACATAAATTCAAATTTCAAATTTATTAATTTATATAGCACCAATTCACGACAAAATCGTCTCAAGGCGCTTCACAACATAAAAACAATTAAAAATTTAAAACACAATAAAAACAACCATAAGAAAAAAAACAGCAGTAAAAAAGTACAAGATTAAAAACACATCATAACACTAATGATAAAACAGGGAAAATAAATGAGTCTTTAAACGTGATTTAAAGGTCTCCACAGTGTCCGACTGCCGAATGTGTGCCGGCAGATCGTTCCACAGAGCTGGGGCACGATAGGAGAAAGCTCTGTGACCGGCAGACTTCTTATTCACCCTGGGAACACACAGAAGTCCTGCACCCTGAGAACGCAGGGCCCGAGCTGGTACATAGGGGCTTATCAAGTCAGCCAGATAGGGAGGTGCAAGTTCATGAACAATTTTAGAAACTAAAATCAGTACTTTAAAATCCGATCTTGCAGAAACAGGAAGCCAGTGCAGGGACGCCAAAATTGGCGTAATGTGGTCAAACTTTCTGTTCCGTGTCAAAAGTCTGGCAGCAGCATTCTGAACCAATTGAAGACCCCTGATCCTGGACTGCGGTAAGCCAGAGAATAGAGCATTACAATAGTCCAATCTAGAAGAGACAAACGCATGAATCAAAGTCTCAGCATCAGCCATAGACAGAATAGGACGAATCCTCGCTATATTTCGCAAATGAAAAAAGGCAGTCCTTGTAATGTCTCTAATGTGGAGATCAAAGGACAATGCAGGATCAAAAATTACTCCAAGGTTCCTCACTTTATCCGTATGATGTATAACACACGGACCTAAGCTAAATGCTAGCTGATCAAATTGATGCCGATATCTCACTGGAGCAAAAACCATAACCTCAGTCTTATCAGAATTTAAAAGTAGGAAGTTACTAGACATCCAACTTCTCACTGATGCATGACAATCCTCCAAGGACTTTATGTGAGTAAGATTACCAGGAGTTATTGGCATATACAATTGAGTGTCATCAGCATAGCAATGAAAGGGAATCCCAAAACGCCGCAATATATTCCCGAGGGGTGCTACATAAAGAGAAAAAAGCAAGGGGCCCAAAACGGATCCCTGAGGAACCCCAAACTTCATGTCTCTACGATCGGAGGAGGTTACATTACACAATACACAGTAGGAACGACTAGACAGGTACGACGTCAACCATGCAAGAGCAGTTCCAGTAATCCCAAAGTGATTCTCCAGCCTATTGAGTAGAATATGGTAATCCACTATGTCAAATGCAGCACTAAGATCCAGCAGCACCAGGACCGTAGTGATATCCGAGTCCATTGCTCGCAAAAGGTCATTCACTACTTTAGTAAGTGCTGTCTCTGTGGAGTGAAATCTTCTAAAAGCAGACTGCAGTGGCTCAAAAAGATTATTCTCAGTGAGATAGTCCACGAGCTGTCGCGAGACCACTTTTTCCAGGATTTTAGAACAAAATGACAGATTTGATATGCAGGTGATAGATCTCTAACCACTCATGTTTCAAGCATAATCAAAGTTACTTATAATTATTATTATTGCTGCAAGCATCCCCACAGACTGTGAGCCAGTGTTGCAGGGTTCACTAACTATAAGTTACTTTGGCTTATATTTTTGAAAATGGGCTGAAAATACTGGCAATCATAGACCATATTTTTTGATGCATTGACTTTTTACATGTGAAAAAGTCACATGTGAACACATGTGTGTGTGTGTGTGTGTGTGTGCATACACTGTACTACTGGTGCATGTTTCCAGTTGGACCTCTTTCTCGGAAGGACTGACTCCTCAGCACTCTTGAACAGCACTCTTCTATTTAATACAAGGTTGCAATCGTCCCTGTAATTCTAGTTACCTGTGCATTATATTTGTTGGTCTTTAAATGCATGCAACAGCGAGAGATTTTAGCTCATTAATTTACTACTGTGCGAATGCTAGAAGTTGTTAGCTTCTCGTTAGCACTAGCTTTCACTACTTGCTTTTTCTTTTCTTAGTGCACAACACTTTAAAATAAGTTGCGCAATGTTGTCAGGCAGGGTGACCCTTGCAGAGGGCAGTGTCCATAATTGAGAGCATCTTCTTAGTTCAGTGGAGTTACATATCACGAGCACTTCAGATGACCTTACTGTTGGGTTGGCCAGCATGACCTGTTAGCATTAGTTTAGCTCTGTCGGCTAAAGATGATGGCTTTTGGACTGTTGCTAGACAGAAGAAATCCCACAAGGCTTGGTATCCAGTTGTGGTGGCTCACAATCACCACTGCCGAATGTAAACCATTTTTCAGCCTTAGCTACACCTATTGTTATCCCTTCGTGCCCACTGGTAACTTTTACCCCTATCTCCAGACCAGAACTCTCTGCGTTAGTGGTAGGGGCTTCTATTACCCACAGAGTCAGATTATAGATGCCAGCCAATGGTAAGCGTATTCCTGTGGCCAGCACATGCGACAATGCCTCTCACCTTATGGTGCTGACTATGCGCAAGGACAGACAGAAAGAAACATGACACCGGCTATACCCACATAGTTATTCATGCCAGTGCGACAATGAGAGGTCAAAAATTGGACATAGAGAGGACTTGTGACCTCGCCAGAAAGATGTGTCAGCACTGATTACTAGTCTCTGGTCCCCTCTCCTCTCGGGGAAATGAGGAGGTGTTTAGCAGGCTGATATCTTTGAATAGGTGGCTGGCGCAATTTTGCAGACAGCAAGGTTTTAGCTTTATTGATAACTGGCCCTCTTTGTGCAGCCACTGTGGCTTGATGATGCAGGATGGCCTTCACCCTACTGGAGAAGGTGCCACCATCTTATCTGCGAACATAGAGTCCTACAGGGAAGGTAACATTAGGACTCTACAGCAGGTTATGGAGCAGGTGATTAGAGAACCTGCAGGTCCTACAATTAATGTGGATTCGATTAGCCTAGGGGGGAAGTAGCGCAGGAACTTCACTATGGTGACATTGTAGTTTATGTGCCAGGGAGGGAAATTCTTCAGATTGAGACTGTGGCCAGTTTCCACAGACGTGCCCATAAAAAGCGTAGAGGGATAGGTTTTGCAAATTTAGTGCCCATACACTGAAGAACTGAGGGTGTCCCACTAGCTGTTTCTGCAACATCAAATATTCCTTGTCTGCTATCCTCAGCCTGTGTGGAACTTCACAAACCCCAAACTATTTTAAGGCATCTTATAAATATTACTGTGGGACCTCCCTGAATCTAAACAGTCAAAATGTTAACCATAGTGAGGTTGTTAGTTTTTGTCTCATGAATATAAGGAAGGTTACTGTCCTCAAACCGACTATTTATAAATGATCTCATTATGGAACACTGCCTAGACATGATTGGTTTATGTGAAACCTGGCTGAAACCTATTGTTGTCCTCCCGATAAATGAAGCCTACTCACCTGCATACACATTTATTCACGTTCCTCGTGATGACACAAAGCAAGGTGGAGGTGTTGCTTTTATTACCTCCGCCAATGTTTTTGCCCATGTTTGTTTGATTGTGAACGACCTGGAGCCCACAGTTTTTATATATCATTATGAAATTTTTTACTGAAGATTCATATCCTGATAAGTAAGAACTGATTAAATGTTCAAGGTCATAGGTCAAAAGGCAATCAGTAAATTCTTGCGATATTGAAAAAAATCCCTATCTCTAACACAACAACAACAAATTTTCAAAATTCATAACTCCATCATAACTGAAAGCATTATGTAGGGTGGTATCCCTTACCAACTGACAATGTTTAATTCAGATCTGATCCAGATTACAGATTTTGTGGCTATTTAAATTTAACATTGAAAAGCCAATTTAATGTAATTTTACATTATATCTTAATCAAACATCCTCCAATCACACTCATACTTGAAAGTGACGTGCAGACTGTCACTCACTATTGCCTGGCAAAGTTTTATCCAGATCTGATCTAGATTGTGGATTTTGTGTATTTAATAATGAAAATATTAAATTTGGTGTACATTTTGCGCTATATCTTAATCAAAAGTCTCTCAATCACTCATTTGTGACAGTGAGGTGCAAACTGGCACTCTCATTGAATAGACTAAGTTTGATCCACATCTGATCTGTATTGCGGATATTTGATTTTAACATTGAAAAGCCGTTTTGATCTATACTTTGTACTATACTATACTATATTGGATGATTTCTGTTCTTTGTGTGTGGACATGGTGTGCGGTATCCCACAGGGGGAAGTATTGGGCCCCAAGCTATTTATTTTATATTTCAATGACCTGTGTAATGCATCTCATGTTTTCAAATCAGTCTAATCTGCTGATGACACAAATTTGTTTAGTGCAAATCACAACTTAATAGAGTTAATCAGTCATATTGAGAGTTAATCAGTCATACTGAGATAGAATTTGATAAGTTAGGACAGTGGTTTACAGAAAATAAATCATCATTAAATCTGAAAAAACCTTGTTTTTTGGAAATTGTATAAAGACAGAAGAGGTCAAACTTAAAATACAAGGTGTTGAAATTGAAAGAGTAAAAGAAAATAAATTTCTTGGAGTCATAATTGATGAGAAATTAAATTGGAAGAGTCATATAAAACATATACAAAATAAAGTCTCAAAAAGTCTGGCAGTTTTATATAAAGCAAGATATAGGTCAGATAAAAAAAAATCACTAAAAACCTTATACTGTTCACTAATATTGCCATATTTTAATTACTGTGCTGAGGTTTGGGGCAATAATTACAAAACAGCTCTAAAACCACTAATCAGTTTGCAAAAAAGGGCAATAAGAATAATCAGTGATGCTGGATACAGAGACCACACAAATCCATTATTTATTGAATCAAAAATATTAAAAATGCAGGATTTAATAGAGTTTCAACCTCTTCAGATATTGTTTAAAGCTAAAAATAAACAGTTACCTGTAAATATTTAGAGTCTGTTTATCGACAGACAGCCTGTCAATGTGTGCACTGTGTGCATTCTCCAGCCCGTCGCAAAAGCGATATATGTTTTTATACATGTCCACATGAGGACAGGAAGCAGACACACGCACATCACAGTGGACAGTAAGTTCATGTCTGTCCAAACACGGTACGTGTTCTCCAGCTGGGACACCCAGAACCAGAGATCTCAACAGCTGTGGCTGTTGGCAGCCATGCCCCCTCAGTTCAGAACACACACCAACTCGTCACTCTGTTATGCGATCATTTCTTTTTAATTACTGCTATTTAGTTATCATCCCCACAACACATCCGCCACGTGTGTGCAGATGGGGGGGGGGGCGCAACACACCCGCGATTCACTTGCATGGCACGTATTGCGGGTGCAGCCGACAGACACTCTGGAATGCTACGTGCATTGCTGTTTTGCAACGCCACACTCTTGGGGGCACTTAGACAAATTTCAGCCAGCTCAAAAGTGATCGTCTGCTCATTATTTTTCATGCTGAGAGCATTGACACCATTAACATCGCAACATAAAACTATTTTTATATTGTGCCTAAAACTCTCGTGAATATATTCTCTGGGTTTTTAGACGTTGTTATTGCGTTTGTTTTATGTAAACATGCAAGAATCACAGACTGTCTCTCTGTTATTTTCAATAGGAGCTGCTGTGATCTACGCTCGCTTCCTGTCGTTCTGGGAGAAAGTGAAGTTTGCTCTTTAATGTCTTGATTATTGTTCTTTACAACACTGTTTGCCCTCTTTGTTCCAGACTAATTTATATAATATGTCTGAAATTCGGATTGCGTTTATTAAATTCCACACAGATTAAACGTAACAGACACAGATTATTTGTTATAATTGTTTTAGCAAGTTTTCAGGGTATCATGCAGCAGTCTTTTATTAACGTGACGAAAAGCATAAAAAATTTACATTTTTGTAGTATAATATTCATTTACAATTGTCATCATGTGGATTCTCTATGTTGTTTTGACTGCAGCGACTCTCTGGCGTGCAAGGGATCATGGCATACGTGAAAACCCCGAATGAATGGCCACACATTTTCTAAGTACAAAGGGAGCAATGTTAGATGTTCATGTGTGTCACCTGGAATTTGGCGCAGCAGCTACCGCGAGAGGGATCGAATGGGCTCTCACGGGCAGTCTGTCTTTCTGGTGTCCGCAAATAGTTGTAGCAACAGGTGTACGAGATGTTGGAGGCAGCTCCGATTTTACACATATTGCATACAATTCCTGCTTCGTGCACAATTCAGCCACATTCATACTATGTGTGAAGGGGTCCTTAAATGGGTTAAAGTGCAGATTTGCACCTTTACTACAAATGTAGTCTCTCTCCCACAAAATAATCATGAAGAAATAGTCACTGGCACCATCAATGAATGCAGTTCTCCAGTGAGCTATGGTGCAATGATCTAACTAATTTTGGTGCACAACATAGTGTTGTGTGAAAAATTCAAATCATAATAGTTTTTGAGTTATGCATGGCAGTTTCAGTACCCTCTTCTCACAAAACTATGTGAGGACCCTGAGGCCTAGAGATCTTTGATTGTCTTCACTCATGTCATTTTGTGTAGCTGCAGGGCGACGTGTGTGTATGGTTCTGTGTGTGTGCAGATTATTTTTTTTCCTGTCTTAATGAGAGCATTACGATTTTGTGAGGGTCTCCCACACCTGATACCAGACAGAAATAGATTCCCTGCTGACAATCGCAGTGAATGCATGTGACAGCCACATTCAGACAGCTTTGGACACGTGTGTCGCAGACTGCCATGAGTGTGTACATGTAGGCTGCGGTAGCTCTTTTTGCACAGCAGAATAAATTTGCTCTGGGAATGGATGTGCTCATTATATTCTGAGTTGCCTATAAAAACTTCAACAAAACCACACTTTCATCCTTTGTGTTGTGTCAGGAGGTCTAAATCATATTTCATCTGCAGCAAAGTGTGAAAATGAGCAAGTAGTCTATAATTTACATGAAAATCATTTACCATTTATCATTTTTTTTTCTTTAATTTGAACAATTTGACTCTAACCCAGCTTCCATTTTAAATACAGGATCATTCCACATATTTAGCATGGGATAAAGATTAAACTGCTTTTCAACTACTTAAACAGGTTTAATTCAGGTACACAGGGATATCATGTAATTTGGAACAGCATAAGAAAACAGTATTTTATTTTACATGATTATTTTGTATGACATAACTCATGTAATGTCAAAAGGAAGTACGAGGGCTGTCAATAAAGTATAGGTCCTTTTTATTTTTTTCAAAAACTATATGGATTTCATTCATATGTTTTTACGTCAGACATGCTTGAACCCTCGTGCGCATGCGTGAGTTTTTCCACGCCTGTCGGTGACGTCATTCGCCTGTGAGCACTCCTTGTGGGAGGAGTCGTCCAGCCCCTCGTCGGAATTCCTTTGTCTGAGAAGTTGCTGAGAGACTGGTGCTTTGTTTGATCAAAAGTTTTTCTAAACCTGTGAGACACATCGAAGTGGACACGGTTCGAAAAATTAAGCTGGTTTTCAGTGAAAATTTTAACGGCTGATGAGAGATTTTGTGGTGATACTGTCGCTTTAAGGACTTCCCACGGTGCGAGACGTAGCGCAGCGCTCTCAGGCGCCGTCGTCAGCCTGTTTCAAGCTGAAAACCTCCACATTTCAGGCTCTATTGATCCAGGACGTCGTGAGAGAGCAGAGAAGTTTCAGAAGAAGTCGGTTTCAGCATTTTATCTGGATATTCCACTGTTAAAGGAGATTTTTTTAATGAAAGACGTGCGGACGGGTCCGCGCGTCGGGACGCAGCCGGCGTGGTGCGGCGGCACAGGAAAAACACCTCCGTGTTGATAACCATTTGTAAAATCCAGGCGGCTTTTGATGGCTTTCAGTGGAGTGAGTATATGAGAAATTGTTTAACAGCTGGACATGTTCCAACTTGTCCTTAAGGCTTTCAACAGAGGTGTTTTTCCTGTGGCGGAGCGTCGTGGCGGCTGCGAGCTGATGCTGCAATCCGTCCGCACGTCTTTGATTAAAAAAAATCTCCTTTAACAGTGGAATATCCGGATAAAATGCTGAAACCGACTTCTTCTGAAACTTCTCTGTTCTCTCACGACGTCCTGGATCAATAGAGCCTGAAATGTGGAGGTTTTCAGCTTGAAACAGGCTGACGACGGCGCCTGAGAGCGCTGTGCGACGTGTCGCACCGTGGGAAGTCCTTAAAGCGACAGTATCACCTCAAAATCTCTCATCAGCCGTTAAAATTTTCACTGAAAACCAGCTTAATTTTTCGAACCATGTCCACTTCGATGTGTCTCACAGGTTTAGAAAAACTTTTGATCAAACAAAGCGCCAGTCTCTCAGCAACTTCTCATCCAAAGGAATTCCGACGAGGGGCTGGACGACTCCTCCCACAAGGAGTGCTCACAGGCGAATGACGTCACCGACAGGCGTGGAAAAACTCACGCATGCGCACGAGGGTTCAAGCATGTCTGACGTAAAAACATATGAATGAAATCCATATAGTTTTTGAAAAAAATAAAAAGGACCTATACTTTATTGACAGACCTCGTATAGTAGTGTTCAGAATAATAGTAGTGCTATATGACTAAAAAGATTAATCCAGGTTTTGAGTATATTTCTTATTGTTACATGGGAAACAAGGTACCAGTAGATTCAGTAGATTCTCACAAATCCAACAAGACCAAGCATTCATGATATGCACACTCTTAAAGCTATGAAATTGGGCTACTAGTAAAAAAAGTAGAAAAGGGGGTGTTCACAATAATAGTAGTGTGGCATTCAGTCAGTGAGTTCGTCAATTCTGTGGAACAAACAGATGTGAATCAGGTGTCCCCTATTTAAGGATGAAGCCAGCACCTGTTGAACATGTTTTTCTCTTTGAAAGCCTGAGGAAAATGAGACGATCAAGAGATTGTTCAGAAGAACAACGTAGTTTGATTAAAAAGTTGATTGGAGAGGGGAAAACTTATACGCAGGTGCACAAAAATATAGGCTGTTCATCTACAATGATCTCCAATGCTTTAAAATGGATAAAAAAAAACAGAGACGCGTGGAAGAAAATGGAAAACAACCATCAAAATGGATAGAAGAATAATCAGACTGGCAAAGGCTCACCCATTGATCAGCTCCAGGATGATCAAAGACAGTCTGGAGTTACCTGTAAGTGCTGTGACAGTTAGAAGACACCTGTGTGAAGCTAATTTATTTGCAAGAATCCCCTGCAAAGTCCCTCTGTTAAATAAAAGACATGCAGAAGAGGTTACAATTTGCCAAAGAACACATCAACTGGCCTAAAGAGAAATGGAGGAATATTTTGTGGACTGATGAGAGTAAAATTGTTCTTTTTGGGTCCAAGGGCCACAGACAGTTTGTGAGATGACCCCCAAACTCTGAATTCAGGCCACAGTTCACAGTGAAGCATGGTGGTGCAAGCATCATGATATGGGCATGTTTCTCCTACTATGGTGTTGGGCCTATATATCGCATACCAGGTATCATGGATCAGTTTGGATATGTCAAAATACTTGAAGAGGTCAGGTTGCCTTATGCTGAAGAGGACATGCCCTTGAAATGGGTGTTACAACAAGACAATGACCCCAAGCACACTAGGAAACGAGCAAAATCTTGGTTCCAAACCAAAAAAATTAATGCCTCGCAGATGTGAAGAAATCATGAAAAACTGTGGTTATACAACTAAATACTAGTTTAATGATTCACAGGATTATAGGAACAGGATTATAGGAACA
Organism: Thalassophryne amazonica; assembly: GCF_902500255.1. NCBI lineage: Eukaryota > Metazoa > Chordata > Actinopteri > Batrachoidiformes > Batrachoididae > Thalassophryne > Thalassophryne amazonica. The sequence goes on along the minus strand of NC_047104.1, from coordinate 147,246,748 downwards.
GGAACATAATAGTTTTGAGTTTGCAGCGTTAACAGCAGATGCTACTATTTTTATGAACACCCCCTTTTCTACTTTTTTTACTAATAGCCCTATTTCGTAGCCTTAAGAGTGTGCATATCATGAATGCTTGGTCTTGTTGGATTTGTGAGAATCTGGTTTCCCATGTAACAATAAGAAATATACTCAAAACCTGGATTAATCTTTTTAGTCACATAGCACTACTATTATTCTGAACACCACTGTATGTGACCACCAGTGGGGAAGTGATGCCAAAAAACCAACAGGTAGTTGAAATAACATGCTTTGACTTGATTATAATATAAAAGCATCATTAATGAATATCTAAATGATATGCATATGTATATGGTTTAATGTAGCAAAATAAATTTTGTTGACCGTATTTATGCTTTTATTCATTTGGGACATTTTCTTGCTATTCCAAATGAGCAAATATGGTGCTAATTTATAACAGCATGTTTCAGGTAAATTGTTATGAAAGACTATTAGAATGAACCACTTGAACTGTTTGTAATTTTTGATGATTTTTTAAAAGTCTATCATCCATATTGAAGTTTTTCAGTGGCAATCTTTGATATCAATTAAGTCATAGGAATTGTGATGTTTTGTAATTTTTGATAATTATTATGATTATTGGGGAAAGAAAGTGCCATGCTGCCATTTATGAAAATGTTAGGTTTATAGCAAAATGTTGATGTATTGAGACATTGATTAATTTATGCACTGATGGTTGATGAATTGACACATTCATGAAAAGATTATTTCATCCAGGAAAATATTTTAAATATTTTTTTAAGCATGTTGGAGTCTTTTGTCAATTAACATCATCAGTACTCTCGCATGTTGACATCAAAAATCATCAAATAATCATTATATAAAATAAATCATGAATAATTCAGTCTGGACTATCTTTTATATATGTCAGTGTATAAAAATATAAAAGCAAGGGTATACAATAATGACACAGTGTTCTTAATTACCAAATAGTTATCAAATAGGTCACATTTTTTTTTCAGCAGCTACAGCAAAATGGTTTCTTCCATCCATCCATCCATTTTCTTCTGCTTTATCCAGAGTCGGGTCGCGGGGGCAGCAGCTCAAGCAAAGCCACCCAGATCTCCCGATCCACACACACCTCCCCCAGCTCCTCCGGGGGAACACCAAGGCGTTCCCGAGCCAGCCGAGAGATGTAATCCTTCCAGCATGTCCTGGGTCTTCCCCGGGGCCTCCACCCAATGGTACGTGCCCGGAACACCTCTCCAGCGAGGCGTCCAGGAGGCATCCGGAAAAGATGCCCAAGCCACCTCAACTGACTCCTTTTGACGTGGAGGAGCAGCGGCTCGACTCCGAGCTCCTCCCGAGTGACCGAGCTCCTCACCCTATCTCAAAGGGAGTGCCCAGCCACCCTGCGGAGGAAAGTCATCTCGGCCGCTTGTACCCGTGATCTCGTTCTTTCAGTCATGAGCCAAATCTCATGACCATAGGTGAGGATCGGAACGTAGATCGATCGGTAAATCGAGAGCTTTGCCTCCCTACTCAGCTCTCTCTTCACCCCGACGGTCCGATACAGCGACCGCATCACTGCAGACGCTGCACCGATCCGTCCATCGATCTCACGCTCCATCCGTCCCTCACTCGTGAATAAGACCCCGAGATACTTAAACTCCTCCACTTGAGGCAAGGCCACTCCACCGACCTGAAGAGGGCAAAGCACCTTTTTCCGGTTGAGAACCATGGCCTCGGAATTGGAGGTGCTCACACTCGGCTGCAAACCGCCCCAGTGCACGCTGAAGGTCCTGATTTGACGAAACCAACAGAACCACTGTTGGGTATTTTCTCCTCCAAACATTTTTAAAACCTTTAACAAGACAAACAGAGTCAAGAAACACCAGTGAGACAGAAAGTCAAATTTTACGCGCGGAGTGCAGTCAGGCTGTACACCAAGGCTACACTAAAGTCTGGCCTGCTTTTCCGCTCTTTTTATTAAGAGACGCCCTCATCACATAAACAAAAAACTTGTCCTAAGGGAGGGGTGATGACGCAAGACAAGTTTCTTCCCGTAACATAAACGCATACGTCAATAAGTGCAGCTGTAAGGAAGAACACTTTCTTTTACACAGGTCAGCACATCTCGTTCGTCTGTTGCAGTTATCAGCTGTTCTGCATCTGCCTGAAGTGTCCTGTCCTTCACACTCCTTCACACTAAGCACCACATCACAACAGTCAAAACGTTCTCTTACTCCCAGTCGTTAGAGGCTGCGAAAACAAAGTTATATTATAATAATAAGTACATCCAGCCCTTCATTCCCAGCTCAGATTGACCCCAGAGTGCTAAAACAAAATTGAATTCTCAGGCTTGGTTAAGACAGGTGCAAAACAGCACAACACTGTTCTCATGAGAAAGAAGACAAAGCTAAAACAAGGTTGAATAACACGTACATTCTCAGGGTGAAGTGCAAAACAGCACAACACCGTTCTCATGAGAAAGAAGACAAATGTACAAATGTTTAACAGTGATAACATATATACAAAATCTTTAACATTCCCCTCCTGTTTATCGCCTGTTAAACATACAGTAGGCATCACTCAGCTTAGCACTTCTTTTTGAGATTTTCACTAAGAGGTTCATCATGGTATGTTTTCTCTATAGGCTTACACCCCAGAGGTGATGTCATCATTGTCACCATCATCGGTGTCTGGGTCATCATACTTCCATTGGTCTGGGTACAGGTCAGGAGAGCCATCGTCCTCCTTGTCATCGTCTGTCCCCAGAAGTGGATATGATGCTGGACCCCCTCCTGGTCCTGGACTTATTGCTGTGGTTATCATTCTATTTACAAGGCCTCGGAGACATGGAATACAACAACATCCACACAATGTTAGAATTGCAGCAAATACTGCTATAGACACTAATAGTGAAGAAATCAAAGACCTCCATTTTCCCATCCCTTCCAGCCACCAATCCCAGCCTTCGGTGTTTACTCCACTGTGCTCTTTCATCTTCCTGTTCAACGTCCTCAGGATATTAATGCACAATAACCTGACACATTCCGTGGCAGTCTGTCAAAGATTCTGTTATCCCCACACCACCACCATACGTCACTCCTCCCGACAGGTTTGAATGTGGGAGTACTATGGACCACATTCTTACACCAGGCGGTGTGGTTTAAGCTACCCAAAGTCTTACTTGTCCCTGTCAAGTGTACACATGTATGGTTAGCATGCCCAACTTTGCTTGAGAATAAAGGTTTAATCTTAGTCAATTTGGTCACTGGATAGATCTTGTCCCACTTAGAACAATTGTTGTTTGCCGCAATGTATGTCTGTGTCATAGCAGTCAGTAGACAGTCTTTGGGTAATGCTGCCGGTATTACCTGTAATATAGGTCTGGGTCCCATACATACAACACAGTCCTTCTTTGCTGCTAGTCCTGCTTGTTCTGCCATTAAAAGCCAATTGTTATTTTGTCCACTAATTCCTGTAGTTACTAGGAACCAGTCATCTGCCTTCATGTCTTTTGTGCCTTGTACAGACACCCCCTTTGCTTGTATGGGCACCCCCTTTGCTTGTATGGACACCCCCTTTGACGTACTTAATTCGGTCAATATTGGTTGCTGTACTCTATCTGTTTCACAGAGGAAGAAATGGAAATACGGATCTTTTCCTTGTTTGTATACCCAAAGGAGGAACAACCAACAGTCTCCCTCTATATCAGGTGGGAATATGGTTCCTTTTTCTGTGGTATTCACCACTATAGACAGCTTATCATCTGTTTGATACATTTTGAGAATTTGACTCTGGTACTTAGCCCACTCGGTTTGTGCCCATCTTGGTGTCCATCTACTCCATTCATCGGCTACCAAAGTTTCCCATCTCCTATCTTGTTGATCGTTGGTCATATACCATGAGAAACTATTTCCGTAATTAGTCCCTCTGTCACCATCCGGCATTCCATGGGTAAGACCACTATATGGTACAGAGATGATCACAGAAGTATTTCTAGGAATGCAGGCTTGCACACCAAATCGGTACGCATTATTCCCATCACAGCTATGTACTGTGGCATTTATTATCGGACTGGGGTCTTCGTTACTTCTTTTTGGTCTCTGCAATCTGCGGATGTGATCCTTATTATCATGTCCCGTGCTCATGGCTTTTAATAATAATCCCAATTCAAAAAAGAAAAGTAGCATAACAAGGACTGTCCGTGGGGTCCAGAAACCCTCGTTCTTTTTATTTTTTTCTTTCGCCATTTCTGCACACTACAGCACACCTATGTTCAGAACAGTGGCTTCTTAATGTCTTCTGCTAGCTTTCGTGTCTAACCTGGATCTTAACACCAAGCTCACACACTATTACTAGTCTTGTCCTACTGTTCTTACTGTTTGTCTGTGTCTGCAGAAATGACTTTCTTACAGTGAGTTAAATGAATCCATGTACTTCTTTCCCCAATTTTCAAAGCTGTGGGTGTTGTGAGTAGTACTTGATAGGGCCCTTCCCATTTAGGTGAATGCCAGTGTTTTCTCTTGATGCTTCTTATCAACACCCAGTCTCCAGGTACCACTTTAGGGTCCTCCTGTGGAGAAATGGGATCATCAGTGTTTGGAACTCTCCCTCGTTGTCCTTCTAACATTTTTCTCATGTAATCCGCCAAATTGGCTTCCTCAGGTACATCCCAAATTTGTCCATAATATGGCAATCGATATTTTCTGCCAAACAATGTTTCATACGGTGTCAACCCCATGGTACTAGTTATGTTTATATACATTTTTACCAAATCTACACAATGCGTCCATGGTCTGCCTGTTTCCTCCATTGTCTTTCTAAGTCTGTTTTTTACTGTTCCATTCATCCTTTCCACTAATCCGGCGCTTTGTGGATGATAAGCACAATGATTTTTGAGATTAACCTGTAGTGCTTCTCCTACGTATTGCACTATTGTATTAACAAAATGCGCTCCATTATCTGAATAGACTGTTTCTGGTATTCCAAATCGTGGAATGATGTCTTTGCATAATGCTTTAGCCACTGTAAGTGAATCTGCATGTTTTGTAGGGAACAATTCTACCCATTTTGAGAAGGCATCAATTATGACTAAACAAAATTCCTTCCCTTCATGTTTACTCAGCTGTATATAATCCATATGAATCACTTGAAAGGGATATTGTGGTGTTGGAAATTTACCTCTTTGGGGTCTCAAATTGCCTTGTGAGTTGTGTTTTGCACATATCATGCATGCTCTACAATGCTGTTTTGCATATGCATCGAACCCATAAAGACAAAAAATAGATTGCAATTGCGATATCATACCCCCTGATGAGACATGCGTCACGCCATGGCTCATAATAGCTGCCCATTTAAACATATTTTTTGGCAATATGGGTTTCTTTTGTGGTCATACGTACAAGTCATTTGCATACGTAGCCCCTTTAGCTATCCACATTTGTTTTTCTCTGTCAGTTGCCTGCTGTTGCATGTCAGCAAGCAGTGTATGACCTAAATGCAAATCTGGAGTAGTTTCCTGTACAACAAAAATAGAAGAAGCTGCTGCTGCCTCTTTTGCTGCTCTGTCAGCAAAATCATTTCCTTTTGAAACACTGTCAGAGCCATTGGTGTGAGCCGCACATTTGCATATAGCAATTTGTTGAGGCAACTTCACAGCTTGCAGTAGGGCAGTTAGGAGAGTGGCATGAGTCACTGGCTTTCCAGATGATGTCACCATTCCACGCTCCTCCCACAGTTTTGCAAACACATGCACTGTGCTGAAAGCGTACTGGCTGTCTGTATAAATCGATACGGCCGTACCTTGAAACAGATAGCAAGCTGCAGTTAAAGCAACTAATTCAGCTGCTTGTGCTGAAAATGACGATGGCAATGAAGCAGAATCTAATACTTCTGAATTTGTGACGACAGCATATCCAGATTGCGTTTGTCCATAAGCATTTTTAGTGGAAGAACCATCCACATACACGATTGTACTGTTTGGGATGGGTGTGTCCCGGAGGTCTGGGCGTGCTTTCGTACAGACTGTTGCTACATCAAGACAATTGTGCGGCTCACCATCCTCAGGTAAAGGTATCAATGTGGAGGGATTCAATGTTGTACATCGCTCTATCGTAAGGTGTGGCTGTGATAATAGCAAGGACATGCACGAAAGATGTCTTGCTGGGGACAAAAGGCTCATGTTTGTCTGCAACAGAAGTGCAGAGACCGCATGTGGGACTTTCAATGTCAGCTGATGGAATAGAACAACATTACTGCTACTTTGAACAGCCATAGAGGCTGCAACAACAGCCTGTACGCATGGTGGTAGAGCACTTGCTACTGCATCCAATTTAGATGAGTAGTAGGCAACTGGCCTCAATTTTGAGCCATACACTTGAACCAAAACACTAGTCATGAACTTATTCTTACAATCAACTGTTTGAACGAATGGTTTACTATAATCTGGTAGTGCCAAAACTGTGGATGACACTAATGTTTGTTTTACTTTTACAAAGGCTTCCTCAGCATCTTTGTTCCATTCCAACACGGTTGACATTGAAATATCATCTTTGTACATCAAATCAGAAAGTGGACTAGTCAACTCTGCATAGCAAGGAATCCATGCCCTGCAGTATTTGTCAATCCAAGAAATGACATCATCTGCTTTTTGGTTTGTGGTTTTGGAGCGTGCAAAATTGCTTCCTTCCTGTCAGACAGGATCGTGCGCCCTGTGGCTGATAACTCATGTCCTAAATATTTTACTTTATCCCTACACAACTGAACTTTGTTCCTACTCACTCTGTGGCCATTGTCAAATAAGAAACATAATAATGCTACTGTGTCAGTTATGCAGTTTTCTCGTGTGTCAGAGGCAATCAAAATGTCATCAACATACACTAATAGTTGGCTATCTGCCGGTGGAACGAAATTGGCTAAACATGCTGACATGACTTGAGAATAAATAGTTGGGCTCTCTGCGTAACCCTGCGGTAATCTGGTGAATGTATATCGTTGTCCTTTAAAGGTAAAAGCAAACCAGAATTGACTATCTGGGTGTACTGGCACAGAGAAAAATGCATTACTTATGTCAATTACTGAGAAACTATTAGAATTTGGTCTCAGCGAATTTAACAATGTGTGTGGATCTGGGACGCATGGTGCTCTTTTAATCACAGCAGCATTTACTGCCTGCAGATCTTGAATCATTCTCCACCCCACTGAGGGCGGAGCCTTTTTTACAGGAAATATGGGTGTGTTACATGGTGAATCTGGACATGGCACTATTACTCCTGCTGTTAATAAATCCTCTATTACTGGCCTGATTCCGTCAATTGCATCAGGTTTCAATGGATACTGTCTTACACATGGTCTGTATTCTGTTTTTGGCCTTATAACTACAGGTTGTGCATTTTTAATCAGTCCTACGTCTGAAGGACCTGTTGTCCACAATCCTGACGGTACTGAAGAGAGAAGAGCATCTTCTTCAGGACTCAACTGAAACACTCAGGATTGTGAAGTGGACACATCAATGTGTGTTCCAGCTGTCAGCACCAATGAGACATTAACTGGCACTTTATACAACTTGGTTGATGGACTGAACTCCGTTCGTGGTCCAACTCTGCTCCAATCAGAGGCTGACAAAGCTGTTATGACTGTCAGTCCCAATTCTTGCCATTCTGTCAAATATGGCTTACAAAGTGACATATGTAATGGCATACCTGTGAATCTCAATTTTGATACATCTTCAGTGGCGCCTGTTACTGTTATGACAGCTGTTGAGTTGCCATCATGAATCAAATCGGTCATTGTCAGCTTCACAGGTGAAACATTTTTCAATTTAGTTTCATAGTCACCATCCGGACCTGGAGGATCTTTATGCCACATTGTGACATGCAGGTCAGGTGGTGACATCTGTTGTTCAGGATGTTTCAGTAGGGCTGTCGCTTGCAAGACGACATCTTTACCCCATCCTGCAGCATCTTCTTCTGAAATGTCAAATGCATAGTAATAGTGGAATGTGGGGTCATCGCTTTCTTCTCTGTCGCGGCTCGTCTTTAGTCTTCTCAGGATGTCGTCTTTTAGATAACACAAACTAATTGCAAGTGATATGCTAGAAAATGACACAACACTTTAGAATAATTCAGCCTTAAGCAAGATAAAATGCACAGAGTTTTTAAGTTTATTTAAGCCTTCGACACAAAGCTTAGACAAACTGAGTCCTCTAGAGAGACTGAATATGACAACCGCGCTCGTCTATTTATTGGAGACCCGCGGGCATCGCTCCTCCTTCGACTTTTTTATTTATTTCATTCCCAAGACATGGTTTTCTATTGGAAGCGTCCTCTAGTGAACCCTAAGCAGGTGTTAGGCCATTATTTCAATGTGACAAACGCTCCCATTAAAACGTGAAGGATTTACAACTGATTTTTTTAAAAGACCTTCAGCCACAGGTGCAGCTGGCCTGAGGCCCCCTCTGCACGTGGCCTCAGCCACACGTGCAGCTGGCCTGAGGCCCCTGCACGTGGCCTGCGGGAAAGCACCTAAAAGGCCTTGGAAAGCCCCTGACAGACTGAATGACTAATAGAGCCCTTTTTTTGGGTTGAACACCTGCTAGTTCAACCAGAGAACATACAGTTCGGATCAGGACACTTGATAGTTCATCACAGTTCAAATATGGACCTAAAAATTCTTCTACAGTCCCTCCTCTGGGACTCGAAAGAGTCCCATTACATCAACTATACTCTTGGGTTGTTTACTGACAAGACATCCTCATTTGTGCATTGCAATAAAAAAGAAAAACACATCACTCGACTTACTGATAACTCTGGTGCGGATATGACTATAAGTGATTCTTCACACAGTAAATATATTTAAGTGTAAGTGCAGGTGAACCTACATACTAAGGCACAAGGTGATCAATTAGCTGGATTATATCAACGCAAGGTGACATTCAAACATTGAGTTTTAATGTAATTCAAGGCACTTAAAATGGCCACATAAAACAAGTTACAGCAACTTCGTAATCATGGCAAAGTAAAGGCTTTACATTGACATCAGTGCAACCAATCATCTTCTGGCATCTATTGTCTCACTCGACCAGAGGCTCCAACCCATTATACTTGGTTCTACATATTATTTTGTTAAAGAGTCACACATGTATTACTTAAATGCATCAAATAACACCTACGTTACCACTATTTAGTCGACCAATCAAGAAACTATTCTAAGGTTAGCGCAGCTATGACTAATTAAATGATAAAACACAATAAATGGTTTCCCTTCATGTCCGTCCTTAAGTCATTTGCCTTAGTCAATCATATAATGGTTTTCATTATAGGCCATTTCTCAACATTTTCCACTTTGTTTTTCTTCTTTTTTCAGCTTGTTTTCTAATGCCCTTTTTGGCCAGACGCCAAATTTAGGTGATGCATGTCTCTTGAGGCATCTAAATCTACAAACACGCCGTGTAAGGGTCCCCTTTTTATAACTTTGCAATGTGATATCTATGTGTATGCATTTAGCTTTATCTGTGTTACGCAGATGATGGTAAGGACAGACATTTACCCAACCTTCGTTACTAACATATATCCTTCTTTGTTTTATTTACACTCAGATTTCTGAAACCAGTCCGCAATTCAAACTCAAGAACCAAGATCATAGTCCGTGTTCAGTGCCATTACGTCAGTCCGCGCTCCTCAGCATTTACTCAGCATCTGAAGTTTTGGGAGAAGTTGGGGAACATGGGGAGGTTGGCCTTTCAGGGGTAGTGGGGGGAGGATCAGGAATTCTGGCTTTCAGACAGTCGTGCAGTTCTCTGATGGATCTTTCCAGCTCCTTGTGCTGCTTGGCCAGGTTGTACAGGGCCCCCAGAGAATTCTTGCCCACATTCAGGGTGGTGGTGGCCAGCCCTAGCTGTTCCCTTTCCATATGCTCCATCATGCAGGCTAGCATGTCCATACTAGACTGAAGACCACACAGTTGAGTATGGAGGCCCTCCTGAGCACAAGAGATGTTGGCATTGTCACGGTGTATCCTGAACAGGTATGCAGCTGTCTGACTTAGTTGTGGCATGATTTCCTCAAATAGCTCATGGGGAATGTGATTTGTGAGGGGCAGGAGCTGCTCCAAGGTTTTTGGAACAGACTCTTGTGGAAGACGAAGCTCTCGAACCAAGATTGCCATGTCCTGTGGGGTGACCATGACCAGATTAAGGTTGTGCAGTCCAGGGGACAGGAAGTACAAGGGGGAAGGCATTTCGTGTGTGGGGGGAGTATTGTTGATGTCGCACAGGCAAGTGGGTGGGACACTCTGGGCATTTAGCAGCCTGTACAAAGCTCCCCTCTGTCCTGGTGGGTGAGTTCGGCTAAGGTCTACCCCTGCTGATCCTCCTCCAGAGGTACTGGGCTGATCAGAATATCTCTCCTGCCTTGGGGGTGGAAAGCTGGGGACAGGTCCTAGCAGTGAATTGGGTCTAGGATGCACTCGGGCGGTTGCTGTATATGGCCGACCTTGGCTGCCTCCCCTGGAGGGTATCGTTGCCACTGGCACATGTGACTGTCTCCATGGCATCTGCGGAAGGGGTGTGTTCCTGAGTCCAAAGGGTCCTTCAGGTGATGGTGGAGTCCTTGGGCCGACTCTTGCTGCAGGCAGATTCTGTGAAGCCGTCATCGCCAGGTGCTGGAACGATGAAGATCCTTCTGTTGCCAACTGGTTTAGCTGCTGGATGGAAGGCGGCTGTGGCGACCAATCATGTCTCGACCATTCCCTCCTGTATATCCTCTTCTCCAAACAGTTCTGAGAGTCCAATCAGACTTGATAGAGGCAGATCAGGCATAGGTCCCTGATCAGGGGAGTCTGGTCTCTCAGCCATACTCCTGTGTCCTAGTAATATACATATACGTTCATTATAACGAACAAGATAACGTATCGTTATCTTTGGCTGCTTTCAGTGATGCCGGTATTTGGTTAGACTCTTTCTCTCCGATTGTTCTGTCTGAGTTATTTTCATTAGTTACTTCATCCAAACCATCAACATGTTTATTAGACCCCATTCCTACCAGGCTGCTCAAGGAAGCCCTACCATTATTTAATGCTTCGATCTTAAATATGATCAATCTATCTTTGTTAGTTGGCTATGTACCACAGGCTTTTAAGGTGGCAGTAATTAAACCATTACTTAAAAAGCCATCACTTGACCCAGCTATCTTAGCTAATTATAGGCCAATCTCCAACCTTCCTTTTCTCTCAAAAATTCTTGAAAGGGTAGTTGTAAAACAGCTAACTGATCATCTGCAGAGGAATGGTCTATTTGAAGAGTTTCAGTCAGGTTTTAGAATTCATCATAGTACAGAAACAGCATTAGTGAAGGTTACAAATGATCTTCTTATGGCCTCGGACAGTGGACTCATCTCTGTGCTTGTTCTGTTAGACCTCAGTGCTGCTTTTGATACTGTTGACCATAAAATTTTATTACAGAGATTAGAGCATGCCATAGGTATTAAAGGCACTGCGCTGCGGTGGTTTGAATCATATTTGTCTAATAGATTACAATTTGTTCATGTAAATGGGGAATCTTCTTCACAGACTAAAGTTAATTATGGAGTTCCACAAGGTTCTGTGCTAGGACCAATTTTATTCACTTTATACATGCTTCCCTTAGGCAGTATTATTAGACGGTATTGCTTAAATTTTCATTGTTACGCAGATGATACCCAGCTTTATCTATCCATGAAGCCAGAGGACACACACCAATTAGCTAAACTGCAGGATTGTCTTACAGACATAAAGACATGGATGACCTCTAATTTCCTGCTTTTAAACTCAGATAAAACTGAAGTTATTGTTCTTGGCCCCACAAATCTTAGAAACATGGTGTCTAACCAGATCCTTACTCTGGATGGCATTACCCTGACCTCTAGTAATACTGTGAGAAATCTTGGAGTCATTTTTGATCAGGATATGTCATTCAAAGCGCATATTAAACAAATATGTAGGACTGCTTTTTTGCATTTACGCAATATCTCTAAAATCAGAAAGGTCTTGTCTCAGAGTGATGCTGAAAAACTAATTCATGCATTTATTTCCTCTAGGCTGGACTATTGTAATTCATTATTATCAGGTTGTCCTAAAAGTTCCCTAAAAAGCCTTCAGTTAATTCAAAATGCTGCAGCTAGAGTGCTGACGGGGACTAGAAGGAGAGAGCATATCTCACCCATATTGGCCTCTCTTCATTGGCTTCCTGTTAATTCTAGAATAGAATTTAAAATTCTTCTTCTTACTTCTAAGGTTTTGAATAATCAGGTCCCATCTTATCTTAGGGACCTCGTAGTACCATATCACCCCAATAGAGCGCTTTGCTCTCAGACTGCAGGCTTACTTGTAGTTCCTAGGGTTTGTAAGAGTAGAATGGGAGGCAGAGCCTTCAGCTTTCAGGCTCCTCTCCTGTGGAACCAGCTCCCAATTCAGATCAGGGAGACAGACACCCTCTCTACTTTTAAGATTAGGCTTAAAACTTTCCTTTTTGCTAAAGCTTATAGTTAGGGCTGGATCAGGTGACCCTGAACCATCCCTTAGTTATGCTGCTATAGACGTAGACTGCTGGGGGGTTCCCATGATGCACTGTTTCTTTCTCTTTTTGCTCTGTATGCACCACTCTGCATTTAATCATTAGTGATCGATCTCTGCTCCCCTCCACAGCATGTCTTTTTCCTGGTTCTCTCCCTCAGCCCCAACCAGTCCCAGCAGAAGACTGCCCCTCCCTGAGCCTGGTTCTGCTGGAGGTTTCTTCCTGTTAAAAGGGAGTTTTTCCTTCCCACTGTAGCCAAGTGCTTGCTCACAGGGGGTCGTTTTGACCGTTGGGGTTTTACATCATTATTGTATGGCCTTGCCTTACAATATAAAGCGCCTTGGGGCAACTGTTTGTTGTGATTTGGCGCTATATAAAAAAAAATTGATTGATTGATTGATTATTACAGCTCCATGTCATTCTTTCAGATATTGTCTATCCTATCCCTCATTTTTGTGGGTGCATGTGTGTGAATGTAAATGTGCGTGCATGTCTTCTTCCTCGTCTACAATATCACCAAGCACGGTCCATCCCAGTCCTCCCTATCTGGGGTATACGCCACAATATTAGGGAGCTGGGGGCTGTCGGGGAGGATAATTGGTATTTCATCCATTTCCATATATTCTGGTTCTCTGTCTGTTTCGTTTGTGCTTTCTTCTAGGGCTCGGATGGCTAGCAGTGGGAGCTGTCCTACTGTGGATGAAATCAATTTATTGACCAGAAATTTTATCAAGGGAATACCACAACATATTACCAGCAAGACCGCCACCCCTGTTAGTGCCAAGATTACACCTATCTGGTATAACCAGTCTTTCCATGATATCCACCCTCTCCTTAGAGTCCCAAACAGTGAAAATAGTGGGCCAATATTCATTCCATTCCCTACAATGTATCCAGAATCGTCAGTTTCATTTCTCCCTCCTATGGAGTTACTTAACAGTTCCTGTTGCATCTCCTCAAGTGTGATTAAGAGCTCTGTCAAATTTCCGTCTTCCCCTGTACGCATGGGAATAGCTGTGCAACATTCGGTGGCTTTGATCATAATACAAACTCCTTGTTCATCAGCCATCATCATCTCGATAGCTAATCTATTTTGCATTGTCATTAGCGAGGTGGCGTGCAGTTGTTCGGTTAAGGCTCCTACTGCTGCCAATGTCCAGTTCAGGTATCTTTGCTGATTATACCACAAGTAATTAATCCACTGCACCTCCTGGAACCTAGAACGGATTTTTGGAGTAACCCCGAACAGAGCCAATGCCCATCCCCATTTATCCACATCTTCATCTGCTTTAACTCTGCTACTGTCTATGGCTTCTAACTGTCGGGGTATCCCTTCTGGTATCCCGTTTCTTACTGTGATGTTGTAGTCTGTTTTAAACATCATTATTCCTCTTTTCTTACGAAGTTTCTGTGGCATGGGTTGTATTGAATTTGGCATTTCAATTACTGTTATAGCTCCTGTGAGCATCACAGGAGCACAAAGGCCCTTCCAATTCGGGGACAGCGATGACAGGAGTTTCCTTCTTTGTCCGCATATCCAAAAGATGTCAGCTAAGGGTACCGTTCCCTTAGCTAAATTTGGAGTAGATACCCATGAAGCATGGGTGAGATTCAGTCCAATTACAGACCCCCCTGTGGCCGGTACTATTTGTTCACACTGTATGCCTGCTGCTGGCAGGGTGTGACAGACGGTAATGTTCCATGCTGTTTTGGCCGGTTTGTATTCTTGCTGCTTTTGCATACACTGTATGTGGCGTTTTGACTGGGTCGTCCCTACCTGCCAATCGCTTATGTATTGTGCTACTAAGCCTTTAGCTATACAGAATGGGTGTATCATCCCTTTCTCTATTTTAATCATAGGTGGAACGGTTCCTTCTGTACTTAGGGGCACTGGACAAAGTTTACTGTCGGCAGCATATTTTTCATCACCTACTGCCATTTTCATAACACATTGTGTATAGCATTCTGCTTGGTCTGAGTTATGTTGGGGACTCCTATAACAGTTGTTGATATCAGGTAGGGGTTTAGCCTGAGGTATCACACCTTTCCGGTGACAGGCTATGCAAGGCTTTTCACTGATCTGCCTAGCCGAAAATTTCAACCATTGGTAAAATAAATTGGTCTTCAACCCTTGTGTGCGGGCTAGGTCTGTACTGGGATCCCATCTCCCTAAGTGACTGCTTGTTTCTAGGCTTCTAATTGTCCTCTTTTTCCTTGGTTTGATTTTTACCCATTTTGTGGCTTCATGTACTGTAACAGTTACGTCTTGCTTGGTTTCCCTGCATCCTCTTTTATCACAAATTACCTCTATGTTGAGTGTTCCCTCCTCTTCACATTTGATGCTAATGGCTTCGCCTAATATGTAATCCCCCAGCTTTCCCTGTATTCCTATGTTCTTGTAGGCTTTTGATTTAATGTATACCAAATTATATGTTTTTCCTGTGTTTAGAATGCCTTGTTTAGCTGCTATTGCGGCCATGGCCACGGCACAGTCCGTTGTATGTTTTGGATGTCTATTTTCTCCCATACTGACCACCAGTAGTATTGTCAATCCCTTGAATAATTCCTTAATCATTGCTCTGATGACTGTTGAGATGTGCTACTAGATGTGCTACTAAGTGAGCCGTCACTAGATGAGCTGTCACTAGGGATGTGTGGTGTATCTGTGCTTTGTCTGGGTTGTACTTCCTGCGGTTTGTCAAGAAAGATGACTTTAAGCTTGCTTTCAGCTTGTTTTCATCTTGGAATATAACACGTGCCATTGGATTAATACACACGTTGTTGGCATAAACTGAACAGTGTTTGGTACTTTCCTGGAGTGACTGAGGTCATACCGGACTTTTCCATTGCAGATGGAGAGGCCCACGGGATGAACTCAGTGGTGAAGACGATGGAATATGTCTAAGATGATTTTAAAATGACAAAGCATGATCAAATGAAGTATTAATATATTACAAGTAAAATCTGAGAATGATTCTAACATAAAAATGATTAAATGAATAATTAATGTGATAAAAAGTAAAAGTTGATTAGAAAATGTATGTTACAAATAAGTAAAATGAATGATTATATGAGTTGTTTTTCTGGCTGTTAAAAAGAGGAAATGAGAAAAGCTGTTTTTGTGCAGAGGTGAAAAAAGAAGACGTTAATGATGTCACAAGCGAGGCCAGAAGGGCTGAGGAGAAAAACAACTGTTTAGAACATTAAAGAAGTAATAAGATATGAAATGAATAATAATTAATGAAAATGTTGTATATGATCATATGAAATGTTTTTATGTGAAAAAGAGTTGAAATTAAATGATTGAATATGATTAAATGTGATTAATATTACATGATTTAGAAAGAATGAATTCTCGGAAAAGATGTGTTAAACAGAAAAACAGGAAACTTGCGCAACAGATTTACTGACAATTGGGACATCAGTTACCGGTAGCCAGGAAATGTTTTCCAGATGGCTTCCAGTAAAAGAAGGGGGTAAGGGAGGAGGTTTGGACTCATCATCATCCCCATGGTTACCAAGATCACCCCAGCAACAGCAAGAATTTTCGTATAAAAACTGTACAACAACAGGAAACGGGGTTATTCTTCCAGGGAGAGGTGCTGTTGTCACTTCTCCGCTGCTACGAGGAGATCACAAGACTTGACCATCTTGTGAGCTGCAATTGGAATCGAGGAGCGAGAGGATTGGAGACATAAGAGATTATTTGAGAGAGTTTTCAACTCCCACTCAGGCCGTCCAGTCATGGAGTAGCAGAGCATTGGAGAATAATCACTGGCCTTAAGTCTGAGTGGGGAAGTTTCATCGTTTTCTCTCTCATGGAACATCATATCTTTCCAGAATGGATTAGATCAACTTCTGGTTGATTGAAGAAGGAATAAACTCTTATGTGGATTTATTTCCTGAAGGATATAAACTCTTATGTGGATTATTTCCTGAAGGATTACAACATCACAAGGATCGTGGTCAGCTAACAACTAAAAGCTGATGAAGAGGAGACCAAGTTCATCGAACTGGGGATTTTAACATCAAAAAACCTCCTTCCCTCACTCCTAGGAAATTTGTTGAGAAGTTAATCCAGTCCAGTCAGAGTAAGATCAGATAGCATTATTGAATCAAAAACAAAAATCTCTGCCAATCATTATTCTGATTATATTTGAATTACTGTTGTGAAATTATCATCACATAACCGATTTTGATTATGTTGTCAGCACTTGCAAAACCTGCAATAAATTTCCAAGCATACAGTTAAAGTGTTAAGGCTCGGACATTGGATTTGTTGATTCTTCTTAAGGTGTAAAAGTTAAAGTTTTTTGGGTGTATAACATCAAAAAGTGCTCTAAAAGGTTAGTCTGGTTTTTAACGAAATTAACGCATCCTGGGGACTCGCTGTACGAGTCACTAAATTTAAAATCTAGCAACATTCCAAGAGCCCTGATCCATAAGAGGAGAGCTGCCGTTAACGGGCGTGGCCGGCTCGTATCCTGGTTCCAGAAGGAGGCTATTCGACCGGGGTGCGAGATCAGCGTCAGCGGGGTGGACGTCCGGAAGGAGGCAGTGAGCGGCTAGACGAATCTCCTCGCCACCAGCTTAAACAGCCTTTGTGCAGCCCCGCCGGGTAATACCCGCGGAGACACGAAGGTCGGACCCCAGAGACGGAGAGCTGGTCTTATATAAAGCGGGATCTGACACATGGCGCCCGAACAGGGACCTGACGAAGTGTAGTCGGGTCCGAGGAAGAATCCTGGCCAAAGGAGAGACTTTTGCCATTGGATAGAGAAGTGAAAATTTGGAGGCGACCACCAGAAGGACGACGTAAAGACAACAGGAGTAAGCATCCCAGGGAGCTGGGATCGTCTAAACGAGGACGAGAAGCAGACGTGTCACTGCTGGATCGTCTAAACTGGGACGAGAAGTAGACGTGTCACTACTGGATCATCTAAACTGGGACGAGAAGCAGACGGAGATAGCCTGCTGGATCGTCACGAAACGACGAGGAAGGGAAGCAGACGAGGGAGCCTGCTGGATCGGATCGTCAAAGAGAGCAGGTATGAGAGTATACCGTGCAAAATGGTGATCTACAAGAGAGAGTAGGATCATCTACCCGTGAGGTTCCTGAGGGGAGAAGCGGGAAAAGGAGCAGCCGATTTGGAGTTAACCTCTGGAATTAGCGCTGAATAGCCAAGCAGTTTGTCACTCATCCCTGACTCAAGGCGCCAAGAGAGGCTTTGAGAGGCAGACAACTCGAGACGACAAGGACCATAGCTGAAGTCCAAGGAGACGACAGTGGTGGAATCGACAATCTCAGCAACCAAGACAATAAAGAAAGGATAATCATTACGAACCAGTAAGGTTAGTGTAAAACAAGCAGTAGAAAGATGGCTGAAAAAGAGTCAGGACCTGTAGCAACCCCTGGATCTGAACCAGACGGGGGAAAGGAAGTGAATATTCAACCACACAGAGTAGTATTGTATGGACGAGGATATGATTTTTGGGCAGAAACAGTTCAGAATTATGTCAGAGATCAAAGTGTAGAACCTGATGAAGAAAGTTTCAAAGAAGCTATGGCAGATACATTACACAGAGTAGGGGTGTATTATCCAGGTCAGCATAAAGAGGGGCAGATTCTGGCCGTATTAGCAAGCCCACCAGCCCCAAAAGAAAAGGCGGGTGTATAATAAAAATGTTATTGTGCTGTTTTGCACCTGTCTTAAAGTAACCCTGAGAATGTATTTGTTATTTAATTTTGTTTTAGCACTCTGGGGTCAGTCTGAACTGGGAGCGAAGAGCTGGATGTACTTGTTATTATTACACTGATAGCACGACTTTGTTTTCGTAGCCACTAACGACTGGGAGTGAAGCATGCTGGGATCATTCTGAACTGGGAGTGAAGAACTGCTTTTATTATATCTTTGAAATAACTTTCAGATGCCTGTTGATTAAAGAAATTATGTGCGCCAGGGAGGTTGAGTTGGCCACTCACCCTCCCTTCGCGGACACACTAGAAAAGAGGGAGTAGAACCATGCTTCAACAGAGTCTGCTGCGGGTTAACGTACGAACGCCCAGCCGGTTGACAGGCGCACTCTGCTGAAGGTGTTGGCTCTCCACCTTAAAGGCGTCACGGTAAGAGAAAAATGCGCTGCAACCACTTGTGTTTGATGTAACTGCTTTTGTGGGGAATAAATATACGCCTTTTTATTCTAGCAAAATGCAGTCTGTGTGATCATTTCTGTGTGCCGATCTGACCGAACCTTGTGTTTCAAAACAGCGGGGATCAGAGATTGGCTTGAGTGGTGGTGCAGAATTCTCGAAGAAGGGTGGCAAAGAGGACAAATCACCACTTTAATAAGTCCTGAGAAAAGTTATGACCCTGTAGTAAAAATGACAGCTGGGTTGTTAGGAGCAGAGACAGTCCTGGTTGATGTTAAGGCAAAAGCAGCGTCCGTATATGCCGAATTTAAGTCCATGGCAGAACGACTAAAAGGGTTAGGAAGAATGCTTAAGGAACGATATCCTATGGTAGATGATAAGGATGGAAGTCAGATCCTCAACACTGAAGATGAGGGCAAGACAGATTCCCAGGTCAACTCTGAGCAAAGTGATGAGGAAAACAAGCCAGAGGACAGTGAAGATGAATTAACAACTGAGGGAGGTCCTAATTCTGGAGTAAATGGTCAAGAAGATAAAAGCCCGGACCAGCTCCTCACAAGCTTTGATCCAGAGTGGCCAACATTGCCCTTAGGAACTGTGAGAGGAACAACCTCAACAGTTAAAAAACATACAGAACGCTTGATTGAGCAGGAAAAAAGACGAAGAAGCCTTCAGGGAGTATCTGGACAGATATTCCATCGGTCGCCGGAATGTTGGCCCAGAAGCTTGAGACAGTTTAAATCTGAAGAATGTGTTCCCGGACCGAGTTACCATAGTAAAGAGGAAGGGCCCTCGCAGGAAATCTTTAGAAAAGCCAAAGCAAAAACCCACCATGTATATGGTGAATCTGACTACATGGAAGACTTGAACCCTATGCCCGAAGGAACCAAAAAGATGGTGACCCAAGATGGAGGACGGGCATATCATTATTTTGGCAGTCCTTGGGATATAGATGGAGATAGTCTCATTGTCTTCACAAATCCCAAATTGAAAATTGCCAACCGAAAGTTCCGAGCACAACTCAAGGAGAAGGCAGGCAAAGAGTACCAAGAGGAGCTTAAAGACATAAAGAGGAGAAATCTGGAGGGAAAATCGATGGTGATAACAAGTGCACCACGAATGAATTATCATGCACTCATACATGTGCCTTTTGAAAGCTACCCAGGGAGAGAAAATTCAATCGAATACATGGAGAAAATGTTGAAAACTCTGGGTATAGCTGTTGATATGGCCAAAGAACGCCAGCATCGGCGAGTGGTGATATGTGTGGACGGATTATGATCTGGACAAATGACATGGGAAGAGGCAGAAAAGGTTGCCATGGCAGCCGTGAACCTACACATGCGCACCCCAGGAGTATGGGGATCAATGAGAGAGATTGTGGTGGTCACTAGCAATGAGCATGAGCAAGATCGAGTGAGAAGGGCACTTGAAGCGGTGAATTTAGGACCAAATAGAGCAGGTCCAAAAAAGGGTGCAGTTGGAGTAAGTGGAGTGTCAACTAGCCCCCCATTAGTGATGCAGCCCATTCACCTGGCGACAAGTGAGAAAAGATCAGCACACACTATGGGAGTGCAGCAATTAAGGATTAAAACCCCACGACCAACATTCAAACAAGTTGCAAGTGGGCTCCAGACCATCATACACCCGACAGGCTCCCAATCACGGATGAAAGAGCCTTTCCAGGCTCCTCCACCAGATAATGGAGAAGAGGATCCTATATTCATTCCTTTACCAGTTGGGATTACTGAAGCAACTGGGCCACCCCGAAAGTCAAAACAGAACGGGGACCCACAACCACAAGACCTATGTCCTCCCCATGAATCTGATATGGATGAGGACCAGGAAAGAGAGTCTGAAGAGGAGATCAATCCACAAGACTCAGAAGAGGATGAACCGCTATCTGTGGTAGGAGAAAGAGAAGTCTCGCGCCCGGAACTACGAACTGAACGTTACAGAGGACGAAAGAAAGAAGTTGGGGTGTATAACGTGCGTGTAGCCTCTGAGAGAATTGCAAGAGATGTCAGAGTCAACCCAGTGGAGACCCGAGATAAGCGACAAACCTATGCTCCAGAAGTTGGACAAACTGGGTATGACATCCCAGAAGAGTGGATAGAGCAACAAGATGAAAAGAAAACTCTCGAGGTAACAGCTACTGTTGGAGAGTGGGCTAATATACTAATGTGGCCTTTCTATCCTACACTCACTGCCTGTAAAGAGTTAACAAATAACTTCAGAGTCGCCTATTTAGGCGTTGCCCATGATGTGATGCTGAGAAAACTAAAAACAGCAGCTTTACGCTGGTCACGGCAAGTGTTGAAAGAATTCAATGAAGAAAATCTAGATGATGAGGAAGAAACAATTCCACCATCGTCAGGATTACAACCGAGCCTCCCAAATCAGAACTTTCCTGCTGGAGCTAGAGAGCAAAGACTGCCAGCAATTCAAGCTGAAATTCAAGCAGACGGCAGGGAATTCCGTGAGTTCAAGAAATTAAAGATGCTGGTGAGAGAGAAAGAACCAAATGAAGACCTAAAGGACTATTTGAAAGAAGTGTGGCCCCTTATTGACAGAGCTTCAAACAGTGAAGAGGGTAAATCTATGTGGCTAGCCCAAGTCACCAGTCAACCCATCAGTCGGGGTGAACCAGCACGAAACCATTATGCCAGGTTAGTGTTGGAAGATCCTAACGATGAAGATTCCCATATTGCTCGAGCTAAAGCTGGATTAGACAAAGGTCAAACATTGGTTCAAGTTTGGCATGGGCTGAAACAGACGATTTTGCCACAACGCTATGTTAGGGCTCTGAGAGAGGTCACTAAAGGAAGAAGAGGAGAGATAACTTTTGTAAAAATGCCCATAGACGGCACTACAGTCCCACAAATGGATGCGGTGGTAAAGTGTTGGGATCTGGAGCAGCAGTTCTATGAAGAAAAGAGGAAGAAGGAGAGCACCCCGAAATCAGGACAAAAACCGGGGGGAGTGGAGAAAAGAAATTCAGTGTCCAAACTACCACCTCCTCAGTCACATCAAACACCACAGAGGAATAATCAAAGACCTCCAGCCGGACAATGGAGCTCTCGGCCGAGAGGTCCACCACCTCCACCACCACAATCGCGGCCAACACCTGCACCCCGTGGTGGTGGGTATCTCCCTAAAGAGGAGTACGACAAATTAACTCCAGAACAAAGGAAAGCCCTCCAGGAAGTCCGCCAAGCTACAGCGGCGGCTGGAGGGCAACAGAAGTAATGGCTTTGGAGGAGCGGGTCACGCTAGACCATGCCTACTGGGAAGGGGACGATATCTACACTGATGTGGATGGAGAACCGTACCTGGTAGACACGGGAGCAGAGGTGTCCATGACCCGCAGAAACCTCGTTACCATAGGATACCTATTGATCCAGTATGCAAATGGGGCAACAGAGAAAACACCATTTGGAATATGGAAGGGGATAGTTTGGTTAAAAGGCCCCTTTAATTTGATATCAGTCAGAGATTTGAAAGAATTGCATCGGCCCAAAAGACTTCGAACTCTAATAAGACGACGAGTGAAAAAATTACAAGCAAGAGTTGTACGAATGGGAATAACTCCAACTGGGAAGAGTCCAGTAAGCTGGTACAAAGAAGTGGATGTACCGGCTATCACAGAAGAAAAAATTGAAGAAAGTGATTTCTCTGAAGCAGGGAAAGAAAAACTGAGAGAAATTATCTCCGAAGCTGAAGTGGCACGATTTAAAAATGATTGTGGAGATTTGGGGACTAAACACATTCATGTCATCGAAGGAGGAGTACATCCACCAGTGCGACAATATCCCTTGAACCCTGGAGCGGTTGAGGAAATGGATAAAATAGTAAAGAATTGGAAGCTCTGGGGATCATTCGAGTGGAATTAAACCCGATCACTAACAGCCCCATCCAAGCAGTTAAGAAGCCAGAGTCAGCAGGAGGAGGCTGGAGACCAGTAATCAATTTCAAGGCTCTCAATCGACGAACAATAGCCAATAGAGCAAGTTTGATAAATCCCCAAGGAGCACTGAAAACGCTCCAAATTAAGAAATACAAATCATGCATTGATCTAGCAAATGGATTCTTTTCCCTGCGATTAGCAAAACAGTCACAAGGGAAAACAGCATTCACACATAAAGGGAAAAGCTATGTGTGGCAACGATTACCACAGGGATACAGAAATTCACCAAATGTGTTCCAAGCAGCAGTAATGGAAATATTGAAAGATCTGGGAGTAACAGTCTATATCGATGATGTGTTTATCGCAGATGATGATGAAAATGAACACCTAATGCGGCTGCAAAAGGTGATACAGAAGCTCACAGAAGCTGGGTTAAAACTCAACCTGAAGAAATGTCAATTTGGACAATTCAAGGTTAACTATTTGGGATTCCAGGTGTCATCAGACCTGGGGCTCTCAGAAGGATACCGAGAAAAATTGAGTCAGATTAAACCACCTCAATCTGAGAATGACCTACAGAAAATATTGGGACTGTGTAACTATGTGAGAGATCACGTTCCACATTATCAGAAACACGCAAAGCCCCTTTATGCTCGTCTCAAGAAGAAACCTGATGGACAAGAGCAAAAGCAATGGATTTGGACAGCTACAGATCAGGATTGCTTGGAAAAGCTAAAGAAAGCCATTCAAGACGCGGTTAGGCTGGAGCCGCGTAGTCTGACTACTCGTCTGCTAGCCGAAATAAGCTGTGAAGAAGAGGATTCGGTGGTAAAAGTAAGCAATGAAGGAGGGGGTATGGTAACATTGTGGAGCTATACTCTGTCTTCTATTGAGAGAAAATATCCACCAGAAGAAAAAGAACTAGCAGTCCTGGCTAGATATTGGAGTGCATTGAAAGAACTAGCACAAGGACAGGGAATAAAAGTCATCACTCAAAGTCAAGTCCACCGGTTCCTAAGAAAAGGAACAATTGAGAGTACTAAAGCCACAAATGCCAGGTGGGGAAGGTGGGAGGACATCCTGCTAGACCCTGAGCTGGAAATTGGGCCAAACCAGTCGGCGACAAAAAAGTTACCAAAGGAGACGCAACTCCCTGTGGAGCCATACGACTGGACTATGTACACTGATGGATCAAAGAAAGGAACAGACAATGTAGCTCATTGGGGCTATATTCTGAAGTATCAAGATAAGGAGAAATATCGTCGGAAAGGTCAAACGCCAGGGAGTGCCCAAGCTGGAGAAGTTACAGCAATACTAGAAGGACTCTTGGAGTTAAACAAGAGGAAAGTAAAAAAGGCTAAAGTGGTTACAGACAGTCATTACTGCGCACAAGCCCTGAAAGAGGACTTATCCATTTGGGAAGAAAATGGATTCGAGGGAGCTAAGGGGAAGCCTGTAGCTCATATGGATTTATGGAAGAAAATAGCCGAGTTGAGGCTAACAATGGACTTAGATGTTGTACATCAGAAAGCCCATGTAAAAGAAGGAGCACATTGGAGCGGGAACGAAGAAGTGGACCGCTATGTGCAGCTGAGAAAAGTCGTCGTTGTCGGGATCGAGAAGTGGGAACAGACACCCAAGGGAAGGGTGGTTCCTAAAGGGTCCGTGAAAGAAGTGGTGCTGGCCGTACATGAAGCGCTTGGCCGTGTAGGCACCATTCCAACACGGAAGGAGCTGGAGAAGCTGCAACTTTGGATTCCGAGAAACCAAGTCTGCCGAGTTCTCAAAGACTGTGAAGTATGTGGTCGATACAATGCAGGACGACAAGGACAAAGGGTGGATGGTTTCACCATAAAGAGTACTGTTCCATGGGGATCAGTATGCATGGATGTTGCCGGGCCCATGGGGGTAACCGGTACGAAAGGAGAAAAGTATCTGCTGGTGCTTGTGGACTCTATGTCAGGCTATGTGACTGTTAAGCCTGTGAGAAAAGCCAACGGCAGCAGTGTGATCAGCATGTTGGATCAAGTGTGTTCAAATCTGGGGATACCTAAGGAGCTGAGAACGGATAATGGAACACATTTCCGCAATGCTCAGGTCGACCAGTGGTGCCAGAAAAATGGAGTAATGAGAATTTACTCGCCCCCATACACCCCACAAGCGAATGGAGTTGTAGAAAGGGCTATTGGACTGGTGAAAAACTGGATCGGAAAAAATGCTAACACGAAGGAATGGAGTACTAAGGCCCTGGAAATTGGACAGGCCCTGAATGACCGCCAACGTGCCGGCAGGCCCACCCCTTCGCAAGAACTGAACCAACGCCCATTTTCGACACCGGAAGTGGGGAGGAGTCAGATTGAAAGGGACAGAGAACCAGAACCAAAGATCCCATTCAAGGTTGGACAGAAGGTGTGGGTGAGAGCACGAGATCACCCAACCAACACTGCTGTTAAACCTAAGTATGAGACCACAGATACGGTAGTGAAGATACTGGATAGTAATACAGTAGAGTTGAAGAGGAAAGGAATCCAAGGAGTGGAGCAGCTGAAGCCAACTCCTAACTAGACGAAACCAGGAGTTAAATATGGCCACAAACACCCAAGAACTTCCACCCTTCGTCAGAATGGCCACTGTCAATGGGGTGGTTGCCTTAAGAAGAACAAGAGAAGACCTCTGGGCAGGCAGAGCCCTGAGGATTTTATCTCATGCAAAGAAAGGATTTTTATCTAATGAAAAGGAGTTATTACAATGGAAAAGAGTTGAGAATCACTGTGTGATTTGTCGTGGAGACGTACACCTGACGGTCCAATGGTCGGGACCTGGAGTTAGAAAACCCCCAATTCCAAAAGGGGCAAAATATGAATTCAAGCAATTACTTCACAAGCCGGTGAAGGTTTTGGATGCACTGGTATGTGGGTTATGCCGACTAACCCACTTGCCAAGAATGGTCTTTTACACCCAGTGGGACTTACGTGGAGACACTGTGGACATGCAGGTGTGTTCATGCTATTGGAATGGACAAAACATCGAATATTGCCTGGTGTGTAAAGCAAAAACTCATATGGGAAGACTACTGCATGTGGTAAAAGCAGAAGGATGGCAAGTGAGAAGGTTTTTAGACTCTCTGAGGACCTGTCACACCAATGAAACCTGCTGGGCTAATCCTGCAGCAACAACTGCGCCTGATCAAGCTGAAGGGAATCAAGGCGGCGGTGATGTGAGTCCAACGGCCCCAAGTGTCTATCTGATGTTGGACACAACTGGAGCAGGAGGAAGTGACCAAGCTGCAGGAGGTAGTGAACGAAAGCCGTCTTTGTTGCATGAAGCTATACAGCAAAATTGGTCCCAGGGTCCAGAGTATGGACAAGCTTATGACCCTCCAATAGATGCAGTACAAATTCCACTTGTGTTCAGAGTATACAGAGATCCTGAGCGACCCGGATATACAGACATGATGGAAGGACTGACAGATGATCAGCAGCAAAAAGCCCAAGAAGAAGGATGGATTGGCCCTTGGGAATTGACAACTTGGGCAAAATTGATAGAGGAAGTTCTAAAAAACCCAGAAATTCTACTGGAGGACGCAGAAGAGGTGCCACAAGAAAAAGGGGGCAGAGAAACCCTTATGTATTATTTCACCACTGGATTAGATGCCTGGGGAAATAAAGCAGCAAAACCAAAAAAGAAGTCAGCTGTGTACCTCGTGACACCCGAGGAATGGGTGAGGAAGAGGAGGATACAATCTAGAGGGGGAGTGGCTAGCAGAGTGGACACTCCTAGTAGGCCGGACCAAACAGTTAGGGTGCGGCTCACAGTGCTGATGGTGCTGGTTCCCTATGTGGGGGTTTATTCTGTCGGAGCACACGTTGAACTCCTGGAGGAACAGCAGCAGTCAGACCAAACGACTCAAGGTGAGGAAAAATCAAGAAAGTCTCGGAATCGCTGGATGTTTCCCTCCATCTTCCATGGGACAAAGAAGAAGTAAAAAGAAGCGACTGATTGCAA